>NC_089978.1:140589528-140895390 GCF_036417845.1 Apteryx mantelli
TGGTTTCCTCCTCAGTGCTCATAATTTAATGCACATAATTCAATGGTAGTGCTGGAAATATAGAGCATTAGACTCCTAATTCGTCATTCAGTTTCACCACTAAAACATGGCCGTACATGACTAGCTGAATGCAGGTGTGAAGCAGTGTAGCACACAATGGTTACCTTCTTGCAGGCACTGCCTGGAGGTACAAGGCACACCCAAACAGAGGGCAAATACACCATGAGCAGTGGCAACAGTAATGAGTAGGAAGGCATAGGCATTTTTGCCAACCAACTGGCCGATCTCCTATTCACAATTTTCCCTGATTATTCTACAATTCCTCCCATTCCATATCAACCTCTAGTTTGGGCTGAATTGAAAGAGGAAACAGCTCTTAAAGGGTTGGGGGAAGCTCAAAGGAGCAGGCAGATGATCAGGTTTCAGGTTCAACTCTGGATGATGCCCATCTAAGCAGCACAAATGGGGACTTCAGCACAGTTTACAATAAACTGTGCTCTGCTCTCTCCCCACCCTCTCCACGGTAAGCATCAGCCTCAGTTCACTCCTTTTTCTTCTCACACATCCTTACTTAAGTCTTATATGCCATCAGATGCGGCATTTTTAGTACTTCAGAGAAATACATAAGGCAATGAAAAAATCAGGTATTAACAACAATTCTAAAACCATTAATAAATAACATTTTCCAGGAAAAAAATTACAAACAATTTTTTTTCTCTCTTGATCAGTTTTATTCTGTAGGCTGTAAAATACAGTAATATATCTAAATGGGTGTTAAAAATTCTTTAGCAACCCACTCAGGTTGATATCATCGACTTCTTCCTTTTCTTCACCTCCATTCCTGCCAGTGTTTCTCCTCACTGCAGGCTGAATCAGAGGTGGGAGAGCTAGTATAGCTAGTTCAGCATTTATTGCAACATCTTGGCAGAAACAGCATGCCACTAACGAAGATGATGTTACAGCAAAAGCAGAAAGCAAAGTATGAGCAAAGACTGTCTAGTGTTTCTGACCCGGAAGATCAGGAGTTCAGTCAGAAGAGGGCGGGTATTGTTTGTTGCAGCTAAGTTTTACGAATTGTCTTGGGCTTCTCTGTACAATATTGAAAAGTATTGCCATACTGAAAATAATAAATTTCAGTAGACAATATTTATTTACTATAAGTCATTCCACTTCAGAAGACTGGCTGCTTAATCCTGAGATATGCACAGGCAGTCCAGCGTGGAGCAAGCACTGTTGGTGGGCCTCCATGACACAATATAATTCCCCTTCTATGGTGGTAGTCCCACAGACAGTGGTCTAATATCTAGCCTACTTTAAAGGATTAATGCCTTTTGGGGCATGAGGCCATCCATAAATTAGAGTTGCCTCAAGCCCAACAGGTACTGAGGAACCAATTCTCTTAAGCAAAAGGAAATTTGTTGTTAGCTGAAGTCACTAAATATTGGATGGTTCCTATTGTACTTAAAACCAGAAAATGAATAAGCCAGTTATCATCTAAAGCTCCAAAAATGCTAAACAAACAGTACATGGATGCCAAACGTTGTGAGTGGTTTGTTTTAAACTTAATGTGCTTGTTCACAAGATGTAAAGTTAAGCATATGTCTAAGTCTCTACAGGGCCAGGGCTGAGCTGTTGCATTTTGATTAAAAATGAGGGGTCGGTGTGGGCCACACCTGTGTTATTATCTGAGGTCCAAAAACAAACAAGAGACATCCTGCTACTTGGGGATCCTTGCTGAAGTCAATACTCTGATGCCATCAGAAGCAGGTTTAACCCAGAAGAGGTTTGCCAGTGGGATGAAACTGTAACTACCCAGACTCAAATGATGTTGTTCTTAATTTTTTCAAGGATGGAAATCTATAGTGTCATGGAGAGCCCTGGTGTCCCTTGGTGGAACAGGTGGTTAACTGCACATTATAAGAGGTCTACTTGGAGAGTTGAGGTCAAAAGGGCTCCTAAAAAGATTTTGAAATTTTCTCATAAATGCTGAATGTTTAAGTTATGATTAAGTCATGTTTACCCATTAATTGTGCAGTAAATAAAGCTGTGGCTTTAACCTTCCAGTCACAGCATGGCAATGTGTTAATTAGGATGTAGAGCCTGGCATCCTGCCAACGGTATGCTGTATGGGAGGTTGAGAGGTACAATTTGGTTATCAGTTATGTTGACATGTGCTGAGCATTATGTGATCGCACTGCATACCCAACAGATCTAGCACTAGCTCTCCCTGTTATGAAAGGGCTGCTGTTTGAAATATTTGGCTCTCAGTCAAAGTCTCTAAGTCTGAAGACCAAGAGCTGTTGTTGTTTTTTTCTCTCTCATTTCTGTTAGTTTTTATAGATCCACTTTCCCACTTAGAAGGGTGTGGCAGAGGGAGAAGGACTGACTCATATAAAAACAGTGCGTGAAGCAAGGCTGTGGGGAGAGGGAAAAGAAAGGGTGCAAAGATTTGACTTGGAGCTCTGCATCTATTTACCATTTACCCTTTTCCCACTATTTCTAACCTCAGCCATTTAACAATACTTGGAGTTTAGTCCTAAGATGGAACTTCAAACTTTCCCATGGGTTGAACCCACTTGAATCCAGAAATTTGCACATGGGCCATTGTTAATCATTTACCAAAGCTGTCTGCTTTCAGGATCCAAGATGTTCCTAGGACATTATATGGAGGTAAAGGATAAGAGATGGAAGGAACAAATAATTTGGAAATATGTAGAGGAGAAAGGTGAAAAAAAAAAACAAACCCATAGTTAGTTGTTCATAGAAATGCTCTCGCAAAAAACTGAGAACTTACAGTGCTTCCTAACTAGAAAACAGAAATCTAAAGATTCTCATATGAATTCTGTCACTTGCATCTGCATCTCAAATTTCTACCATTCATGCAGGTACCTTTTATTGTCACTTCTCCTCTCACTCTACAGCATGTTTCTTATGCATTTACCAGGATACAAATGCATAACCATCCCGTGATCTGACAAAGTAGCAGGTCACTTCTTCAGTTCTCATTCACCAAACCAGTTTACAAATGGACTGCACAATCAAAATACAAGAAAATTCTGAAAGAAAAAAGGGGAGATGTCAATGACTGAGAAATTATTATATGGTGGGGATAAGTGGTTGGATCTGTAAATAATTCAATATTTAGATTGTTTTCTGATACTGCATTTTTTTTTTAAAGGAAGCAATAGTACCTAGGATATTATAGTCCTGCAAACAGAGCTCTAGAGTAGGATCCAGGAAATACAGATTCAGGTCTCTGTTCTGATTTGTGATGTGACTTTCTGCCTGTTGCCCCCCATTTTTTGCCTGTCAGCCATATTTGTTAAAATAACAATCAATATTTTAGTATAAGCTTGCTGAAGCACAGATTACCTCTTACTATTATGTTTGCAGAATGACAAGCACAATGAAGCCATTAAATCCAACTGTAGCAGAGTCATTTTTCTATAAACAGATAATCCATGTAAAAAAAAGCAGGTCATCTAATGGTTTATTCTCTATTTGCATGAAAATAATAGATTTGCTTTCTTGTTCCTCCAAAGAGGAGGACAAATTATCATTATATGCAGATTGTTTGCAGAGTAATGAATGAGAATCTATCCAGCTGATCCTCAAGCGACACAAAATGGGGTTTAACTTGTTCCAGTGTGAAAGTCATATGTTACTTGTCAGGAGTTTCTACCCAAGCTGATGCTCCAAAAACCTATAAAATCCAAGCAAAAATGCTCACTATGGCGTTCACATGAGTACATCCATATTAGGTATGTGCTAATATCAGCTATATTAGAATGGCATAGACACATTTCCAACTCAGTCAAAGTGCAAACCAATCAAAAAGAGGTAAAACACCTTGCCTGTGGTCATACAACAGGCTATTGGCAGAGATTAAATTAAAATAGAAAATTCCCCAATCCTTATATCTGTATTTAATCTACTAGGTCCTGTCAGCCCGGAAACTGGAAACTGGATGCAAGGCAGATACTTTTATGGTGTCTCACTTTCTAATCAGCCACAATAAGGACGTTTTGGTCTCTTTCAAGGTAAAATGAAATCAAGGACAACTTCTCTTGCTGTTGTCTCTCAAGGATATTACTTCTGGAAGACAAAGTCCATTAACTATTAGGCAGTGCAAATCTCTGTAGCATCTAGAAAAAGAATAAAAATCAATTTCTCATTCCCTAAGGATGTCTCCGCACATGGGCACATTTAATTAAAAACTTTGAAGCAAAAAGTCCCTTTTACTTCATCTTGATACTGCTCTTACTACTTGAAAGAGATATTTTGAAATACTTCACGCTTACGTGCACTTATGCATGAGGGTTGCAGACACAACTTTAATTGGTCCCCAAGACGTCACTTTGAAGTGATGACTCACAAAGAGTATTTTGTCAAGCCAACTGTGCTGTAAAAATATTGTGCGTGGCTTAAAACAGTAAAGGTTTTATTATCCTGTTCAATTCCTGTCATGAAGTATTGCATTAAATTGTACTTTTAAGGGATTAATGACCTATTTGCTTCATTCCATGCTGCATTTGTGGTTATAAAGGCCATTAAAAGTCATGTTACCAACACCAGTGTTAATGAAGATATTGAAAAATCGGTCAAGCACAAATATATTCTAATCCACAGCATTAATCCAATTGCCTTTCCCTAAGAGATATTTTACTGTTCCTTGGTGACCTTGTAGCATTGTCGCTATTTTTTGGACACAGTCAGGAAAATTAAATGCTTGAGAGAGAGAAAGCAGGGAAGCAAAAACTAAATCTGTGTGACATAAGTCTAATGCCCTCTCACTTATGAAGAACTGTACAGAAGCATAGAAAATGTCCATATCAACACAGACAACAAATAGCATGACTTGTGCTTACTACAGTTGAAAACAAATTCAAAACTATGGGAAAAATTCAAGATTTTTGCTTTTGTTATTTTGAACAGACACACTACAAGTCTGAAAAGTAATCCAATTTATTCAGTAAAAGACAGGTCTGCAAAATAAGCATTTCAAAACAATGATGAACTCTTACAGCTTTTGCCTATAAATAGAACTGAGTAGATTGATTTCTTTCTTTGCTTTCTGGCAAACAGTTTATTCACAGAACTATGTAGTTTTGGGAAGGTTGAAACCACTCATGAAATTGTGTTGAATTTCACAAATACTTTTGGCTGAAAAAGATAAAAAGGCAGAAAAGCTGAAATGTTTTACTCTGATACTATCTAAATGAAACATTTAAAAGTTTTATTTCAATAGCAACTTTTTTACTTTAAAAAAAGCCAGCATTTGAAAAGAGAAATTAAAAGGAAAATATTTTAGACAGACCTAAAACTGAATTACCTTTTCAGTATTTTCATATGGACAACAAACCAAAAAAATGTTATTTGCATAGTTCATAAATACATATCTTTTTTTTTTAACCATCAAAGTGTCAACTGTAATAAAATAGCAACAGAATGCTTCATACTGACATACTATTTGTCATCTCAGTGGATCTCAGACTAAGTTGCCATCACTCACAGTAGTAAAGATACTGGAAAGTTAGAATAGCAGTTATAAACCAACACACTTATGAGACACCATTTAAAAATACTCTATGATTAACAGCAGCAGACACTGCAAAGCAGAGGAAAGGAGGGTCTGGGGAAAAAAAGAAAAACAAAAACAAAAACAAACCAAAAAAAACCCTCAGAGCAAGTCGTGTCTTGTCTTCCTGTGCAGTGATATGGGAGGACAGGATCTCTTGATTGTTGGCACCCTCTGTATGTGGTCATTTTTACCTGTACACCCTCAAGTGCTTTACTGGGAGAGGGGCTGTCACAAATTGGGGCTCCGAAGCTCAGCAATTTTCTTAAACCCACATAGCCACTCAGAGCGAAAACCTACAAGAGAACCCAGCTCAGCCAGTTCCCAGTCTGGTCCCTCATCAATGGACCTATTATCTACACAATACAGTTTTTAACATCTTATATGAAAGACCCATACATATTAAGATGCATGGCACTCAATTTATTTACCTCAGAAAGGTGAAGAGATTCAAAAATTCTGACTAGTGAGTAATTTGTGCCAAAGTAAGGAAATAAATGTGGGCTTTTCTTCCTTCTGGGTTATCTTCTTATTTTTACTGACAGAGTGTACAGCTACTAACAGAAGAAAATCTGAATATGACTCTGTGAAATATTCAAAAACATTTGAAGACACTGCTCTTAAGAGATGAACTGTAGAAGGGACCATCTCTAATGCAAAGTGTATATTTAGTAGATCACTGCTTACGCATTGTGAACAAAGTCAGTTCTTTACTTCACCATTTCTTTGCGAAAGCACTGGAGTTGCAGAGAAAATCAAAGGACGAGTTTTTTTCTTCACATGTTTGTTGAGAAAACAACTGGGGGTAACCTCACCACCGGAATCTGTCTCATGAGTAAGCACAGCAAGAATGCACGAGGGCATGCAGGAGGGAACCCTCTTCCCTCCAGGACACAGGTCGGCGAATCAGGGCTTTATCTGTCTCCACATTGACTGCTTTCATCCTCACAAACAGCCCAGTTATCCCAGCATGGGTAAGAGCTGTCCTAGAAGGAACAGAAGGCAATGGAAGTCTCTGTTCCTCTGTCATAAGTTGTTCTGCTCTTCACTCTTTCTTTTGGGGGAAGTGTCCATAAGATCTAGCCTCTTTTGACACAAGTGACATACATACCTTCTTGATCAAAAAGGAAGAACAATATGTAAGTGGAGGTGCACCCTCAACAGTCCTGTTATTTTAACAGACTGCCTCTTTCAGATGTAAGATCTACTAGCCAAATTCATCACAGTGAACCAGAACAGGCTTGGGAAATGTTGGTTTTATGTAGGTATTTGATTTTACTCCACAGGTAATGGGCATAGGCTACTTAAGAGTGCCTGAACATGCTCAAGACATTGTTTAATATTCCATTAGCACCAAAAAAAGAGTAAGGAGCATTTCCAAGGTTAACAGTGGTGCAATTAACTGTGTGTGGCTTAAGAATAGATTTGATATTAGTCAATGATATTAAAACATAGGTATGTTATGTTAACGGAGCAGATGACTTGCTTTTTGTTCTTTCCTTTTGTTTCTCTGATTCTTTCTCTCTCTCTCTCCCTTTCTTCTTCTGACTTTCTTGGTAATCAGAGATCACAGCTCATTTTCTTTTTTTCCTTCCTTTCTGGACACTTATTGTGCCTTCTCAGTGTATATGCCAGAAAACCAAAAAGAAATCGATGGTTCACTAGGAAAAGGAAGTTTGGGAGGTGCAGATTTTCCATCAGGTAATCATACTCTTAGGAAGCATTGACTGTCCAAGAGGAGTAGCTTTTAGTGGTCAGCAACAGTTAATAACACTTTCAACACAGGGACGCCATACCCATCTCAAAAGCTTGGAGTAGACAAACCATGAAGAGATATTGAATTTTATTAATTTAAATGTTGATGCAGGTTGACAGCAATTTGCCAGAAGTTTTGGCTCTGTATAGATTGAGATGACTGCAGCTCTGAAACCTATTGGAAACAGAAATCTATATATATGTTACATGTTTAAAACAAAGCCAACAATTTATGAGGGAATGCTCTGCATTAAGGAGTTTTTGGAGAGTGTTGTTAAAGGAAGGTTTTTGTCTCCTATTTCTAGGGAGAAGCCAGGGATATATTTATTTTCATATGTTGTTTTCTATAAATTTTGTATGTTATTTCCCTTAAAAATCCATAATAAAAATGTATATAGAGCATAAGCCATAGCATTAGAACTTCCCTATCAGATCAGCTCATCTAATGTCAATGAAACTAAAGCACATCAAAGTTTATTCATTTGATTAAAAGCACTGTGGGAGCAAATGCTTGTATCTAATATTACATTTCCCAACTACTCTGATGTATTCTATATTTATAAAAATGAAACAATTCCACACACAGGGGGGGATAGAGGTAAATACAGGCTAATATAATACTGGCTGTTGATACTGATTGGCAGCTATGAAGTATGGCCACATATGGTGGTTGAAATTTAAAAGGATTTTAAAATTAGAAGTAGCATTTCTGAGCTTAGTGCTGAAAAGCTCTGACATTTGCAGTGCTGTGAGCAGGCTATGAGAGGGATTTCTATCCTGGTTTCCCACCCAGAAGAACATATTTACTGTTCAAACATTTTGAGGCAGGCACCCATGGAAATCAACGGGAACTTTGCCATTGGTTTTAATGGGAGCAGAATCTGTCCTTATGTGTAAATATGCAGCAACATTTTTTTTCCTCTGACTGTTAAAAACCACCATCACAACTGGATGAAACCCGGTTTAAACACACAGACATTGGGCCTCTTTACCGCAAGAGTCTCCAGCGATGTCCATCCTTAACACCACACCAGCTGCCAGCTGAAGGCTCTGAAATGCTGATTTTTAATCAAAATCTTTCCTTTCAAACCTAGCTTACAGTTTACTCATAGCGCAGAAGTGCTTCTCAGCCCTGGAATTTTCAGGATGCGATGCCGAGCCAAATACTGCAGGCACAGCTTGCTCATAAGACAGCAATCTCATGGCCCACCTTGGAGGCTGTAATAGGGCTACTGTACTCAGCCTCCCACCCTTGGTGAAGCCCACTAATAACATCTGTTTTATAGCATTCACTCCTGCAACCTGCTAGTTCCTTGGCTCTACTGCTGTCAGTGAGAGGATATGCTTTACTATGCTGCAGGTCTGGTGGAAAGTTGTCAGACTTCAAGCCAAAAGTAAAAGCAGCCAGTGCTGAATAAATGACTTGAAGTGCTTTCTCCAGGGACCCCTTCCAGGTCCCAGATAGCCAGATTTGGCCAGTGTTTGTAGACAGTCTTGCTCAGAGGCAAATTAAAAATCAAAATACAGACACCGTTTGAAAAGCATCGAAAGCTAGACTCAAACATCCACCATGTATTAAGACATTTTTTTATAAAAATAACCACAAGGTTGCAAATTCATATTTTCCTACTTGGTGAGACCAACTGAAACCAGGAATAAACCTGGAAAGGTGTGGGGCGGACTGCAGCACTGCCTTAAGAGAAAGCATAAAACCGGAGGCAGAAAACTGGAGTGAAAAAAATGACACACTGTGAGCTGGGCAACTAAATCAAGCCGTAAGTGGCACAAGGGGCAAGGGTAAACCAGTGCACACCACAGGAGCTGCACTGCTCAAGTCAATGGAAGCAAAGCAGGATAGTTGCCAAGTAAATACCCACTGCTTTATCTATATAAGACAATGCTATATTCAATACTTGATTCACAAATAGAGGCCTACTGAATGAGCAACAGTGGTCACCTGCTGCACTGGCTCTACTGTGATCCCCACAAATCAGGCACTGAGCGCTCAGCACAGAGATACAGCAATCAGAACTGGTATGATGCTCCTAACTCCTGCCTTAGCCCTGAAACTCCCACTGAAGTCTAGGAATTGGCCCTCAAGCATCATGACAGCAAGAAGACACTCTGCTTCCTCTTTGCAGGGATGAGAAATGGGAGGAAAAGGTTTTCCAGCAGACTGGCAGGATACAGAAGCTCAAGTCAGGAACAGATACAAGGTGTAGCTTCTCTGCACAGTCTGAGGTATTAGGTCACAAATTGTGCTGTGGCTTGATGGAAGCGACTAGAGTCTTTTGTTCCAACAGTGAGCAATTAAAAGTAACAACTCTCTTATTTCCTTGTTATTTTTTGTACATCCACAGTGTTAATAAAGCCCACACTCCAGCCGGCAGACTTGGCAGAGTGGATGGCTTCACTAACATTATGGAAGGGACAGAGCCCCATAGAATGTGTACGGAAGAGTTGTATGGTGGGAAAAGTGGAGTGGTGAAAAACTTCAAGCCAGTTTGCTGCCAAACTTTATCTCAGAGAACTGCAACCTGAGATAAAATTGGCTAGTCACCTTTCAAAATTCTCCAGCCCTTCATATCTCCCTTTTTCTTCACAGTTTTTTTTTTTTTTTTAAGGTTCTTTGACCTGCTTTATAGCATGGCTGAGCAAGTGATTTATCAGCACAGTGGAGTGGGTAGTGGCACAGAGACAGGAATGTGTGGTGAGGAGCGGGGGTGGGAGCAGGAAAACTGTAAGCCAGCACTGCCACCAAAGTCTTGACACTGTAAAACCACAGGCTGCAGCTCCATACACACGGTTTTGGCAGAAACCTGGGCTGCTGCAGCCCACAATCTCCAGCACTCAGTCGTGCTCTAACCTCACGCCCTTTCTTGTGCTGGGCACCTGGTGCTTTCCCAGCCTGAACTAACTGGTGACAACAGGATTGTGGTAGTCAGGGTTGGCTTCCAAGCAGCCATGGCAGTCCTCCCCTCAGCAGCACATTTATAGCTATCACTTTCTATGATATATGTAGAGTAAGCTCAGCATATATTTCCTTGAACCTCTTTCTGTTCTCCTTCACGGGTGACCCAGCCCTATAGCAGGACCATGTGTTACAAGTCTCTCTTTTCTCACAAACCCAGTTACCACTGAATATCTTTAGCAATCTGTGAAATTGATAAAACTGTCTCTCCATGTTATTCTTCTTGCCACATGTGACCCATGCTGAACAAGAAAGCTTACTCATAGGTGCAGGGAGCCTTGGTAAAGTTATGCCATCATCTGTGCAACTACGACTGGAGAAGAAGATACAATGCTGCTGCTACTTCTTCATCTGTACAAGGAAACAAGGAAGGGGCTACCTCAGCAGTGTTCAGATGCAAATACCTCACCTCCTTATGATGCTGTTGGCTAACAAAAAGGTGGTAGCTGAGTTGAAAAACAGAAAATGATTCCACATGGAGGAGAGGTGACCAAATATTCCCATCATGCAACAAGGCTTATCACAGAATCACAGAATGGTTGAGGTTGGAAGGGACCTCTGGAGATCGTCTAGTCCAACCCCCTGCTCAAGCAGGGTCACCTAGAGCACATTGCACAGGATCGTGCCCAGGCAGGTTTTGAATATTTCCAGAGAAGGAGACTCCACAACCTCTCTGGGCAACCTGTTCCAGTGCTCTGTCACCCTCACAGTAAAGAAGTTTTTCCTCATATTCAGATGGAACTTCCTGTGTTTCAGTTTGTGCCTGTTGCCTCGCGTCCTGTCGCTGGGCACCGCTGAAAAGAGTCTGGCCCCAGTCTGGCTTATAGCTCAGAATGCACAGGTCTCACGAGCAATGCCATACAATAGATCACTGGGTTGTATGCAATACAATTTTGGATATCAGTGGACTCATCCTAGGGTACTTTGGCAGATAATCACTGTCATGGGTTTTTGCTAATTTGGTAGTATGCAATTAAAATACGATTGCAATATTCACATCTGAAAAAGTTCATATATGTACTGCTGAGTGAACTCACACTTCTCAAAACCTACAGCAAACAATCATAAAACCGTGATTGAGGAGAAATTGTGTCTCACTGCTCTTTGACCTGGATTTTCCTGCTTCTCCTCATACATGAGGATTGTCTACTTCTTCCAACTAAATCAAATGGCCTAGTAAAAGATATCATCCCCACCTACAAGCTTTTCTTCCATAATTTTTGCAGTTCCTTTTCACCTTGCTCCATGAAATATAACTGTTTCTTTCATTCTTGCCCATGATTTTTCCTGCATTTAGATAAATTCTACTGGGTCCTCAGGGAGCACTTTAATTTTGACATTCCTCTGCCATTCTTAGTTTTGATATTAGTGGGCTATTCACCCTTCATCCTTCAGACTTTTGAGACCATAATAGTTAGTACTCTTTATTATTGGCATAGCAATCTGGCCCAAGGGCACTCTTCTGGCAAAGCTCCATTTTAAAAGACTGCTGAATTGAGGGGAGCATTCATGCATAAGGTGCATAATGATTACACATATTCCATAGTTTAGAGTATTTTCCTGTTACCAGAAACTGGAGTTTGGGCCATTACTTTCTCTGTGTATTTAAGGAGGAAAATTCTGGAAGAAGGTTGGTTTGTCTTCCTTAAACAGGACTGAACATCATACGGAGTTCAGTGTGTAGAACACAGTGGGTAGAAGCAACTAGAATACTGTTTCTCCAGTCTCTGAAGTAATAAATTTCTCAAGTTTCCTTTTTTTTCAAGCAGACGAAACAGCTGGCAACCTTTAATAAGAACTTGATTTTTCAAAGATCATTATGGATGTCCAACTGCCTGTTAATGACATGGAGAGCAGAAGAGATTATCAAAACACTAATTTTAAGAAATATTAAGATATTAATGAGCTTCTGTTTTTTGAATATGTCCAGACATTGCAGACTTAAAATTAGCTTTCTCAAAAGACTATATATAATGTACATAAATTCTGCTATGATGTATTCCTGTGTGTTGTTATCATTCTTGGCTATGTACATCTCCTTACAGAAAAATAAGCTGGATACTTCTTCTCAGCATGGCTGTGTTAGACCTACTTATTCTTATCTTCATGCCTTTCATTCTTGCTTCTGTTGTCCAATACACCTGGCTTCTGGGACACATATTTTGCAAGATTTTCCAGCTTAGTCTGGCCTTCTCCCTGACTGCTAGCATTTACGCTTTGTGTGCCATCTTCATCACAAGAGCCAGAAACATTCTGAGACCTTACAGTATTAGTATTTCCCCATACTATCAAGATAGCTATACTAAGTATACTATCCCCCACAGCATACTCTTGGGTATACTAGACCCAAGAGCACCGCACCACTGTGTTGATGCTGACTGGGGTTTGGACATTAAGCTTGGTCATCAGTTATATACTGTGAATTCATGCCACAATAGAAACAAAAAGAGCACCACAAAAAAAAAAAAAAAAAAATCTGCCAGTCAGTTCTCTGCCAGCAACACCATTGGATTCTTCTTACTCAGTTTGCTCTCTACTGTTAGATCCCAATCTTGGTAATTACATTCAATGACATCTCATTAGTTCTTTTCCTGCACAAAAGACCCATGAAGTCTCTGGTTAGTTCCAGAAACACCAAAGAGCCTTTGATGATGTCTTGTTCCACTGGTACCTTCGCATTGTCCTGGCTTCCACTATATATCCAAGAGCTCTTTATCTACCCGCCTGAGAGTCTGCTACTGTGACTGCACTTCACGCTTCATTTTGTCTACACTGTGCTTCAGTATTTTCATCCATGCCTCAATCCTGTTTGGTATGTGTTACTGTCCAAACAATACAGAAATAACAAAACAAGCAGAATTCTATGCTTTCATAAAAATAAAGCCCATTCTCAGATCCATGTCTTAGCAGAACCTCCCTAAAATACTTTATACCTCAGGGTTAAAATCTTAAAAAGGTTATTGTGGGGTGTATTGTTTGTGCAATTATCATAAATGCTCTCATATTATCTGGATTTGGGGATAATTTGAAATGTGTTAAAAATGCTAGTGGGAAAGAAAATCCCCTAAGCAGTAAGGAGAAGATCAGAATTTTGGGCATGTTTCCAAATTGACATTTAACGTAATCTTCAGCCAACTTGCATTTCCCAGTGAGACAATATTTGCCTGCTTTAAAACATTTGCTTGTGCAGTGAAAGTTAAATTCTGCCTAACAATACCACAACTTCACTACAAAGCAGTGGTGCCAGAGGATGTTGTTCATACCAACTTATTTTAAGCATTGTCTTCATGATAAAACTGTGAAAACATGAGTTAGGGGAAAAGAGAAAGAATAAGGCAGGAACTAACCACCTTCTGCAGCATACCAGCTGCTGTTTAAACACTTTCTAGGGTAGACAAGCTCTTTGAGCTGTTTAAGATCCCAGATTTCTGCTGGAAAATTAATATCAACTTAGTTTGTTTTATATTTGTTAGGCACTGATAATACTCTTTGTTCTATATCTGAGTGTTTTTGTTAGTGAGTGAATTAAGTGTAAATTTCTGTAAAAATCTGGGAAGGAGATGGAAAGATATAATCTATTCCAAAACTAAAGCAAACAAATGAAGAAAATTTTCCTGCACTGCCTCAGTTAATCACACACTGTTACTGGGCCTCAAGTAATTAGCCAAAAAGTGTGTATTTTCAACATTCTTGAAAAATATTTACTACATTTACAAAAGATTTATTTTTAGTACGTGTTATTTTACAAACTAGAAAAAATAAAACAAGACACCTCAAGCCGTTTAACACAGCCAGAGAGCACCAGAAGAGGCTGCATCTTAATGCGCTCACTCAGAGAGAAATTGTTTTAAAAGGTTACAATAAAGTTCTTTCTTCAAGCAACTGATAGGACTCAGTGTCAGTTCAGTTCTGGGATAGCTTTATTATTGAAAAAAAGTGGCAATGTTTATTATTTCACATCTAAGTTTTTGGCATAAACAGCTCGAAAGAATTAAATTAACTCCACCAGCAAGGCAGTAAGAGAACACAGAGAGCCAAGAATGCCAAAGTCCATGTCTCTGCTCTTGGCCTCTTGAGAATGCTCTCAAATCATACAGCATCAGATCGAAGAAGTGCTGGAGGCAAAAGCAGAAATGAGAACAAACTTAAAAGTTAAACAGAGTGTGACCATGCATATGTGTGTTATTATTGTGTCTTACTGGGGTGCTGGTAGCACAAGCCCATAATGGCATTATGATAAAGCCACAGGCAAACATGTCATATTTTTGTCAGTGATCTCTAGTCTCTGGAATATTTTGACTGGAGGGGAGAGCAAAGTCGATCTCCCACCTTCCACAGCTGACAAGAAGTGACCTTCTCTGACTTTTCTTTGAAGAATGTAGAGTCCAACAATAAATATGTTTCCTGCAACAGTTGTATCGCCAGTTGAGAAAAATCAGCGCCTTAACTTTAAACATAAGAGGTGAAATGGAAGTGCAGGGCATGGAGAACAGTCTTCCAGTTAATCCAGGATACAGTCACAACATGGCTAACAAAAGTGGAATATATTGCCTTGGGAAGATGGGATTCAAGAGGCTAGGTCATATTCTGTTCAGCAAGTCTGCACCTTGCAACTCTACTGGTGTGTTTCAGTGCAGTTTCTCTCTCTCTTCTTAAACAAGAAACTATTGCTGTTATTGAAAAGCCTAAAAAAAGAAATCTCCATGATGATTGAGAGCTGCATAAACATGCAATTACAACAAGATGGCTTATGCCTTCACTCACTGAAGCTTTATATTTCATACAAAAAATCTATAAATAGAGCCAAAACCCTATACTTATTCTAGATAACAGGTTCTTTCAGTTATGATGTACCACTATAGCAAAAGCCGGATGTGCAGTTAGTATAGCAACACCTAGCAGCATCTTCTCCCCCCACTCATGGGGAAGTCTACATCTGTGTTGGAATAAGTTAGATAGCTATTTAAATATTTATTAAAGGAAATGTATTACATGATAAATGTTTATAGAATGCTTGGTATGCTTTGCAAAAGCAGTGCGCTAAAATTGTGGAATATTTGCACAGGTTTTATCATAGGTATATGAGTTTTATTCTTTGAAATGCTATTAAACAAAGTATGAGGTTTTTTAATATTTGACAAATGGGAGTTTGTGTCAAGACTGCATTTGGATTTGTAAGTTTGTTTGTGTGGGACAGAGTACACGCATCATGAAGAAGTCATTAAATCCATCTTGCCCAGGGTGTAGAACCATATAAAGTTTGAGAATTTATAACTTTTTATATTTTAAATGATAAGATTATTTTAGCTTCTCTGTGTTTTTATGTACTGGAAGTGTTTAGAGTTAAGGTTGTAATTAGGCACTCCAAGTCAGCTTAAATGAGAGTGTTTCTACACAAAGAGTTCCAGATCTCTTTTAGACTAAACTTTAAATAAAGGAAACGATTTGCAAAGTTAAAAGAGTAAGATTTTAGGAGAAAGGGCATGGATCATCATGTACACAGACTCATTTGCACACATTACACACAGATCAAATTAACCAATAATGAAACCACAGCTTTCCTACAGACCATCACCTTCAGCTAGACAGCTGAAGATCTTACAGATTCTGGCACAAAATGGACCTTGGTGCCATGGCCAACAGAGCTCTCTGAAATTCATGCAGAAAAAGGAGCTCTTACTCCTAATTTCACTGTTCTGCTTCCAGCGAGGCAGATTAATTCCTATCTGAGCCTGCAGACTAACATTTCTTCATACCAAATAAACTGAACACTATGCAACCCATTTGACCCAGCACAAATTCATTTAACTGTCAAATCCCTGGAACAAGCCCGCTATGACACACTTACAAGGTTAGAGGAGAGGAAACACATCCTTACCTCCCCAATTCAGCCACCTCTTATTGCTTTAAAAACACTATATGGTGCAAAACACTATGATCTGGCCTAAGACTTCTCCTGTGGTCACTCCTTACTGTCTCCCTGTTCATCCAGCTCATCTGTAAACTGTGGTGACCTGTGATGGCAAAGTCTGTGAAACAGCCTTTCTGAGGTCACCAAAAAAGCATTCTACATTATTCTACATCTCTGTCAACTCATGGTAGCAAACCATCAGCTAAATACTTTTCACAGCTGTTGGCAATTCTCGGATTTCATCAGCACCCTTGGGCAGGACATCAAAATTGATACTCTGTACTGCAAAGTTGAGTCACAAGTGGAAGGATCATTCCTTCCAACAAAAGGGGAAGATTTAAAATAAATGATGGTAGGAAGGAGAATAGAGAACTTCGGGTCCTAAATATTCCCTAATGGCTGCTGCTGTCAGAGAAAAATGGAGAGAGATAAGTGACAGGAAACCCAAGGCTGTGCCCTCTTCCCCCAATCATCTATAACATGCGAGGAGTTCCCCTATCTCAGAAAGCACAAGAGAAGGGAGAGGAAAAGGAAGGGTGAAAAAAGAAAAAAAGCCATCTCTCAGAATTTGATAAAAAACTCTGGCTCAAAGGAAGTACAAAGATGGGTGGATGAGTAGAAAGACATTTGCATAAAAATAGTGAGCATCTGAAAGCAAAAGGCCATTTATCACTTTGTTGCACTGATAAAGACCCTTCATTTCCAGCTAGTCCTGTTTCTTTGCCAGTCTCTTCCTTTGCACATGCACTCCCATCTCTATAGCTTAGCTTAACACTTAACCAATGTTGGGTCACTTTCCTGCGTCAGACTATGCTTGTTTACTGATCTCTGTTCAATAGCCCTTTATGGACAGTACATATACAATATATTTTGCAATCTCTTATCTAGAATACATTGCACAAAAACTGTGGAGATCTGAAGTGGAAAAACTGCACTTCCACAGTGTAAGTTACCTCACCATTTTTCTTCAGATCACAGAGCTTAAAGGAAGTCCATCCAGTTTAATAGGTCCCGTTGAACAAACAGATGTTTTACCACTAGTGTTTTCCAAGTTGCAAAACATTCAAAAGACGAGGATGCAGTGAGGTGCTTAGTAAAATTTACAGAAACGGCTCAGAGTGATTGACTAAATTTCTAGACACCTAATTAGAAACACTTGCAGAAAGTACTAAGCACTGAACACATGAACCATCAGAGTCAGTTCTGAAGTGTCTGAAATGTAATGCTCCCATGCTAAGGCATTGTAGATCGTGCTGGAAAACCTCTGCCCCTAGTTTTTTTCTAAGCCTATGTCTATGTCTACTGACCTGTCACTGCTGTACATATCTGTGAACACTGCAGTTAATGCTATGCCAGGCACCCCAATTTACATTGCTTCCATCAAAACATTTTTTGGACATTTGCCTTCATTTGTTATTAAACTACAAGTGCATTTTGATTCTGCTAAAAAGCCAGTTAAATTTTAATATTGTTATGCACCTCCGCTCGGTATAGAGGGTTGAACACAGATCCCAAACTTGCTGCTGCTGAAGAAAATCCTACGACTTCTATGAGGACGTCCCACAGAAATAAGGAAAGAATTAATGGGCTGCTGAGCCGCTAATATGTCCCACCCTATGGCACCTGAAGGAAGTAGGTGTTAGACTGCCAGGGAAGTACCGACAGGGTGAGTATCCAGCTTTAATAGTGACTAACTGAGAGGCCTTAAGCCAAGGGAGACTGTTCCCTATTAAAGCCTCCCTTTGGTGAGAAAGGTCTGTCAAAAAAGAAGTGATTTTTCCAGCTGCCAGTGACTTAGGGGTCCCTGATCCCAGGTGGGATGGAAGTATTTGCTTTTTTTGAGTTCTACTGAGCACTGGAGGGATGAAGAGTCTGCTGAGTGCTGGACCCAGAAGGGGTGAAAGAGTTTATATTCCTGTATGTTTATTTTGGACTTCAGGGACCATATAGAGAGTGGAACTTCTGGCAGAAGAAGATCACTCTGACTTGAAGGTGTTGGAGGGTGGACAGATCAGCTGAAAATCCAGGAGGGAAACAGAGTCAGATTTACTTTTGCATAATGCCATATGAAAAGGGGGTGTTCTGTGGAAGTTATGGCCACACTGGTCAACAACAGTCACTCCTCAGTATTGCAGACAGTCTTTACAACTAATCTTGAACAGTAAGTTCAACATACTCTGATTCACTGGCGTAATGAAATCACAGTGCCAGTAAAGCCCATGACCATTCCTCACAGATACATACAAATATACCAGGTTGAGGAAGAGAGAGACGCTTTTGTTTCATAAGCTGTTTTGCAAATACTCGGGGGACGTAGCATTAACACAATTCATTTGAATACTCCAGTAGCCAAAACAGATTTAGAGACAACTTAAGGGATTTAATATATAGGAAATGCAGACTTAAAAATCCTAATTTGGGATTGTTATACTTGGATAGGTTGGGGCAAATAGTTTACTTTCTGGAAAAAGGTTTGTTACCCCAAATAAAATCTGCCAAAAATTTTTGGCTTAAGAAAATAATAGAGAACATAGTTAGACATACAAAAAGAGAAGTAGGGCTGTGTTTGCTTGGGAATTTGCCAAGACATAAGAGAGGGTTTCAAGTCCATCTTCTTCCTCAAGGATTTGAATTCACTACTTGTAACATGCCCTTACCTTTTGTATAAAGATATAACCCTGAGATGGGTTTCTCTCAATTTATGTTCCTGGAACTGTTTCACATTGCATGGAACATTTAAAAATTAATTCAGCCAAAGTTCCAGTCCCTGTGCAAATAAATCTTTTGCATTTGCATATTCACAATGTAAAACAGGAGTGATGGATCTCTGTTCCACAGTATCACACTTTGTATGTTGTTGGTTATGGCATTATTGTAGGATGTGAGAGAAAGATCCAAATGCCTATACGCAAGATATTTTTTGGAGGGGAAAGTGAGGAGAGAAACAAACAAACAAAAATATCTCATAGCACCGTCAGCTAAAATCAAACATTTTCAATCTCCCATGCTGCATTTCTTATGCTTTGATTCAGGAGCCAAAACATGAAAAAATCTAAGTGTAGGGTAGTCTCCTGTATGATATAAGTAAACACTATAGAACTGCCTATAGTCACTGGTCATGCTTGCTGCATGCCAGTTCATTCTAGTTGAAACCTGGTAACTTGCTCCAGCTCAGCTGGGATGTTCTTTGCCCTGGTGGTACTTAAGGGCCTGAACTTGAGTACCACATACCAGAAACTCTCATTCTTTTCATGGGAACCTGGTACAAGAAGATGGAGGCCAGCACATACAACAGTGCTTTGCTGTTTAGAGTCTGGGCAACTTAGTGATTGGCAGTGTTTTCTCAGGCTCTCTCCACCAGCATCACTGCAGAGATGTTTACCTTCTCCCAAGACATTCTTAGGAAAACATCATTCTCCTGATTATTTGAGAGCCAGTATGTTTGAAATACTTGTATTAACAGGGGCGGACAACTTTGCATTGAAATTCAACACAAAACCCACAGATGGGGCATATCAGAGATCTTACTCTAACAAGATTCTTTCAGTCTTCAGGATCCATGCCTCTTCTATCACCAGTCAAGTGTACAGTTAACATCTCTTCAAATTCTTCAAGAATTAACTAATTCACTGAAATATGTGCCTAATTCAAAGCTGGTTCTTTTTATTAACACCAAAAGGCTTTGGATGAGGCTCTGTTAAAAAAAGTCTCTCTACAAGCCTATTGTGTATTTGCTATCAGGTATACAATAAGGCTTCTGAGATTCCTGTCCCTGCCTCACCTATCATTATATATACGCTAGGAGATAACATGTCATTAAAGATACATAATTGTCAGTCAGAGAGTCATACAAAAAGCTGAAGGAAGGTTTCTTGGGCTGCCAAGTAGCAGCTCTGATAAGGGATCACCTGGCCCAAAACAGTGCATTCCTACCTTACCACTAACTTTTTCTTCCAAATGTACAGATGCCTTGCCATGAATTATTGTGGTTGAAAAGGTTTGAGTTTCAGGGGAGGGAGGGGAAGAGAGAAGAGAGAAAAGGGAGTTGTTTCTTTAAAACCGTTTAAAACTTGTACGCCTGCTTCTGCATTTGAAAATTGCTTATGCCTGGAGGTTACAGAATGGCTGCTCCTAAGCATCTGTTTTCTGACTTCACCTCCACCCCCACCACCCAAAACCATGTTTTTATGGGCTTCGGAGTAGTTATCATCAATTGATAATTTACAGCTACAAAATACATGTTCTCAGACGACATAGCTCTGGTCTTCACAGTAAATCAAGGCCTGACCTGTAAAAGGGCAAAATTTCCCTCACTCCCAACTAAAAAGACAATAGCAGATGTAATACCAAATTGTAATACCAATTACCAAATGCAATACCAGATATATATAATATCCCCAGTAGAAAAGGAAGATTTTAATAAAAATACACAAAAATGAAAACTGATTCCCTACATTTCCCCCCAAATCACCGTTCATTTACAAGTTTTTTAACCTCAGTGAGAAGTGTGATTCTTGAAATTAATCTAATCCCCACAGAAGACTAAGTAATGTTGCTTTTTGCATTTCAAGTCCTTCATAGCTGAAGTCTTCTCCTTAAAGGACTAAAGACAAGATTCTATTACCCTTACACTGTGTAAATCTCTTATATTGTGAATACTCACTACATATGATAAAGTACTTGAAATTCTACAGAATCATTTTTCAAAACATGGCCAATAAAATCAAAACAGAAAGTTTGTAGGCTTAGACATTTTGAAGATACAAGAATTTAAACCTAGGAAGCTTCTTGGAAGAAGGTTATTCTAATAACAGAAGGTGAACGAAAGAAAAAGAAGTCTTGTTTTCTCTGACAACACTATTTGAGGAAAAAAATCATGCAGAATGCATGGATGGACCTGTGTCTCCTTGGAAAGTTGATGAGGTATCAGAAAGGAGAGAAATGGGAGCATCAAAACCTACATAGCAGCTAAAGTTAGCTTCAACTTAAAAGGATAGGATTCCCATGAGCTCTATACATCCTTATCACATGACTTGCACATGTTTACAGAAATCTTGAACAAGAAGGGTAGATTACAGTGCTCACCTTTCACAAGAAGTGCTGCTAAATCTGCAGTATGTATTGCAGAGCCTGGCTCTTCTCAAAGAGGCTGACAGTTGCATCAGAAATTTGACATCAGCAGTGGTTTGTGGACTGACAGCAGCTCGTAACTCAACTGGAGTATTATTGTACAATAGAAGCAGTGCATTTAAAGTTTGCCCTGGGAAAGGGAATTAGGACTTGCAACACATCAGAAGCTACTACACCATCAGCTCGGCCTCATCCAAGAGTGTTATCAGTTTGAGTGCTCAGAGAGCATAGCTTGATGAGCAGGGTGAATGTGGAGGAAGATCAGAGAAGCATGTTGACAGAAAGATGATAGAATTGTGGGGCCCACAATAACTGGGTAAAATCTTTGTAGGCAATAATTGGTGAAGCAGAGAAAACTATTTTAATTTCTGAATATTATATATAAGGGGTGTCTTATCACAAGGCACACTCTTAACACCTGGAAAATATCAGACAATGGAAAACCGAATAAAAGATCAAATAATCATAAATTAGAACTAAAAATAGGAGTGAAGAAGTAGGATTGGGAGAGCTGACATTCACTATTACATCTTTAAGAGCTGTAGAAGTACCAACAAACAAGCAGTATTTTAGGTCAGGTGCTGAACATCTTCCACAATGAAGCATCAATAAGTTGAAGATGTGTGGCACACTGTGTAACTGGATACTCTAAAACCGAACAGTGACTACTCTGCCTTTTGCTAGAATAGACTAATTGCAGTGATTTCTTGTCTTTTGCAAAAGGCAGAGAGTTTGCATTTCAGAAAATACAGGTACTTCACCCTTCTAATTGCCACAAAGAAACTGAAACATACTTTAGAAAATATTGATATTCATAGGACACACATAACACTTGTTTACTGGTAATGTCAATATTCTTAGATTAAAAAAAAATCCATATACCACATATAACCAGCATACCAATTTTAAAAGTTCACGAAATTCAGACTCCTTTTCCAAACATCACTCTCCTTTTTAGGAAAAAAGGCACAAATTACACTGAAACAGGTTCCAAGTTGATTAGATAGAAAACATACTCAGTGTCAATATAGTGGAGAAAGATTTTGAAACTCCCTGTACCTTACAGCTTTTGTTCTGGTTCCTAAGACTTACTGTGGGTATGGGGAGCCACCCTTTGGTCATCACTGTAAATGCAAAATCAATAAAACCTACCATGGATGCTGCAGGTTTCTGCCCTCTGAAAAAGATTCTTGGAAACCGCTTAAGAATTCATTGGTAATACTGAAGGTACCCCAAGAATCATCTCTGGTTTAACACCATTTACAGTGTGTATCTTACCTTACAGGGACGATAGGAATGATTAATCTCTGTTTGTGCAAGGGCTTTGAGCATGTTATGTACTAAATGTCATACACTCTGTGCCTTCTGTTCTCTCTCACATTACTGACACAGATCAATTCCCTCAAACTCGGAATATCTGTAGCATCTTTTCACACTAAAATGAGGATTAAATGAAACAAAAAACATTTGTAGCCTTGTAGACTTCTCTTCCAAGAGCCCAGAATTAAATAAATGAAAAGGTTCTACCTGAATTACAAATTACTTCACTCTTTCATCACAGTGATCGATAGATAGATCACTGTGAAAAGCAGATTAACAAATAGAAAAGACCAACAAACTGGTACCATGCAATTTTGACAAAACAGGCTGGGTATTGATGTAGCAAGACAAAAACCTCAAAGAATGGAAAACACAGACATTAAGCCCAGGAAAGGTCAACTGACAGGGCAGAAAGGGAAACCTATGGAAACTGGCCAGAGAGATTAAACTTAAGCCCCACACAACTCTTATTTCACACTGAAAACCACAAACCATTCCCAGAAAGGAAGAAACTATTATGTTCTCCCTTCGCCTGGATCTGAGCAACCTTTTTAAAAACTTCTCTATTTTATGGGAAGGGACTAAAGTTCCCAGAGTTTTCCATTTATTCCTCCCTCAAGACTTTAGAGGCTGTTGTTCTTTCTGCTTTCAACTTCAAATCATCTTCTACCATATTCAGCTTTTACTGGTCATTATCTAGTGGAATCAGTTCATGAGACAGAGAAGATGAAAAGGGGATATGCAAACATTGGATATCCCAGACGCAGCAGGAAAGCAGCAGTTCTGAATTTGGATACAGACTTGAGAACACTAAGAAACTTAGACAAACTATAGGCTATTATATGACCAAAAAAAAAAATTGAAAAAAAACCAGACTGGAAGTAGACATCAGTTTGTAGTGAAGGCAGTTAACAGAGACAAAAGTGTGATTACTTGCTGCCTTTTATCCTGACACCTTTCAAGAAGCAGTTTTAATAACCATGTAAAGAATTACAACAGTGAGCATATATATATACTTCTTCTCATGTTCAAAACACTTTACAAACCCTACTACACCAAATAAACAATTTGTGTCCCCACAGGATCAATATTCCTACCCACATATTACATTTGGGGATGCAGATGAAAGAAAGTTGAATTATCGCTCCAAGGCCACACAGTAAGTAAAAAGTAGGACCAGGATTAACATTCAGAAATTTCCAGTCAATCAAAGTACAAGGCCCATAACTTGAAATTTATATTGTTGTCATTCAAAGCAAGCTTATTTGTCTTTAATTTAGGACTTCTTTCCCAGCAACAGAGAAGAAAGAGCACATTGGATCACTGAACAACATTTCCATTAGCTAAGCAGCAATTTTTTAATTACTTACTATTAGGGAGTCTTAGCCAGTCTTCCTTGCCCAGAAGCTGCTCAAGTGTGCCTTACATGAAATATTAAAGTAATGGTAAGAAAATGAGAAGGGTATGGGACAGTCATTACAATTTTTTTTTCCTGAGGTGTGGAGGGCCACCCACACTGCATACTTCTCCATAATGCTTTTTTTTTAAATTTAATATTTATTTCAGCTTATTGTAATACAGTCCACTTAGCATTATTACAGCCTGGTACTACCACTGAATTCAAGAACCGTTTTGATCTGTAATTGTAGAAGATGTCAGTACTGATGAATTTGCACCATGGATCGATGTAAGGGTCCCAAAACCACACCTGTTATTTACAGTGACCTGTCTTTCTCTTCTACATTTGCACATGTTCTCTGGATTTTCAAAGTAGTCATTTGATCATAGGAAGCTGAAAACAACACATACATAAACCCAGTGGGGAAGGGTCTCTTGTGAAAAGAATGATGATACCTAAAACACCATGTCATAGTTTTTGCAATGCTACCTGCACTAGGAAATTACTGGGTTTTAGAGGAGTTGATTAGATAGATCACACTGCAAATCTGGGAGTGACACCTTTTCGCAGTTAATTTGCTACACAAGGGAAAGCTGCAACTCAGATGTGAGTCTCTCTACCAGTACCCATCTGAGGTGAGTTTTGGATGCAGAGTACTGAATCTGGTACTGAAAAGAAATGAAGGGAAGCAAATAACATAATGTGATTGGGATTCATTTATCATCAGACAGAGGCACACTGCTAACATTTACTCTAAAACACGTCTGAAATCAAACATTTAAAAATATATCACTTCAGAATCTTATGAAAGTAACCTTGTTTTTTCATTGCAGAAGTGTCATTGCTTGGTCTTATGCTGCTGTCATAATACAGCAGCTGCTCAGGGCATTATGTTTCCAAGAGAATGAACACTTACACATACATTCAGATTCCTAACTCCCCAGTTAAAAAAGGCATCTCCATGTATTAGGAGCTTGTTTGGGAGAATTAAATCTCTGTTTTCTCATGCAGAGAAACTGCTAGTGTAGGACCAGCATCCCTGCTGTGTTCTTTCCATACCAAGCGATTCTGTCTCCCGTTTTGCCCCAGATGACTATTATCAAGCTGGATGTGCCTGGTGCAGAGCCTGCCTATGCAACTGTGGTGGTGGCTCATGCAGTTTTCTAACATGTATCTTGTTGCCAGCATCTGCTTCCTTGTTTCTCTAATTTGATCTTTAATGCTCAGTACTTCAAAATATAGCAGGACAACTAACTAAACCACAAAACCTTTCTGAAGATGAGCAAACTTTCCCATCTGAATTTACAGCCTTTTTAGTTCTACCTTAATGGCAGGAATAAATGCTATCAGCTTCCATTAAAGGATCAGCTAATATCCAACCAGCAATCTTCAACCTCTAGGCAAATCCTCCGAATCCCTGCCAAAGCATTTAATCACAAATAACTCAGGGGAATTTCATGTTTCTCAGTGGTATGCCAATTGCTGACATCTCTGAAAATCTCACCTGTTTCTGTAGAAGAGATAACACCATAAGAGTATAAACAACCTTAAATATTGTGCATTTAACAGGACACAGTTTGAATAAAAACTGTCTTAAAATTATTCATGCCCTTTGTGGTTTCTCTTAGATTTATGATTATTTACTTTATTAAATTATTTTCACTTCTACTATGCATACTTATTTATCTTCTAAACTGCCTATTAAGATAGAGAATAAAACTAGAGTGATCAGTTTTGCTTTTGGAAGTCCATTATCAATTACCAACACAACAATGTTATATTTAGATTGCAAACAATTCTAGGTGGCATTTAAATCCAAAACAATAACATTTTAAAATTGTAATCTTAAAAATGGTTCTGGAAGCATTTCTCTTAATACTTGATTTTGCAACATCTTTTAAGAACAGAATCAATATTTTATATCTACATTATGCAACCACATTACATTCTAAAACTGGAATTATTTAGAGGGAGCAATACTTCTTACAAGAATAATTAATGACCTGAGAAGAAAAAACTGATGCAGTTACGCTTCTCGCACGTCAGGCAAATACATAGAACAGATCAGCATGTTTTGTCCAAAGGCTGGAAAGCGTCTTAGTGACTCCCAACTGTCCGTAAATATATTATACTTAAGAAAAACCCGGTGCTCCAAGCTTGTAGATAATGTAATATCCCTACTCATTATATAAACTCCATCATTGTGGAGAGTGCAAGTCAAGTTAAGACCTGATTTGGATGTGTTCTCTTTGAGGTAGAGCCATTTTTTGGTATCAATGTTGTAAGACTGCACAGTTAACACATCCTCACTTTGGCTGGATTTTTGGTTTGGTCCAAGTTCATGAATACAGCCCCCTACCAGGTATATAGTTTCTTCAACAGAGAGCATCTGTTGCTTGCGAACATGGACATCACACAGTTCAAAGTTGGTCCAGGAATCAGAAGTGGGACAGTACTGCAAAATGTTCATATTCCGGTCTGAAACAAAGGAGAGATATTTATAAATAAATAAATATATTAGAATGTACTCACGGGGGAGGATTCTTCTTCCTTGAATACCGTATGAGCCAGTATTACAGACTGCCGACACGTCCCTCCACAGCACAACGGTGTAGCAGAACAGGGAAGAAATTCTGATTATTGAGAACTGCAAGTGTTTTCCCTTGACAATAAAGCCTGAACATTCTTTTCCTTTGCAGAGGGAAACATTAAGCTGCTTTTGACACTTTGATTATATGATGCAAATGGTCTGGGAATGGGGATTTTAGCTGAATAATCCCTAACTGTTAACTTCCTCTTTTAGTTTTGTCTTTGACTGATACTTAAGAATTTCTTACGAAAAAGGAAATGGAGCAATATTTTGCTCTCCACCAGTGATCACAGATGAATCAAATTATTACAAACACAGTATGTTTCATTAATGGTTGCCAGGTGATGATTTATCATTCCAGCTTTAACTTAATACTTTGCCTTTCACTCCACAAATCAAAGTTTTAAGTAATAAAATTCATAAAGCTTGTTACATTTCAGCAAGTGGTGTGGATGACCTAAGGGCACATTTTCAGTACCTCCTAAAGAGAGAAATACACACGTTGTCAAAATCCTTTAAGAACCAGGCACTCCATGCTACAGTATCAGAGAGAGGATAGAAAAAGACTGAGGCCCTATCAGTACTTCAGTCACAACTCAGTAGATGCATCCATTTATAATACTGTTATTCTATGAAATTTTTACAATATCTCTCTGATTTATGGTGCAGAGGAGGCCCTAGCTATGTCCTGTATCAAGGTTTCACTAAATTAGCACAGAATGCACAGGGCCCAAGTTAGCTAGTAAATTCAGTTTCAATCTCTGGAGACCTGAGCTTAAATCCAAGCTCAAATGACAAGCGATAACATGCTTGCAGACTCCAGCTTGGTCTTTAATAAAACCTGTTCCTTATTACAAGTTTACTCTATATGACAAACTCCAGATGAACCCACAAGTGGAACAGCAGATGGTGAAATACTGGCAAAGTTATGTAAGGGCACAGGCACAAATAGTCATATATATATCAAGTTCGTCATGAATGGAGTGCATTAGCAGCATGGTTAGGAAGATGCTGCTATAACATTTGCACGGCCAGTGATGAGTATTAGTCATTGCTTATTATTTCGTACTGTCTTCTTGAACGTGTACTTCTCATTAAATAAAGGAAAAAAGAGGAAAAAAGTCATGGTAACGCTCTACGAAACTGCTGATCAAAGCTTTACACAAGGATGATCTCTTTATTTAAACAATGTATCATTCTCTGACCCATTAGGGGGGGAAAAACCCACATTTCCATCAGTTAAGTTTTTATGTCTATCCATAGTAATAATCTTCCTAGGAAAAAGGTGCTATGGTGTGAGAGGGATTCATATGAAATGGAAATCTGTTGTGATATGGCCCTAGTTTGCTCAGTTCAGAGCCTGGGTCTTTAATTTCCATAGAAGAAAAACTAATACAAAACAAATATTTTAGTTCCTGACATGGAGCTTTTATTACTCAGGATAGATGCTGTTGGTTCACAACTAAAATCCTAGAATCCTTAGAAGGAGAGTCTTTATTCAAGAAGGTCATTATAATTTACAGAGGGAAATTTCAGATCCTGCCATTTTTTGAAAAGTGCAGTCTCAGAAGAAAGATGTACACAGATTTAAAAAAAAAAAATCCACAAAACCTACCAAAACCACAGAATTACTGAGGTATACATAGAAACACTACATAAAAATACATATTAATTGCTGCATTTATTTTATTTGGTGAATAGAATGAAACAGCAAATGAGCCTCACTGTGTCTCAGCTAGCTGGATGTGATTTAACACTTTCCAACATCTGCATGACTTGGAATCTGAATCACCAATGTAATTTCAGTAATTCTTGTTTCTAAGTCTGATCGTTGTCCTAAGCCAAGGTGTCATAGAAAAATGGATCCTAGGCCTTGATTCAGGAAAGGATCTTTATTTATAACAGGAACAAGCCTGACTGTTGTCATGAATGGACTTGAACTTAAATATAAGCCTAAATGTGCTAGTTTTTATCCACTGTTCATATTTTTATACTGTTTTACTATCCTGTTTCCATTAAACACAGACTTTAAAAAAAGATCTCTTGAGACAGGACCCTGAATGTCAGTGGCAATCCCCTAAGATGTGGAAAAGGCAAGATAACTCGTTGACTCTCCTTCAACTGAAACTACATGTAGAATATACCAGATAAGAAGCTTGACACACAGCAGCAATCCTGACAATATATGCTATGTTACTGAACTTTAAAGGATTAGGATCTGCTTCAGCAACATGCTGATCTTCCTTTCCATAACACCAGGAGGAGGCAACCTGAAGAAAGAACAGCACAAGCACAATCAAAACAACTTGCAAAGCTGAGGGGAAATGAAAAGAAAAGCTGGTACTTCCATAATCCTGTAGCACTGTTAACCAAATCAGAATTTTTTCCTTCTTACCTATTCACTCTCTGTAGATAAAAATGACAAAAAAAAAAACAAACCTCCAGTCTCTAGAAACAATGAGTCTTCCCAGTATTCCATGTTTCAGTCTCCTCTCTTCCCTTGTCTCAAGGACAAGGGAATGCTTCACAGCAAGTGTCCTGTGCTGGACACCCTTCAGTCCTAGTCCACCTGAACATGTAGGACATCATGGAGCATGATACACCCCACAGGTCCTTTAGTGGGGATGATGAGAGGACCAGGACTGAAGAGCACACTACAGAATGCTCCTCCACATGGAGACAGGCACTCTGATATCTTTTGTTTACTTCGGGGAGGTCATCAGGTTCTGGGTCAGAACAGGCTGGACAAAATGTCACTGAAGGTTATCATTGCCACAAGAATCACGAGGGGTCAAAATGCATCTCTACAGACTCTGACACTGAAAAGGACAGCTTGCTCTAATGTTGGTTTAGCTTTGTTTGCAATACTCGCTGCAAAAGCTGAATCATGAATGATCTCTCTTCTAATTTTACCCTGCACTTGGAAAACATCAAATTTTTCAAATGATTGTGGTCAAATGAAGTGGGTAAAGACTTAGACACAGGAACTTTAATTTAGGAAAACATGGTAAATACTAAACATTTGACACGAAAAAAATTTTTTGACTTCTAGTCCTCTGAAAAAATGGTATTCCACCCAAAGAATGGCATTATGTATTTAAGGAATGAACAAATGTAAGCTCTTTTTAAGTGGCTTGCTTTTCCACTGCATAAAGAAAGAACTGTCAGGAGGGAGTGCAACTTCAAGTCATTCCTACTGTATGATCCCCTCAGAAAACAGTGTGCAAAAAAGAAGTAAGTTAAAAATGCTGCTTCCTCATTAAGCTCTTATTCCATTAAGCTATTTCAATACTGAAAATCTTACCTATAGCTTCAATTTGCCTGTGAAGCACTGAAATGCTACAGTGAAAGGGTTATGACATACATTAATATATGAGAAATACTAATGCAGGCAGATATTTTCTTAATATCTTTCCTTCTGCCATTCTAAAACTGGTATTTAAAAAGGTAAACAAAACTGTATCTGTTGAGACCTTTATTTCTATTTTATGACCAAAATTTAAAAAGAGGAAGGCTAAACTGCATGCCAAAGTACTCCAGAAGGCTCACTTCCCTCAGAAGAACAGCACCCCAAATATTTAGTTTTAAAGTGTATATACTTGTCAGCCATGACTGGAAACCCTATCATTAGGCTCTGAAATAATAATCCGATGCCTGTATGACAGAGCAAACTTTTGATTTAGTTTGTCAATTATTTTCCAAGAGTGATTTATTTTTACACAGCTTCCTACATCAGTTTAAAAGGCTTCCTGTAAAAGAAAAGAAAATGATCTGCACCTTAGAAGCACTCAGGTTAAAAAGAAGAACTGAGAAGCTTTGTACCTCGTGTCGTGTATCCTCCGATAACATAGATCTTGCCCTTGCACTCACAAGCCGAGAATTCTGCGAGAGGGTTTGGCATGGATGCTACGAAATTCCACCAGTCGTGTTCTGGGTTATAACACTCCACATTGGAAAGGGATTGACCACCGATGGCATAGAGCTTTCCGTTTACAGCCAAAAGCTTAAAATTGGACCTGAAAGACGCAGATTGCAGCATTGAAATAGGTTAAACAGATAATACAGAAAAATATAGGAAAGACAGTTCTTCCTAACAAGGCTCCAACATATTCATCATGTTCAACATATTCCATCGCTTTATATATTACAGCACCTGAACTGTTCAGTGCATGTCCAAAATACACTGTAATTGCTTGTGACAGTGCCTGTGTCCACAGAATATACTGGTGACATTCTGGAAGTTAATGATGCTGAGACTGATTAATATTTTATTTGGATTTCAATCTATCACAATTTGATCTGCAAACTGTTTAGTTAACTAACGTGTTCAGTGGATGTCTCACTTTTACTAGGCTTTTAGTAAAGTGCCTTGAGGATAGTAGATAAAAATGTATTATATATACACACAGTCAAGGATATTATTTTAGTTAAAATTCCAGGATTTTCAAACAAGACTTGGTGAATGCCTGTGAATGTGTACCAGTCTTAATCTGTAGAATTAGTTTCTTTAATAACCCTAATAAACAGAAATTTAATGTTGTACACATTGAATCATGTTCTGCAAAAGACAGAAAAAGAGAAACTCCTGTGTCTTATGCAGCATTAATTTAAACTACTGAATACACCCTCCAGCCCATTGAACCAAGACATATTTGTAAATGAATGTTCCCCCCCCATAGCTGAACAAAGTACACTCTGCTTCATAGGCAATGTCCCATTCTTTTCTCTCTTAGTCTATTCCATTATGCTGTTGTACTTCACACATGACAAAAAGTAATTTTCTAATCACTTGAAGGACAAGAAGCCTTACATCTTGTACTTTTAAGATAATACAGGCAGAGAAAATCCAGAGCAAACAAAGAAATGTCTCAAAAGGGATCTGGGAAGTGAGGGGGAAGGAGATTCATGAATGTGTCAATGAGTATTAGCAGTATTCTTGTAGCTGTAAATGGTCTGTGGATATTAAAGGTGCAAGTTTGTAGGATCAAACCGGAGGGCTTGAAGTTGGTGGCACTGTATGCTTATCAATTCCTTCCAGCTATGGAAGATCAGCCCTTCCTCTCTTCAGAAACAGTCTTTCTTACAAGTAAGTCTAGCTCATTGCCTAGTAAGACTGTTTCTTTCATACTGTTCATTTGAAGCCAAATTTATGAGATTTTACTAAGCACTATTTCAATTAACTAAATGTATGAAAGTCATTTCAACAGATAAGCACAAAGTCAAATGAGGCACTGCATTATGTCTGTTAAACTGAAGTGATGCTTTAGCCTTGCATTGGCCTGCTAAGCAGTAAAGTGAATTTCACTCTGCATGGATCCAAGATTCAAAAATTACCGCTTAAGTACTTTTGCAGGGTTTTGTCTGGACAAAATGAACCTTGCCTAGCAGCAGGCTGCCCTGCAATTTCTTTTTATTAAATATATTTGGAAAAAGAATTTGTTTCCAGATGGAATCATTTTGTTCTTGTCATCCTGATATAGCTTTGGAAACTAAAATGCTCCTTTGAAGGAAGAAATTGCTTTTTACTCATTTTTTTGCTGAGATTTATGATTAGGTCACTCTGTTCATCGCCCTCTTCAGCAATTATGTTTTCCATCTTAGAGAATCCAGAATAACATGCCAATCAATAGTGGGTGAGAATAGTGAGAATAATTACTTGCAAAAACATTATGATTTTCAAAGCAATGTACCTGGTCTAAAAGTTATAGTGAAGAAAAAAAAAATCTATAAATAAGCAGAGGGACAAAAATGCAGAATATGAATACATGCATTTCTAAATAATCCTTTAAAATCAAAAATGTGTTAGAAAGCCTGTCACTCCATGTCTGTGCTATGATGGAGATAGTGCAGGATTTATGCCTTATAAAATTAGTTAATTTGCACACAGATAGTGTTCATTATCCCCAAGATCTTCAAGGCACTTTTTAAGCATAGTAAAAGCTCTGCCACAGAGGACAACTTCACAAGACAAGCATGCAGTGTCACAAAGCAAAAGAAATCTGGTCTACTAACTCACACTTGCTTCTCTAGTCACCCATTAATCGTAGCCTCTTACTCTTTTATCTGCATGGAAGTCATTTATACCATTTTTGCCTGACAGCATTCATATCACGGAATAGCTTCTTGCAAGCGCAGGGAAAACGATGTGGTGAAAGATGTATGGTACAACTTTCAACTTCAATTATTCTAGAAGGAGGCCACATGCATTTGTATCATTTGGTTGAGTCATTTAACCACTTTCAACACTGGTTAAAATAGATGATGTTCAGTGCACGCATCTCTGATTTCTGGAATGTATTAACTACAAGGTCCAGTTTACTTAAAGGTAGCCATAAGTTGCCATTAGCACACTTTATAAGAATAGTTGGGACAACTGCTCAATGTTATCATGAAAAACTTCTGCCATTGTCCCTTCCTTGCAAGTAACAGCAGGTGTTTATATGGAAAACAGACATTAGGAAATATTTAGTATATTTGTACACACATGTGTTATAGCAGCTGGAAACAAGGAAAGCAAACATGGAGCAACCAGCCAGCTCTCCACAACTAGCAAGTGTTCCATGGACTGCAGCTTAGAAATAACTGGACTTAGTCAAATTCACTTGTGATACAACTCCACTCACATCAATGAGTTACCTAAACCTGGGGGATCAGAAGTGCTTTCCAAATGCAAGGCCTCGTGTGTACCCTTCTTGCTGGGACAAGAGCTGGTGTGAACTATGTCTTCTGAAGTTCCTCGTATCCTCTGAAAGGATTCCCAGGAACACAAGCAAGAAGGAGCTGTGGGATTTTACAATAGTTCAAATCACAACTTTTTTTAACAACTTTTTGCTTAGGGGGAAAAAAAAAAAAAAGAAGTCTTGCAAATAGTTCAAACAGTCTGGACAAATAGATGACCAAGACTGCCAGGTGAACCTGCCTTACAGCTGAGGCAGACCCACTGAAACTTTTTCTTGGGAAAAAGGGGCATGTGTTTGAGGTCTGATGTGATCACCAGTTCAGAATAAGTTTGACAAATTGTGAAAACAGCCCAGAATTATCACAGTGAAATTCAATAAAGACAAATGCAAAGCATTATATACAGGAAGGAAGAAAAAAATTTAATAGACAAATACAAAGGATCTGGGGGTCAGAGTGCATAACAATACAAGATAGCATGCAACATCTTGCAAAAAAAGCACATTGTTCTGGGCCAAATTAACTGCCATATGATATATATGTAAGAGACTAGCGTAAGAGTGGTTATAACGAGGACAGCAAGCATTCTTCTTGTCCGCTGACAGATATCATTCTGTAACAAGAAAAAGTTAGACTAGATATTAGAGAGGACTTTCTGACTAGAAGGGGAGCTAAGCCTGGGAACACTTTTACCTGGAAGGAAGGAGATTGGAATCTACACCGCTGGAGGGTTTCAAGAACAAATTTGACATGTATTTGCAAGGTAGGCTTGACCCTGCCAGAGAGCAGGAAGGTTTGACTAATTATCCCGTGGTTCCTTCCTGCCCAATAATTCATATTTTAACCTCAAAGTTCCCCATAAATCCGATGATTTCTTCCTTCTAGAGTCAAAGCATTTACAGCAAAGATGAAGAATCATGAAAGCACAGTTATGAGGGCAATTCAAAAGCATTCTATGTTTCTTGTAGGAACAACTTTTTTACATTCCTTATTTGAGTCTGCAGGGCACACTGCAGCCAATCTTTAGCTTTGGCAGAGTGTGTGATGCATTTGTGATAAATGTGACATAAATATTTCTAATCTGAAAATCTTTGAAAAGTCTCTTTTCATCCAACACAGAGTAATTCTGAGTGGAAAAAAAAAAAAAGGAAAAGATGGGGAAAGAGAAGTTCTCCTAAACCACTACCATGTTCTAGGAATATCCCCTCTTATACTCCTGCAAAAGTCCCCAGAGTGGCAGCAGTTCAGGCACAGATTGCTCACAAAAATCTTGTTCCATGTGCATGTGTATAATCCCAGACAGGGGCTTAAAGGGTCTTCCAAGACTGCAATATTTACCTATCATGAATGCTCTGAGGGAAAATAAAAATGGAATATACAGCTGAAATGGGCACATGCAGTAGAAATCCTATGAGTACCTTATTTTTAAACAGTAAATTTCAACTGACAGCATCAATTTAAATAAAACTATGGAAAGGCATTCAAGTATATTACTTGAACAGTTCTCAAAGCTCCTTGTTATCTTCCTGTCCCCAAAGCCCACAAGTAGTCTTGGGCAACTTTTACATGAAGTTTCTTCCTCAAAAAAAGTCCAGGTAGTTGTGTGAAGTACAGCAGGACAGCAAGTACAGCAGCACCTTTCAAATGAAAAGATCAGAGATCTGGAAACTATTTGTGACCAGCACCAGATTTATTCTCAGAAGATGACAGATTCCAGAATCAGTTGCAAACATCCTATATGAGCCTGAGCAAACTGTTTTATCTATCTTGTGCATGCAAAAACAGGGGAATAATATACTACTACTACTAATAATAATAATAAGTAGTAGTAATAAGTTTTCTTAAGCTTACATGAGTATCACAACAATAAAATATGGGAGTCACCTATTGTGGACAAATTTGAAGCTATGGTAATAAGACCTCTACACTTAGAAAACTAACAGCTATAACATGAATCAGAATGACTACAAAGTATTCAGTATCCATTTAATGGCTTTTGTCTTCTACTTAGAATCTCTTTCTTCTGTGCATGTACAGAGAATCCCAACAACCTGGGATTCTATATGATAATAATGTAAATAATTAAAGATACAAATATTATAGAATTTACAAGGTTTTTAAGGGCAGAGACTTCTTATATTAGAAGCAACTCAACATAATTATTTCCATAATTCCTCAGCCTTCTCTTCTGGCAAATGCATCCCTTCATATGGGCAAAATCTAGATACTATTAGAATGTCACTTGAAGTCAAACCAGCTTCAATGGGAACTAGAACCCTGCCTCAATGTACATAAAAATTGATCCACGGGATCACACACGGGATGACAAATTCTTTTGACAGTGTTGCACAACTCTGTTTCCCAAGCAGCACACTAGGCAACTGCCCTACTTATCTGACTACAGCACAACAAACTAAAAATACAATGCTAAGTAAACTGCAGCTCCAACTGCAGAACATCTACAGCTGACAGGCATAAGTGCTGCTCCTGTTGAATGTAAACTCCCTGATTCTACCTGCTGTTAGCTCCTAAAGCATAGGCCATACCTTCTTGTATTCTGACCACAAAATGTTAAATTGGTCAATCTGGCATCAAGAGTGTGGAAAGACTATTTCAAATAGAAAAAAAAAAAAAGAAGAAAAAGAAAAACTTAAGAGTTGAGACTCCGTGAAGATCTTAAAGTCACTGACATGTTTTTTGAAGGGGTCAGTGGAGCTTCCATGACAAAAACATTCCTGGCTTATTATTGAACTATTCCAAAAATAACCTTTTGCAGATTACTCTTGTGCAATGAATTGCTAATGTGAAATTCTATGCTAGGGAGTATCTTGCTGTCACCTGTGATGAGCTTAAAGATTAAGTCGATATGGTAGTACAGGTGTAAATAGAAATATAAGGAGAAGATACCCATTTGTTCATTTCTGATATGATTGTACATCCTAGAAAAAAAGGAAAATGTGGGAAAAAAAGGCTAGGCTAAAGTTTGAACAGCCAGGTTGAAAGTTGAAGAAAGGGCCTTGTAGAAGCAATTTTTAACAAGTCCTTATTTGCCATGCTGCAGAATCATCACATTTAATAACATCTTACTTGCTATGCACATTATACAAACCAATGCTTCGATCTTGTAATTTGATCCATGTGGTATTCCAATATTTATTTCCATAGGAGACACTATGTGGGCTGATCCCTTCAGGAACTTTCACTAAGGCCAATGTGCTCTCAGTCATGCTCATGCAGTCAAGACTGCAAGCTCAAGGCCTACTAAAATGGCTCAGTTCTCAAAGGCACCTCAGTGAAGGTTGCTTATAGGCTCAAGCTCTGAGAACTTAGTCTGCCAAAAGGCATTTACAGTGTATAAGAAAGTACTTAGAAAATCTAAATACTTATTTCACGGCAGACTTTTTCTTCAAAACCCTTCCAACAAACCAGAGAAACATTGTGTTTTTCATCAATTCCAATGACTGATTACAGATGCAATAATTTTAGTTGAATTCTCACAGCACTACAGAAAATGAAAAAAGGGTGGAGTGGGAAAGAAACAATTTTAGGTCAAACCCCTGTTTTGAGGGGTTTTAGGCTGCAAGCTCTCTGGAATAGAACTGCAGTTTTACTACACAGATACATAGTATACATGCCTTGCACAGTGACTGGCAAGGGTCTCTGCTATTTGGTGAACATTAAATTTACTGGTTGGACAAGAGATTTCCCACTCTATGGCGAATTCCAGCATCCTTATTTGTTCTAGTTCTGAGTCAGATGGAGAAGATAAAAGTTTAAATACTTTTCATAAAAATGGAACCAATGAAGAAATCCGTGCTGGATAAACAGAAACATTTTGTTTCAGTGAAGTAAAAGGCTTCATTTTGATAACCCTGCAATAAACTGATTTAGGTAGAGCGAATCCTGCCTTGGACAGGGGGATGGGACTTTGTTCTTGGGGTGCCCTCAGGCCTTGCTCCCTATTAAACTTTCAAATTTAAACTATAACAAATGATTGTGAATATTATCACAAACACAAATGTCAAACAAACAATTTAAAAAGATATAGGAAAAAAAGAAAATGATCAAAATGATGAAAGTCTACCAGATCAAAATACTCTCATAAAATGAGAAATTTCTGACAATCTTTTCCTGACTCTTTTTCTGGTGAATATTGCACTGAAACACAGGTCTACAGAACATTCAGATTTTTGTGAAACTACAAGCCAATGAAAAACTGCTCCAATTAAAGTTTTTCACCCATCTCTAGCTCTGACAGACGGCACACTCCCACTAAGAACAGTAAACCTTGTCATGTACAGTACTGGAGTCAAAACACACCATGAAAAAAACTAAAAGGAGAATTTTATCTTTGCTTTCTATCCTTGTTATCTTAATATGCGTTTCTATTTCCAGCAAAGGCAGCTTTTTGGACAGACTAGCTTCACAAACCTCCTTGTATGCTCCAACTTAAAAGTGGGAGCCCATCACCATGCTGAGGTGAAGAATTATGGATAACGGAAGGCAATAAGATAGTCAAGTCCTCCTCAGATGACACCTAGCTTGCACTGTCCGGCAGCTAAGGCCTTACTCACAAACATTTATGCAACACAGCCCCATCCTCCTTACCATTGCCTTGCTACAGCAACTACCCGTGTCAGGCACAAGTCACTAAGCAGGAGGGAGGCTGCAGTGTTGTGCTGTTGGATGACTGTTATCTGCAAGGACTAGGTTTGCAGGCCTATCCAGTGGCATACTGCCAAAACATATAACCAAACCCTGCAGTCCTTCCCATCACATGATGCAACACACACTGGTGACTCACGGTACAGAGACAGGCCTGAATAACATCTCATAACTCTGAGTCCAGTCAACACTGCATGACTCAACAGATTCTATTTTGACAATATACATGGACGTGTATTTCAGGGAGCACAGGTTACCTCTTCTGGTTCATTGAGGCCAGCTGACTCCATTCATTTAGGCAAGGGTTGTAACAATGGGCAGCCGAAATCTCCTGGCTGGTGAGCCGGTAACCCCCGACAATGAACAGATAGTTGTCCAGCATCGCCGACCCATAGCCTCGGACGTTCACCAGATCAGGGGGCATGTTGTTGGCCAGGGGCAGCCACCTCTGGGCTTCCTCATCATACCTCAGCATTGACCAGGGAGCTTCCACCTGAGGGTGACAGCCCAGAGGCAGTGCCAGGGAGGAGGCACCCATCAAGTCCCCGATGGCCACAAGGGTGGCAGTGCCCCTCATCCGCCTCTCCTTCAGGTGTTGCTGGAGAGCATGGGGCAGAAGGAGATGTGGCCGAGCATCAGGCATCTGCAGCACCTGATGGTAATGGGCAGCCATGAAGTCTACACAGGCATCATGCAAGTCCTGGAGACCGTAGACCTGAGCCAGGCGGTGCAGCTCCAAGCAATTGCCCAGCCTCACCTGGGAGAGGAGCAGGTGCAGCAAGGGTGTGACCTGCAGGTAGGAAGCAGCCTCCACTAGTTCCTCCAGCAAAGAGGGTTCCTCATCGCCCCCCTCCTCCTGCTCCAGCCTGGCCAGGCAGGAGGTGTTGATGAAGTCCAGCACCAGCTCCAGCCCCAGAGCGCTCAGCCCCCCGCGCAGTAGCTGCTCTTCCTGGCCTTGCCCTGCCTCCCGCATGCCCGAGCGATACAGGGCGCGGAAGTAGTCGCTTTGCTCGATGAGCTTCCTCTTGCACACCGAGTAGCACTTGTCCCCCAGCCGGATCTGCACCACCTCCTCCCCCGCGCCGGCCCCATCCCCTTCACCCTCCTCTTCCTCCTGCTGCCGCCGTTCCGCCAGGGACATGGCTCTCCCCCTCCCCCGCCTGCAGCCCGGGCCCCTCGCTGCCGGGCGGAGGCTCCTCCTCTGGTCGGGCCCGCGGCCGCGGGCGGATCCGCGCAGCGCAGCGCAGCAGCACGCCGGGAGGAGGAGGCGGACGGGCGGCTGCGGCGCGCCGGCCCCCGAGGCGGCCGGGCGGGCGGGGAGGCGCCGCCGCCTCGTCCCAGCTCCCTCCCCGGGAAGGAGGGGCGGGGGGGGGGGGGAAGGAAAGGAAAGGAAAAAAAGCCCTAAAAAGGCAATGTTGAACCTCCCGGCTGGCGGCCCGGGCCTCTCCGCTCTGCCCCGGGACAGTCAGCTCCCAACTATGCTTCAGGGCTAACCCACCCTCTGACACCTCCTTTGCTGAGGAGGGATTTTTAAGGTCTTACGTGTGTCAGGGCCACCAGCAGAAAAGCCAAGCGCTCGATTTTGCTGGGTGAAAGGAAGCCAAACGTGCACTGATTCCCCCTGCCTCCTCCCTCTAGGACTGCCCTCTCATACTGCCCCGAAATGGACTGGGATCACCAGACATGCCAACCGTAACCTCTTGCCATAAATGTACTTCTAAATACTGCAGGAGAGGAATATTCTCAAACACACAAGTGGCAGGAAAAAATATGTGTTCATATACAAAGGGAGGAAGAGAGGGAGCAGCAGCGTGATTCCATGGCATCCTGATTCTGTAGCATCTTGTTTAAAAACAATAACAGAATGGATCATCTTTCAAGTCTAGCACAGCACTAGGATTTAGAAAGGTCAAATAAGATACATAATTCTGCTATGACCTTCCCGATTCCTTCTGGACAAGTCTCTCAATGTCTCAGTTCCTCATTTGACACAAAAAGACACTATATTCCTTTCCTGCTACTCTATCTCTTCTATTTAAATTAAGTTCCTGAAATAGGAAATATAGGTCATTATTTGTCAGAGTGGTAAATGCAGATGTTTTTGTTTGACATGAACAAATAAACAGCAAATTAATAATGAGCAGCTTGCTGCACGGATGTAATGACATTTTTGCTGTCTCCCTCGTTATATTCTTGAAACATTAAATAATGTTGGGTTTTTTTAACTGATAAGATAGATGAGGAAGCCTACCACCCTATGTATTCTTATAACACAAGGCTTAAAATAAAAGTTATTTTATTTTTTTAGTTTTTAAAAATATATTTTATATATATTTTATCTTTATAAAGATACTTATTTCACCCTCTGTAATATTAGTCTATAGAAAATCTTTCCCTTTAACAGTTATGTGACTCTTTTCCAGTTATTGCAGATTGCTTAGTTTATTGACAACTCCTTTTTTCCACTGCTCAGGAGGGAACATTTCCCTCAACTAATAAAACACTTCAGAGTGGCTGTTTTTTTTTTTTTTTTTTTTTTTTTTTTTTAAGAAGACAGGGTTGTTTGCATTTTAGCATTCTCTCTGTGCAAGGATCTCTCACTATTTTGTTGAACTTCAGATTCTTAATTCCAGACCATACAGATGATACTAATGTCAGTCTCAGAGTTAAAGGTTTTTTGCTGACGCTCAAGAAAGCAGGTGTTGAGGTGGGATAGATTTCTGTGACTTTTTTTCTACCTCACTTCAAAGCATTTGCGTCATCTTGCTTTTGAAGGGCTCACTTTGTATTTTGAAATCCTTTCGTATAAGATTTTAACCAGCTAGTAAAGAGCAGCAGCTTCAATCCCAGCTAGGTCACAATCATCTCTCCTTTTTTGTTTCCTACTAATCAGGTTCACTGTTATCTGCTCATTTTGTATTCCTCCTGCATGTTTCCTCAATATTTCATTAATTTTCATCTTCCACTTTCCTATCTTCTGTTCCTGATGAAGCACTGCATCATTTGGCTTTTTAAGTTTTCAGGTTTCTTATACCTAGCTGAAGCTTGGTATAAGTGCTTGAATCTGAGCACTGGCCTTTTTCGTTTCTTTTTTTTTTTTGTCTGCCTCAGCTTCAGCCAGAAGAGATACCATACAAAACAAGTACCCTACCACTCTGGTAAGAGTCCAGCCTGTCTTTCCTTGTTGCACTTTCATTCCCATAGCCTGACATCATAAGTAATTGTAATCATTCACACTCCGGAGATAAACAGCTCATATTTTGTTGTGGTCATTTCTGCTGTCATACCATGTGATTGTCAGCATGCTGGTATGATTGCCGTCTTTAGGCATCTGTTTTGGAATTTCATATGTCTAATGTATTGGGAAGTGTGCTCCTAATTGGTGAGTGATTTATTCCGTGGAGTCAGTTATGATAAGTTCTGTTCCCTCAAAGTGTTGACACCACAGCCTGGATAGATGGAATATTTCTCCTATTGCCTTATGGGCCTTTCATCTGTACCTGTCACTCTGCCAAGGATTTCAAGTTCATCTTCTTCACATTCCATGAGGTTTTTAATAGACTGGATCAGTTCTGTCATGTACTAATAAGTATTTTCCTCCTGAAAGCAACCTTTTGAGAGTACTGACTTCTACAGACTGGCTCTCATTGGGAGCTACTGTATGTGCAAGGGGTCAGCAGTGCTCTTTGCTGAATGGCCATTTTTGCAAAAAGCTTAAATCTGTTTCTCCAACCAAGGGTTTTTACTAGGCTGATTGTCAGCTGCCTGTGCTTTATCCAGACTTAGTACTAAGTGATTGTATTAAGTCAGAGCATGCTGACAGTGAGGTTCCATTGTTTTCTTACCACCCTCGTCAGTTGGGCTGTATGCTGTGCTGATACGGTACTTATACTGCAGCTGCACCAAGGCAAGGACTATCTTTTTGTTCTATATTTGTACAGATTATTTCATTTGTCCCCTGGTCCCCAGCTACACTATGCTTTATAATAAGATCAGTAATACATATTATTATACTGGAATCAATAGGTCTTGCTGCTTCACCAGCAATCATCTTGTTTGATCGCAGAGAGTAAGCTATGCATTTTCCAGAGCTGAAAATAGAAATCACTAGTGCTAGAGCTAGAAAGTCAAACACTGTAGGTAAGAGCCATAAGAGACTGGCATCGTTTTTGAAACAAATGAGCAAGATGATCCGTTGCTCATTAAGTACAAGCAGAAGCATGAAACAATATGAAAACAAGTTTGCATCCTTGTAGATATTAAACATATCTGTGATAAAAGATCATGCCCTGAAGAACAAGACATTAACACAGAGAAGACGACAAAGGTAACTAAACTTAGCTTCCAATACCTAACTTTTAGGATTTGACTTCTGGAGTGAAGTCTTCATACCTGATTTAGATGCTTCAAGTCTCTCTCTACAGTGTCTAAGAGACATAAATTAATCTCACAGAATAGAATCCTCAAGTGCCAACAAGTCGAGCAGGAAGGCACAAAAGAGTGTCAGTAAGGGCTCTCTCCCTTTACCAGATGCCCACTTGTACTTGGGATTCACAGCCTAGATACTTTTCCTGTAGCTGGTGCCTAAACTGTTTTCTTGCAGTTAATGCCTAAATTATTTCCAAGGCTGAAGAGAAATCATACTTTTCTTTTAGAAATACTTGGAAATAGAAGAAGCTCTTTTATACAACAGATGTATTGTAATGGACCATTCAACCATGATATGGAAAACCTAAGCTTCTGACCCTTTCACTGCCAGAGCATACATTTCTATAATTCTTCTGAGTTCTCTAGCTTTGCAGAAGTGAGCACAGACTGAGTCAGGAGGAGTTACTGCTACAAAGATAAGAAAAGGAAAGCCAGAGATAGCTAGATAAAAATAGTAGTCTTTGTGTTCCGTGCAGAACTCTGCTCATGCTTCCTGAGTGACCCTTCAAGGCAAGTAGGCAAGTAATATATATAAAGTTGGTGGCAGTCTGCTCTGTGTGCCAAGACTGAAGCCTCCTTAACCTTCGGATTCACTTCAAGTATTTAACACTGCTTAGATTTACATATATAATCTGTGAAAATCTGGCCACTTGCTCCCCCAGTGAACCACCCAGTGGCTTTGTGCAGTGAACTGCATGAGTCCACAGTCTGGTGCTCTGTAAGGTCACAAGGCACAGCACAGGGGGTAGCAGAATTACAAGTCACTGGGGATGAGGAGAATGACAACTGCTTTTCTTGGAAACCATGTGTATGGTTTATATACATGAAATATAACCTAAATTTCTTTGTTGGTCTAGCCCAAGATCACACAGGAAATCTGCAGCAGAAGACAACCAAAACCTTAAGCACCGTTAGAGTCTAAAGGAACCCTGCAGTGATTTTGTGTTTGTTTTAGGCAAACCTTCTCTTAATTCAACACATAGACACTAGATAATACACGAGACTAAGAAAGAAACACCAATCTGATAGTTTAAGGATAGGACTACACAGAGGAAAAAAACACAGGAAATCTTGAATTCCTTTCAGCCTTATTAGTCTAAAATGTGAACTAGAACAGAACTAGGGGATATTTAAAATATACATGCTATCTAACATAAAATATAAAGTGCCACATTCTTCCCTCAGGGCCATCAGGGAATTGCACTGTACTTCCAGGGAACTGTGTATTGAGTAATAGTGGAATTACTCAAGAGGGGAATTAGTCTTTTGGAAGTGATTCACCAAATGCTGCCATTGTTTAGTATTTTCCTTGTCACAGGATACAAAGTAAGCATATCTGGAATGTAGGAAACATCCTGCAGTATTTTAGCATTAAAAATATCAGTGTTCTAAAGGATCTTGGCATTTTTGAGAGAAACTGACTGGAACATATTTTATTTCAACTGAAATCTTTATCTTTTGTGAAGGATGAGCTGCTAAACAGGGATAATGTCTTTTTTTCAGATTCCCAGACAAACAAAGCACTTCTTACACAATGCCATTACATGTTATTAAAAAAAAAAAAAAAAAAAAACACTATTTTTAATAGCACTTGCTTAGATTTTATTCCATGTTGTTTTATGCTTAATTTTTCTGCCTTTGAGGTACTATTTATTTGCTTACAACAAAAGTACTGTGTAACACAGTATTGAGAAAATACTTGGGAGTGGTATTTTTGGAATACTGATTATTTATTATCAAATACTTAACTTATCCATGCTTAGCTCTTTAGTCAAATTTAATGACTGATTAATACTAGAGTATATGTTACTGAGCTCTCTCTCAGCAGCAAAAGGCCCATTCCACTTGCCTATGTCTTAGTGGGCTGTCAGAGTCCAGTACTCTCTGACCAGGTTCTTTTAGATATTCCACACAAGGAGAGTGTAATGTTTAATATAAAAGTTTACTTTGAAGGTGTTTAATGTTACATGGGATTTTTGATTTAGCAGAGTGATACAGCAATATACTGAAATCACAATACAAGTGTACACACTTAATATAAAATATAGCAATTGCAATATACAGTTCAATCGCAATACCAATATGATCCCCATTACAGGTGTCTATAATATGCTCACCATCATGACTTTGGGCATCCCCAGTCGCTGGGAAGGAATATGTGGGTTCCTCACTTCAAAATTCCTTTGGTAAATGTTCAGGTTTTATACTCTATGTTGGGCTGAGCCACATATACAGCTCCCCCATGTTGGTCTGGCTATCTCAGGGAGAAACATTTACACTTAGTGCAATTAACGGCTATGGCTGCTTATCTAAACAAAGGCCACCCTCCGGTCGCCTTTGTGTTGAGATAAAGTCAGTTCTCTGTGCAATAGCTGTGATTAATGAGCCACATCCTACAGTACTGCTGAACTTCATGGAGCACCTCGCTCTCTGAGCCTTCTCCCATTGTAGGGATTACTGGTTGGTCACAGTGGGCTCTGTGGATCATGAGAAATTTCAGTTACCAGAGAGCAGAACAGAGGGACAAGTGCATAAACCATTACAATGATATTCAATCTGTTCATTTTTTAGGCCAAAGATCTAGTAAGGAATTTACCTTGAAACTCGGGTGAAATAAGTGCTCCCTGACAAAACCTGAACTGGGATTAGGCTGCTGGAGTGCTCTGCCTGCTGTTGAATCTGCTGTTAGGGATTTTTGTTCCACACAAATGCACTGTGCATACCCAGGCCAGCATTTTCTTGTGTAGCTCTGTCCAGATGAGAATAAACTGGGAGCTTTTAAAGCAGCATATATTTTTAATCCTAGTGCAGACAGACGAAACAGAATTTTAGTACATAATAACTAGGTAAGATAAATGGTATCCCACATGGAAGACTTTCACCAATCGCCCAACTGTATAAAATTCATCACAAAATTGAAACTCCATTCCTTTTGCCTAGTTTCAAGTTCTGTCGTAAATCAAGATTCACTCATTAAAGTGTTTGCTAAACATTGTGCTCCTTTGTCATAAACCTAGGCTTAAGTTTGTGTGTACGTCAGTGGAATTATATTTGTATAAATCTAACCTGGCTAGGTCTTCTGTTATTCTTTGTTTTAACACAAAGATTTCCAGCTTTCACATGTAAGTTTTACCAGAATGAGTTTGAATCCAAGCTCTGAGAAACTCAGGGCCTGGCAGCCCCTTTGAAACAATGGTTTAAGAAGTGGCTCACAAAAAGTCCGAGGAACAGAAACTGTAAGGTTTCACCTCTCTTTGCTGTGTGGCTGGAATGGGTCTGAAACCAGAATCTTGGATTTGACTGTCCCAAACCTTGGAGTAGTTCAGATTCATTAAAAACTTAATACATTGTTCCAATCCAAAATCTGACCACTAATAGCTGTTTTTTACAAAACAGTGCTCTCAAAAAATGTTGTTTAGTTGGACTCAAAACATTTTGCAAGAATGTTTTGATTTCAAGGAAATTTTAAAGGAGAGAGAAAATGAACACAGTATTTCAATAATGTCAGAAAGGTTTGCTTTGATATTTGTTTAAATGTACTTACTGTAATTCATTACATTAATATTTTTGTAACTTTTCTATTATAATAAGTCACAGTGACATATTCTGGTGTTACTGAAATATTTAGCTTAGGTGAAATTTTGATCTTAACGCTATCATAATAAAGGGAAACCACACACACATGTCTAAGAAGACTGAGCTACACAAGGTTTCAACACAGACCTGCAATTCAATTTACTCACATGGAAGACAACACAGGCACAGAGGTCCGCTGACTTCAGGAGAGATTCTGAGGGCTGACGCTGCATGGGATCATGCTGCACATTTGGTAAAATATGTTTACTGATGTTCAGAACAGGCAGGGACATAACTCCGATGGTTAAGCTAACATGTTTGACTTTAGCTGTAGCAGACAAGAAGTGCTTTGTGCAGCACTGGTCTCTCCCAGAACTGGGACAGACAGGGTCTGTGCTAGAAGCAATCCTTTGCTGCACAGCTTTGCATCAGCGTGGCAGCATCATAGAGCATTGCTCCTGCCACATCTATGCATCTGGGAGTGCATCTCACCTCTGTCCCATAATCTACTCAGGAAAGGGAAGGCCCAGAGGCATGTGTCCACCTGATCATGTGAGCTTCACTGCCATCAACAAAGTGGAATAAAGGAGAAATTTTCAAAGACAGGACTAGACATGGCTGGGAAATAGCAACTAGCAACACTATCTTTCATAACACATCACACGACATTAAGGCCTAAGCTTCAACTTGACCCAGGACACTGACAGTGGTCTCACATTCCCCCTTCAGGGCTGCCAGAGGACTTAAAGACACCCAGCAGAGAAGCAGAGGACAAGAGCAGCATGGGCAACAGATGACCTATGAACCAAGCCAAGCTGATCGTGCAGGGTAGTTTTAGACAGGCTGACCTGACAACCGAATCAAAGCCTTTGCACTGTTAGTCCAGTTCAGGAAAGCTTTCCTGAATTATATAAATCAGTCTTCTCTCTGGCATTTACATATTCCCAGCACTAGAACCATTTATTCTATATAAGTTAAATAAAATGATAGACATACATTGATATTTGGGATTATATGTGGAAAAGATGTTTGCTTTTTGTTTAGATTTGGCAAAAAAGGAGTTAACACCTGGTGACTCCTTTGTGCCAGGAAGCTCTTGGATTGTGCCATTATCACTGCCAGCCCAGGTGGAAAACTTCAGGTACAGTTTTCTGTTTAAAACAAATACTATTAAAAAGATCATTCTCCTTCTTTGTGGCAGGTACATTTACAAATCTTTCAGTAAAAGAGATAAAAGGACATCCATGTTCTCACAGAAAACAGGCAACTGCCAATTTACAAGAAATTTGAGAAGACCAACAAAAAGAATTACTAAATAACATGAAGTGCTGATCTGATACTGAGCAGAGACGTCTTACTAACAGTAAATGTCACTTGGTTCCTCCCTGCAGAGCACATGGAACAGTCGGGCTCTGGTTTGCAGGTAAGACTTGGATATTTCCTCCTTGCAAAATTTTTGTGATTTAAAACTTCATCATTAAATTATATTTATGCATTTCCCACAGAAAAGTCAAAGTCAAATTATGGGGCAGGTGGCAGAAGATTCTGAAACTTAGTAGACAAAACTTTTCAGTTTTTAAAGTAAATTCCCGAAAGCAGCCTTATATATTGGACAATCTCGTTTTATTTCATTGAAGAAAAAGTTCCTCTGCAGCTATTCGTGCTCCTGTAATTTATTCAGAAACAGAGAAGTCAGAAAGAATTACAATTAATGCAAAGGAAAAGGGGCTGCTGGATGAAGCACACTGCAGAAGCACAGAATAAAAACATGAAGGTAAAAACAGGAAAAATATGTCTCTTCATAAAAAAACATGAAGAGAAAGAAAGACTATCAATGTGTCTGTTGTCAAATGGTGTCAAACTGCAAAGAGATTTAAAATGTATATTGAAATCACAGATCTGTACAAACCATGACCGGTTACCTAAGCTCAATCCTACAAATATATATTTAAACATTACACAGAGTGAGTACTCTCACCTACTGCTGTTGCTCACTGTCTCAACAGAAGTAACAGGTACTTGAAACTTTGTTACCGTATTCAAACTGTGACGGCAGAGAATGACTTACTGAAAGATCTGCAAGATGCTCAGATGCTCAGACATTTTCACGCTCCCTTCTTGCACTTTTTCTGGTCAGAGCCCCACTGAAATCGAAGGAACCATAAGGTAATTCAGGTCCATCTAACTGAAATATGTCACAGGACTGGTCCTTTAATTTTTTTATTTTATTTTTTCCTGGAAAGGAGGAAGTAATCATATTTATTGTCCATATATAAACTTTGCAAGGTGTCAAACATATATGAAAATGTAGAGGTGAGACAGCATAACTTTTATGTAATGACAAATACATATACCATTACTGTCAAGGCCACCTATTACCTCTCATTTTTTTGTTCATGCAAATAATCCTATCTATTTCAATGGACTAAAGACATATTCAGTTTTACCCTGTATAAATACTTGTTTTATATCAGTTTAATCCTTTTGTTCCATGTTTCCTCAAGTTATCAGAACCTTTTAGATTTCTTATCTTGGAGAAATGGGAAGAGAAGGAGTGAGGAAAGCAACCAGAATTCAAATTTTTTGCACACGAGACTTACAGAACAAAATAGATCCAGAATTCATACTAAATGCTGGAGGTAATGGCACAATGCAAATTCAGATTTCAGAATTTCAATATTTTGACTGTGCTCCATAGCAAATGATGTCTTGTGAATATTTGGAAAACTGAAGCAAAAGTTATTTTAGAAAAATACACTGCCAATAATGCTTGTGGCAATGGTAGGTAAATGCCTAAAAATATCCCTATGTAGTCCCCTGAGCGCAAACCAACAGGTGTACTCAAACATATTTAAGGTTTTAAATAATGACTTTCACACAGAAATGAAAATAAAAGAAAGCACATCAGACTACCAAAAACAAATAAAACAACACCAGTACCAAGAGCTGTTTTTCAGGACAGAGGCTTAAAGAATAACCCACTTAAGCTCTCACTTACTATTTAATTTACCAATTTCCCCACCACAGACATGCAATCTGGATAAAAGCAGACATTTATTTGGCATCCTGGTTATAGCCAGTACTTCCACTGAATAAATGAAGGCCTGGCTCTTGCTATTGGATCAACAGGAGCTAACTTGTGCAGAGCCCCGTTAGCTTCCAAGGATTTCTATCAGGCACAAAATTATATATGTGTCAACTCATTTCTGAAATGGGGGCCTTGTTTTGCAAAACAAACACTAGCTATAATGACTAAGGAATTAAAATGAATTTGAAGCCCCCATTCATAGCACTGTTCTGTACTTTATGTGGAGCTGGGGAAATTCCTTGATCCTAATCTAGAAGAAAAAGTTCCCTTCTAAAATATTTTTTAAATATTCCACCCACAATTTTTATTGGAGACAACTGCATTTCTACCTAAATCCCTCAACCTCCCTATATAGTCTATTGAGTTTAAATGGACTTCAGCTGTATAGTAACATTTTAAAGCCCTTCTGTATGCTATCTTGCATGCAGAAGTGGGAATCAGGGATCACACTGGGTCTTTTTAAGAAACAAAACACTCAGTTTCAGGTTTCAGAACAGGTGCTTGAAAAACTGACTTCCTAAATACTAACTCTATTTTCTTTCTTGCCCTCTCACAGGTCTTTTCCAAGCCTTCAACATAAGCAGAAAAATCCATATAGACTGTTCAATATTCTTAATCTTATGGAAGATTAGAGACAGGACTTCAACTACCTATCTAGTCCAGAAATAAATGTAGGCTACAAACTTCTCCAGTCATATTCATCTATTGTTAGATCATTGAAATAAAATAGTATATTTTTTACATGCAAAGCAGAGTAGGGAAGAGGAACAAAGTTTCCACCTCCAGCTGGTAGACAGAATTAGATAATCCAGTGTGTTAATAAAGATGGAAATTACATTTGCAGCCACCAGATAATTCAAAAATAAGAAGAAACTAAACCGAGCCTCCTCTTCTGTGTTGAATGTAATAGTGAGCCTGAACAAAGTGGCAGACCTACCTGCTCTCAGGGGGCTGGACTGCATGCTCTCGGAGCCGAAGTGAAACAATCTCCTGCACTTACCATTATAACCACTACACATTAAGGCTGTCTGGATAGTTTGAGCTCAGAAGGACAAGAGATACAAACTTGGGATCACAGAAACAAGCTCTCTGAATGACTAAAAGCAGCCTGTGTCTGTTGTCTCTCAAAAACTGTCTCCAAATAATTCATTTACAGAACAAATAATAATAAATCTTATAATCATATGTAGCTCACATGCCTGCTTCCTTCCAGAACTGCCCAAACAGCATCATGGGAATAGTTTGGAGAAACCATCCCCTGGCTCATTTCCCTGGCAGAGTTGGCAGTATCCTCACCACTCAAGAGCTTGTCCATTAAAATGCTGGTCCAAACCTCAGTGTATCTGTGGAGGAGAAAGTGCAGTGACGAAGCCCGTTACATTGAAGAGATGGTTCTGCTGGTGGCACTAGCAGAAGTGCTGTCGGTTCTGGCTTTGGCCATGGAGTCAGACTCCCTCTGCTCACCCACCGCTTTTTACAAAAACTGCTGGATCCGACGCTTCCCAGGTCTTCTGATCGACCTGCAGCAATCACAGCAGAGGGGAGCCCAGGTGCTGAAGATTTATTCAGAAGTCTCATCCCAACAGTGCAGCAGAAACTGCTGCCTGCTGAAGAACGGTGAGTGTTTTGTTATGAAGATTGTGACAGACATTAAAATAGGTATTACCATATATGAGGAAAAACATTTTGGTCAATTTTTATGCAAATATTCCTTTATTTGAACAATAAATAGTGCAAAAAATGGTGCAGTACATATTTTTTGAGGCAAGAAAGCAGAGCAACATTGTAGCTGTTCTCCTGTCTTCCCTTCAGTCCCATAGAAAGGCATTTGATAATCTGATTTTTTTCTGAAAGACTACACTAGAAAGACATGAAAATCTTAAGGTCTGCCTTTGAAATTTTAAATCTCTATTATAAAATTTCTGGTCAATGCTAACATTAAAACAATAGCACTTCAATATCCATATCACCACCTACTCCTGTAGAGAAAAAATACATTCTGTTATCAGTGACACTTACTCCACTAGGACTCTTCTTCATGGAGTATGGTACTAGGTTAGAATATGGTGAGGGGGGAAAAAAGAGGGAATACAAAATTTGGCCTTCTCTGAGATACAAGAATACTCAGTTTCTTGGAGAAAGCACTCTTGTTGAATGTTTACACCACATTTCTGGTCCCACCCAGGTATGACATCAATATGAACAATAAAGCTGAGACATAGCAGTTATTTGGCTTGCGACCTCTTTTCTTCCTTTTCCTCAGTCTTACAAATTCAGTCTCAGAATAAAAATTCGAAAATTTCATTGCTTGTCTTAAGCCCTAAGACTATACTTTCTCTGTATCGCTGCATTTACTTTAGGAGTACATTGCAGGAGTGCACTTGAAGAGTGCTTCTGTGGTGCCTAAATTTGATTGCAAAGCTCAAAAGATTTGAAAGGTTTTTTAATATGGAGGATGAAAGCCACCTGCCAGTTACTAAAAATTGTCAATACACATTTTAAGGAAATTTTGAATTATGAGTAAAGATATGAGCTTGACCACCTAACACTGAGATAGCTAATATAACTGCCAGAGGCATTGCTGGGAGAAGTCAATTTCTGTCTTAATTATTGTGATGAAAGAGCTATTATATACATTTCAGTAATGTTTTTTTTTCCTATTTAGCCAATGAACTTTTTGTCATAAAACAAGGGACTGGGCATCTTATAGAGATAAGTAATGGCACCTGGAACCTTGTTTTTATAATCTTACATAGTCAAATATGATTTTGTTACAGTCTTAGCAAAAATACATAGACATTAGATGGCATTTCAAAGGTACACTTTAAATCAGCTGGTAATTCTGATATAGTCCCAAGGAGATGCATGTAGTCACTACCACAAATATTACTGCAAATAAATATCCTAATTAAGTTTTCAAGAAATAAAGATTTACAAGAAGTTTAATAAGAGAGTTTCCTTTACTGGATTATCAGTAAAAGCAAAGTTACTAAAAGCTCATCTTACAACTCAAAAATTTTTTGAAATAATTTAAAAGCAAACAATAAAATTTGTTGCTTATATCTCTTCAAAGTAATAAAAAATATTCTATAGCATGCTCTTAGTGTTTTTATCCTGACCAAAGAATTGTCCTTCCTTATCAAAGAAAGTTTGTGACTTTTTTTCTTACCCTATTTTATGCAATAAAATCCATCACACATCTGAAAGAGAATATATCCACACACAACCAAGTTCTTCAAATGAGAGACTTCCTTTTCTAATGTTTAATGGTATTTTCACAAAGGTTACAAAGTAATCATTGAAATTAAAAACATTTTTAGAATTATGTTGTGCTGAAAAGAAAAGGAGTTTCTAAAGGCCCTACAACTTTGCACAAATACGGAAAGTAGGAAAATTTTGGAAGATTTCACTCCTCCGTCCAAGCAAATATATTATTTTCAGATGTCTTATATGTTCTTAAATAAGATACCTGCACAGTGCTCATATATCATGCTAAAAACAAACATAAAATATGCTATTAGCACAGAACTTCCGTTCTTTAACAAGATCCAGAACCCTGTGTATCTGGGGCTGAAGACAAAGGTACATACTGCTACAATATGTGATGAAAATGAAGAATAGTTTTCTTTCCAAAGAAAAATCATCAATGTGAACAAAAATCTGAAAATTTTGATTTTCAAACAATGACTTCATAATATCACATTATTAGTGTTTGCCTTAATCTTTGAATAAGAGGTGTCACAGAAAATCAAATACTATATAGATATTTCATACAAATATTTGAAGGGCTTTGTCTTTTAAACTGTTAACTTATGCTAAAAATGATACAAAAAGGTTTGCGATGCCTAGAACTAATTTTGTATTCAGAAACTTATTCTTAAAAATAGTGACTGGATTTTAAATTGCCTTACCCATGGAAGTCAATGTACTTTGTATATCACCTGTAAAAATGTTCGCAGTCCTCAAGAAATAGATCAGAATATTTATGTAGTGACTAAAGATGCCCCCTTAACCCTGCAGAATATATGAAATCTTTTGAATAAAAATGTAGACTAATTGGCATATAATAGAGCCAGAGCTTTGTATAATCCCTGTAAAATTATCATTCTGTCTTCCACAAGACATCATCTTCTGATTTTTGTATAATCATAACCTTCCTTGTACAAATCTTAATTGCCTAAGAATATACTCTAAGCACAAGTTTCTATGACAAATAATTGATGAAACTTAAATAGAGTTAGATATAGGACATAAAAATGATATAAGTGAAGGAAAAATTGCTGGTTATCCTCTTTGTTTTAGAGTTGATGTCAAATCATTTCTCTACTTGCCTTTAATCAGAGTTTAAGATCCCAGTTTTATCTGTAGATATTACTGTTTTGTTTATTTAGGCAGACAACTTTGATCTTTATACCCAAAGTAGCTAACAACCACAAGAAAATATAAATTCTGTAATAGCACTTCTGCCATCATCCTTCATTTCCAGAAAGCTGCTGAATCTGTATTGTTCAGACAGACAGTGCATTTTCATTGCAAATACTTGAACTGCATGGCACACATTCTTTGAAAACAATACTTCTCTCCTATGGCAGATAAGTTCATTATAACTGAAAAACTTGTTTCTGAGCTGTATATGTTTACTGTACGATGCAGTATGCAGGCTAATAACTGAAGAATATATAAGTAATAGAGAAAAGACAGTAGGGCTGGATTTAGTGTATCTTCTTCCTTTTTTTTCATTTGTGGATAGTTAAGACTTTTCTTTTTAGGATCACATAAAATGGAAAGAGTTGCATGATTTTTCCATTATACACTGTGGAAGTATTACAAATTAGTTTAATTACTTACAGATATGATGATAATGGTTGGCATAAACACCTAAGTAAATGGAATACATTTATAAAGCTAGGTAGCTTCTGAATAATTTACGTAAAATAAAGCTTTTTGTTAATGGTGCTACATCAATATACTGTAACTAAAATGCTTCTTTTTCAGCATTAACAAAAATCACAGAATTATCTTAGGAAATGTTTGCCTGAAGCAACTTTTCAGCTGTAGTAATTCACATATTTTAATGAGAGTTACACTAAGAAATACGCATAAGCATCTTATCTTAAAAGCTCATTTCATAAATACATTGCCCAGCTTAGGAGGAATGCTAGAACTTTCTCAAGTGCAAAGCTTGAGACTCACAATCAGTATCAGAAAAGTTCTCTTTAGCATTTTTAGTAATCTACTGGCTTTTCTGCTATTTAATTTTTCCTCAGTCCTGGCAATACTTTTTTAATTGCAAGTAACTGTGTTAGTTCAGGTATGGAGGTTACATTCAAGGCAGGAAAGAGGAGATTAGGTAAATAAAAAAAGCAAAAAACCCCAAAAGATCTCTAATTAACCCCAAAACTAACTATTATCCTGCTCCAAGCAGACTGATATCATAAAAGAAAATTAACTTTTGACTAGATATTTACCTTTTGATGCATTGTAAGACTCTGAAAGAAGAATCTTGCATGGGTTTTGATATAGTGTGACATTAACCATAAATATTTTAGCATGGAGATAAACATAAAACTATCAAAAGCATCTAGTTAAATTGACTTCTAAGCCCTATTTTCAATCTAAATCTTAAATCATTGGAATTTAGGCACCTTTATACTTTTGAAAATTGTGTTTCAGTGACAAATTGTTGAGGCATTTTTTCGTTATTATTTTAGCCCTGATTTCTGATGTGGGAAGATAGAACTGAATTTCCAAACATAAATCAAGAATTGTCTAAACTAAGTCTATACACTTTGTTCACAGAAGCCCAATAGCACAAGGGCAAACAAGGAAAAGGATTGGGAACTGACAGTAGGGCAGGATGCTGATTACTTACTGCAGTTCAGTAGATGGTCATTTAATAGTCGGGGTGAAGTAAGTGGTTGCAGTCCAGTTTCAAGCAGACAGGTATCCATACCACAAGAGCAAACAGCTTAAAGCTGTCTTCCTTGATAGCTTTACTTTTAGAAATGATCCATTCCCTGCAGTTGAGGTGTGATGGAAGGGACTGTGTGAAGAAACTGGTAGCAGGACTACAAGCTACAGCTTATCAATTCTGTAAATTTATTTAATCAGAGACACATTTGGAATACAAGTGGCCATTCTACCCCTTTTCTCCAGATGTAAAATAATAGTCCTAAATAGTTCTACTTTTCTGACCATAGGTTTAATTAGTTTGTAAGATAATGAGAACCACAGACTTAAAGCACTATGCAGCTCCCCAGTATTATCACTCTTCTACTGTTAAATAATGTAGTAACATGCAAAATGCAAGGGTCATGAGGCTGACAAATTCAGCTTTATTCTTTTCTTGTTATAGTTTCCTGCAATCTAGCAGTGTTCTACCATGCAGCTCCTCATGAGAACATGAACTGCCTGCACATGTCTTGCCCAGCATTGGAAAGCTGCATCCTAAAGGCTAGAACCAACACCATTTTGTACAACATCACAACAGGTAATCAGATATTATGTGCATAAAGGCTGAAAACACAGCAACTGTAAGAAATGATAAAATTTTACTAGGTCAGTTGTTATGCTAAAAGATCTTCTTAAGTAATACACATAATGCTAAAAATGCATCAAAGTTTTTTTCCTATTTCATTAATGTACCTATCTCAGAGAATACTTCCCCCCTTTCTTCCATTCATCATTTGAGAAAGGACCTGGAAGATACACCCTGCTTTCATGATTCATGTTCTAAGATGAGTATCTAAAGAATATTTGTTTATGATTTACTAGGGATAGATCCAGATCTTCTTATTTTTGAGAAATTGACACCAAAAGAGCCAAATACTCACTCCTCACTGAACAAATACGAAAGGCAAAACAGCACAAAGATGACTAAGTCGGAAAGATGCCAGCAAAATAATGTCACATCAAGTTCTCTTCTACCCCAAGCTCCATCTTCTACCACTAGCCACGGCTTAATAGCGGACAGTTACACCTTCAGCACAAGCCTGATGGTCCAAAAAAGTGAAGTTACCACTTTGTCCAGGCCAGAAACTTTTCTACTGGATTATGTTTTTGCTAACAAGAGAAGCACGACTTCAGTAAGCACTGGGTCTCTCACCAGCTCAGACCAAAGGACTGTACATTCAACTTTGACATCTAAATCTCCCGAGGCATTATCCCACATGCCCACTCCTCCTCGTCTGAACAGCAGTAAGCAACACTTTAACGATACCAAAGGCTACAGCGGTAGGAACTATACTTCAGATAATGAGGCATCTGCTTGGGAGGCTGTAGCTTTGGGTGTCTGGTTGATTCCTGTTGTTCTTTGCTCTTCTCTCATCCTCCTTTGCTGTTGTACTGTTGCTCTTGCAGCAGGGTGTTGCAGAAAAAGGAGAGGTCAGTATAAGCCCATAAGGAGAGGAAGAACAGTGTCTAGACAGTTCAAAAAATATACTACTGTCAAAAGTAGTTTGTAAAATACTGTCACCATCCTTGTTTTGGAACAAACAGTTTTTTTAAAATGAATTGTATATACGAGCTTATTTCTCACGTTTCTTTACAAAAGAAAAGATAATTTTTACTGATAGTTTCAGCATCTTTTGATTGCAATTTCATTCTCATGAGATAAAACACAATTTCCCTGTCTCTTCAGGGGAGAGGTACACACTCCACAGCTCCCACTGCATGTTCGGAGGTGTTTGAGCACATTTGGGTTTATAATCTGACCCAGATTAATGCCTAACAAACAGTATATACTTACTATAACTTAAGAGAGTAGGTTCACTGCAGCTTTACATACCCTTCCCCTCACACTAACCTGAGAAAAGTAAATATAAATGCAATCAGCAAAACTGACTGAAGTTTCACAGTATCATAAAAGAGTCATTTAATTCTAATCATCCTTTAATTGCCTCAGATCTAGTTGTTTCTATAAAAACCCTGTTTATGTTCTCCAATTAAAATCAACAGACAGGGTGTTTTTCCCAAATTTATCCCCAATATTGAGACCAAACAATTCAGCCAGCACTTTTTACTTCTTTAAAAAGCAACAAAAAACCCTAAATCCTCAAAACCACTAAATCCTATTAACTCATACCCAAATATCTGATCATTCAAACTTTAAGGCTTGTTTTCACCCCACTTCTCACTTCACTCTTCTAATATCACTTCAGATGTTTCCTAAATCCTTCCAGAAACACCTTCAGACCTTCAGACCACTTGGTTATTGGCTAAGTAAGGGATAAATGTGGCTGACTAAGAGCTGTTCATATCTTGCTATTAGTGTCAACCTAGGTTGTTCACCTTGACTTGCTTTTTCTTGCCTACTTGTATTTGTTTACATCATTAGCTTTTTAAATTAGGGACATTTATTTTATTTAATATATGTTGCATAGCAATACAGCACAAAAGGCTTTGGAAGTTCTAGAAGGTAACATTACAATAAAACAACTTTTTTGTTTCCTAATCCTGTATACTGCATTCATAAAAATGCTCCTCCTAAATACAAATCAAGTGACTAGATCAACAGGGTAGTAAGCTATTTCCTTGCCTTACCATACTTAGGGAGTTTGTTTAGAACAGCAAACATTTTCACCGATAACCAGGATTGTTCTTCATCTTTTAAACTTGTTGCTGTTTCAGAGCTCCTTGTTTCTTCACTTACTGTAAGAAGTTTCTTTATTTTCCAGAGAAGTGTAAATGACACAAAAAGAAAGAAAAAAAAATGAAATCCATAGTCACATGTCTATGCATAAAATTGTTTTAAAACTAGTAAGATTCATGGAATGTTCAAAACTAGAGTGATGAGGTTATAAGGCCACATGAATACCTAATTAGAGTTGAGTAGGTCATTCTGAGAGAAAAAGACCTCCCTAAAATTATGTTTTAGTACACACTGATCAGCACTGTAGCTTAGGAAACTGAGGTTTAAAGAACTTGTTAACAGTCTTCAACTGAACTTCTATGCTAATTTATATGTAATAGACAAAAGATAGACACAGGGATAAAAAGAACATTTTAAACTTTTCTGAAGGAGTTTTTTTTTTAAATCATTTGAAATCACACAAAGCAGTTTCTTCCAATTTAGCTAAAAAAAAGTAAGAATTAAGTATGATTTGTTTTTAAGGGCAGTTCTATGCTTATATGTAAAATGATGAATCTCTAGAGATGTACACATGGCAAAATGTACCTCAGATTTGAGCAACCTGATCTTTATCATCAAATCACGCTTTTCTAATTCATCATGTGGCTGGATCTAGGACATAGTTTTTGTTAAATTATCACTAAAGATATTCACAATGAAAACTTCAGTTAAGAATGATGAGACCCCAATAGCTCTTCAGTGTTAGAGGAAGCTGACATACATTCTTTCCAGGAAGAGGAACTAGGTGAGAGGAAGCAAGGTACTCTATATTGTCTCAAAAGAGGAATATGGTCATACTGTAAATAAAGAACATATTTCTTATGTGTTTTTCATCTTAAGATAATCTTAATGGAACTGTCCCTGAAATGGAGAACTCTCAGATGTGATTCATTTCCTAAGGAAACAGGCACATGCACGTCAGAGGAGGAACTCTGTCCCTCAACCTGTAAAGTACTGTACTTTATATACTGTCACCACAACTTACACCACCAATGGTGATGCACACCAAGACCTTCAGTATGTTTTTTCTTCAACTAAGAGTTGCAGACCATTTAGTTCAGGACTTTCATCGCACAGTGCTCTACTGTCCATTCTCTGTCCAGTCGAATTCAGAAGGAAATGTTCATTGCTCAGTGAAGCATCTCTGTGTTAAAAACAGAGGTAGGCATAGCTCATTCCCATTTACAAAGTCTTAACCAGGTCAGCAAAGTTGATGTTCTGATCTTTATCACAGACAATGTCTAGATACTTCTCACAGCATGGCAACCTGATCAAATACATTAAATAAACAAACTGATTAATCACATGCTCCATGTCAAATTGTGGTACTCTCCACTCAATACTGATATAATAAGCACATTTTGTCATGGGATTCTCTCACAAAAGCCTTCAGCCAGCATTCTCATGTCAGTTTGTAATGAAGACTTTTAAAATTAGATTTTACTCCCTGTTATTTTTAAAATCATTTAATGAAGGAAGACACATTTTAAAACCAACCTGAATCTCAAATGTAAAGATATATGAAAAGCAGGTCTAAAATTCAGCTAGTTACTTTTCTGTTTGTTTATTTGCTACCACGCCAATAAACATTCAAGATAATGTAGTAATAAAGAAATGTTTCATCAAGTTGTCTCTTTAATATGGTCAAGATAAATCACAACGGCAAAGTTCATGTTTTGCTGCCAAAGGATGGCTCAGCAAAAACCTCACTTTGAAGAACATTGTATTTTTACAGGATTAACAATCAAGAAGCCTAAGCCTAAACCCAGATACTCTGTAAGAGAACCAGATCTGCACTTTGGGATGTCTTTTTCAGACTGAATGGAGCCATTCTCTTCTAAAGTTCTGCTTGTGTTCACATCATAGCTCCCAGCCAAAGAAAAGGCATGTTACTTGAGAAATTAAGACATCTCAAACTACGCAAACTTTATTTTCAGGAACTTGCAGCCCAGAACTCCAAATATAATTTATCTTAAAACTCAGGGAATATGATAAAATGTTTATTGCTCAGTGCTCTTGCCTGGGGATGAAAATTACTGTGCTGCAGGATGATCAGGCTACATAATTCCACGTTATTTTTAGGATACAGAATTCACATGCAGTCAGCTGAGTCAAATTCAGATCATGAAAATCGCTGTTTATCTAAAAATTCCCCCCCAGTTTTAACAGGATAACCTGTGTTTCATTTTTCTTAGCCTAGAGTTTTGCCAAGCATTGCTGAACACTAGTTACCTTCAATTACACAGGCATACATATTTTGTATTATAATTTGTTGTTTCATACTTCAGGAATTTTTTTATACAAATATCAATTTTTGTTTCCTCTTCCAGGTTTTAAAGAAAAGGGACTGAACATCAACTCTTTCTACCTGCCCCACATAAGAAATTAGTAAGAAGATTTGCAGAACTGTGTAACAGTGTGAGGTGACAGTACTGTAACACAGTACCCTTTATACATTAATTTATTGTACTGAAAAGAATATATTTCTGATTCATCTGGTTATTTAATCATATGTATAAAATAGGGGAAGTCTCTTAAATTCATAACATAGTATTGCTCAACTGGAATCAAATGAGCAAGATCTTTCCATGTCAAGGCAACATAGCTAATGCACTATCAATACTGGATGCGTAGCACTCAAAAGACAGGAAACATCAGAAGTGAACTTGAACATGGGACAACACCTCTCTTTTCGTCCTGTACTATTAAGAAATTAGAGTTCTCAATGAGAGCTCTCAGATAAATATCACACAGTTGGAAAACTGAGACACGTTCTAACATCTTGCAATACCTTCATTATAAGAAACTAGCAGCAACTTCATTGACCCCAAATCCTTAATATATTTTCTTCCTATTCAGGCTGAATGCCTCATGAAACATTGGCTGGCAATATGCATTGCTGGAAAGTCAAGAGTAGTAGGCTTCTTCAAGCCTAACTCTTCTTTTGCTATAAATGACCCTCCATAGCAGCTTGAATGAATTAAAAAGAAGAAAATCTAGTCATAACAGATGGATATAACTCGTGAAATAGATTTAAAAAAAAAAGGTGGGGGGAAATCGACTACTTAAAAAGTAAGAACTTGCTGTTCTTACATCAGGGATGGTTGTATACTTAAGACTACCCAAAGACTACCCAAAATAGAAATCTTTTCACTAGACACGATACACCTCAAGATGTCAGAAATGAAAATCTTTGCAAGGAGGCATTAATCTTAATGGAAATAAATCATAGGCAATGTACCCTTTATCTTAAAACAGGTGTTTTTTCACCTCTTTCCCCTCTCAAAAGAGTAACGTGTATCTGATCACTGATCAGCTGTGTGATCTGAGGCAATTCACAATCACCTTTGGGGTCCATGGTTTCTTTATCTCCAGGTTAGCGAGTGCACCCCTTGGTAGCAACTTCATGTTCCTTTGCTACTCACTCATCTTCAAAACTCTGTTCTGTGAATTCATATCAGTGAATTAGGATACCAATATTAACCAGAAAAAGCAGATGAGAGAGAAGTGAAGATTTGTATTTATTCCATGCACAATACTGTGGGGCAGGATGAAATGATTAGAATACTTGGCATCATGTTCCGGAGAATTATTCTGATTTGTTGGTATATACAGAAAAAAAATTAGGCAGAAAGGGTTATATAAAGCACAGTAGCAGGACTGCTTTATTACAATCTAGGATAGTCATAAGAAAGTGAATACATATGTTATGAGGGAAAACTGCAAATTTTCTAGGTGGAAAGATGTCTTGTCCAAACAGCACATCCCTCTTCAGACGACTGTCCATTTATCCCTTAGGTGTGCTTGTATCAATGCAATACATCAAAACGGGCAAAAGTGTAATCAGGAGTATAAATTACCTCTCTGAAGGCAATCATGAGATTACCTGCAGGTGTTTACCACCTCTTCACACATAGCTAGTCACATGCAGGTCTTGGTGCTTGGAGAAGTAATTGTAACATCTGCCCTCCTTGCCTAAGATTGAATTGTGTCTCTGTATAGGCCTTCTTGTCTAATCAGAGCAAGAGATTGTGCTTAGTGACCTACAGCCCTGTTTTACAGGGCAAAAGTGTGATAGAGCATAGACAAACAACCTCAGGAAACTATACAGTGAAACTATGAACACTTTTACTCCACAGTTCCTCATACAGTGTTTACTAAAGGCATCTTATGCCAGTGATTACAGTAGTTTATAGATACAAGAAATTAGCCAGAATACTGACAAAGCAAGTTCTTTTCCAGTTTGACCAAGTGCAAGATCTCAACCTCTTTTGGAATGTTTATATGGGAGATAAAAGAAAGGTTAGTCTCTTCAACAGCACCAGCAAAATTATGCATCAGGACTGTTCCAGATGGCCAAGAACTTACTTTGTGTAAGTTTTTTCCATTGGAGACAGCTTATTTTTTCTTTGCTGTAAGAAACTTACTTTTCCAGTTTGCGGGGGCAAGTGTTTGGATTTGAAACGAGACATCTGCTACTTGGAGTTTAGAACAATGACCTCAAAGAAGTACATATAGTAGCCTTCCTGCTCAGGTTTCAATCTACGATGGACAGAGCTGCCTGAGGTTAAGGCTGTCATGAGCTAGCTCCATGTTCCTCTTGGTCAGTAAATACCAGTACAAGAATTGTCTATAGAGACAGCCAATGCCTCTAGATATTACATGTGTTTTTTGTTCCCCCTTTCTTCCCAATTTATGCACCAAGGGCCTAGCCTGCTTCTTGATTTAAATGCTAGCTATCTACATTTCTACCTAAAAGTAACATGAGACCTGAGCATTTCCCTGTAACAGAAGAATGTACAGACATACAAGTATACATAGAGGGATGCACACTTCAGAGTTGTGCATTTATATTATGACACATTAATGACTGATCATTGATAAGGATGTACTTATTATTGTGCAGTAGAGTGGCTTAACTTGTAAATCTATTATGCTTTAACTCTACAGTTTTTAAACTGCAGTGCAGGTTTCCAAGGAGATGGTCTGCAAGAATAATATACAGGAATGTATATAAAGATGTATAGTTTATATTCATTAAAACATATGCTGTATTACACATCATCAAGGACTGCAGGACTCCTACTGAAGTTAAGATCCCAGTGTCCTAGGTATTCTAAAAACAAACAAACAAACAAACAAAAAACCCCCACCACATCACAGAGAAATACTGGCACCCTCAAACATTTACATAGTTTGGAGGGAGAAAGAAAAAAAGAAGCAGAAAAAAAGAGAGAAATATCCAAGATGACAGAGAGCTAAAAATGCAATCCAGGCCACCTGTGACCCAGTCCAGTGACTTACACAAGTTCTGTACCACAACATATAAATCACTAGTTAAAATTTTATATATATATATATATGCAACTCTGAATTTGGTATTGCCTTTGGTTCTAGCAGCTTGATTGGCCACTTACAGAATTGGGAACATTTTTAATTTTGCTTGAATGCTTCTCAGAAAGGAGAGGAAGGGAATAAAACAAAAAAAAGCAAGACTGAAGGTCAATTTGGTAGATTTCTAAGGCCAGCTGGCCAAATGCTCTATACACATCGGGTCATTAAGCCATATACTATTGGAAAACTGATACCTTTGACAGTGATTCAATTTCTGATGATCAGTGCTGGATGTGGTTAGGGACCATAATGAATTAGTCCCAACATTGTTCTTGGCCAGTAAATACTTACAATGAGAAAAAAATCCATTGTTGTTAGAGACACTCGGGTGTCCTGGCACTCGAAAGACCACCACGATTTATCCCATCTGTATTTCTTGAAACATTTGTAGAACATAGATAAGCTGGGCTTGAGCAGTACACTGAGAACTCCAGAAGCCTGTGGATTTTAGGTTTTTCATGAATTAGCTCTGAAGCTAATGAAATGCTGATATAATCAAATGAAAAATCACTTACCTTTGCTGTGCTGTCCTTCTTGCCAGCCATTATTATAATTATTAAAAGGCAAATTCTTATTCAACTACAACTTTCATACAGAACCTTGCTCAAGTCCATTTAAAGTCTACGAAGAACAGAGGAGAAAGTGAATTGCCCTCTGTTGCAAACAGGATTTTTTTTTTCTTCTAAATCAGCTGCCCATAGGTCCCGAGTACCTATGGACAATTTTATAGAGAAAAGCAAGCTTATCGTGTCTTAGGTTTCTTAAGCATGTAAGGGCATTACTCTGGAGCATTTAGTACAAGACATGCCATTGCAAAATGGAAGTTAGCTATATAAGCTTGCCAGCAAACCAGTTCTTATGCAAGCAATGACAAAGCTAATTAAACAAACATATTTTATGTACATACTACAATCAATCTCTCCTCTGGAATGAAGTCAGACACTCCTCCACCATTCATAGCATTCTCTGAGTCAAACTGCAGTTACTTCCTCAAAGATTTTGGTTTCATGGCTGTTCAAAAAAAGATTAGGAATTACACAGATGTACTTTTCCAAATGAGAATTTTAGACATTATTCCCTTTCTCCGTGAATTAAGGAACAACCTGATAACAGCCAAAATTTTCTCCCCTTTTAGCTTTTGATAAAACTCACATTAATACAAATTTAAAAGGACAGGCCATTAGGTACCAAGTAAGTGAACGCAAAATTACGAATGTGATACGGGACACGAGCAAATTCAATCTTAGCTACAGCTCTAGCAAATTTTCATTTGTACAGAGAAAAAAAACCCAAACAACACACCCTGCATTAAATTCAGTCTCTTGCCATATGAAAAGGGTCTCTACCTAAAATGAACCCTTCAAAAAACTGCACATTTTTGGAAGTACGAATACATACATTCTTTGGCTGTATGTAAACATTACACAAGTTGCAGCACTGAGAGCCCCTAATAGTGAAGGAATCAAGCCATACAAGATGACTTTTCAGAAGTCAATTCACCTTCATTCAGTTTTCAATATTCTTATTCTTATGCTGACTGTTTCCCCTCAATCACCTGTTGGCTGGGCCACATGAGAGGCTCCTTGATAGGGGTGCAGAATTCTCGAGTCTGATGAGCAAAAACTCCCTCTGCTCCTTCCAGAAAAATGAAGGTTTTCTAAGCTGAAAAGTTAGTAAGCTAGGAAGGTACAATAGAAGCAAGAGTAGAGTTATGTCTTTCCAAGATGATATTTTTATGATTATTTTTTAATCATGAGAAGATAACAAAAGTTGCCTGTAATCAAATGTTTCAAATCAATTCCTTTCAAATATAAATTACCAAATAAAAGATAAACCTCCATATGATTTCTTCCTCTGTGCTTCCCAGCAGTAAGTTGGAAGTTACAGACATTTTTTCATTGCAAAGCCTGAGCTTATTAGAGAGACAACTCAGCAGGCCTCAGCGTACCAAGACTCAGTCTGTTCCTATTTAAGCAACATACTTGCCTTGTCACCAGCTTTCACTAAAAACGGTCTGGATACTTTTCAGCAACTGTCATCATTTTTCTTTCTCCATATACCTTGGCATCCTGTAAACAACTGCTAGTTTACCTTCCCATTAGCATCCCATTTTCTGCCTTATTTCACTCCTTTTTTTTATAGGACAGGTACTCTTTTCTTAGAATATTTGTATAGCCCTCATGATAACTGAGAATCTCACATGCACAGTGTACTCCAACACCTCATTTCAATAGTTAAATCATTTAGTTAATATTATCTTTTATTTTACAGACATGGAGTAGAGTTAGAGAAAAACATGAGTGACATTTGGAAACTATTTAGAAACTTTAGAGCTCTTACTTAAGATGCTCATTGCAAAAGGGACTGCATTGTAATAAAGGAGACTAACTCTTAAAAAAAGTTAATGGAATCTGGAAGCCTAAGTCACTTGAATATTTTTGAAAACGTTGTCCCCAGTTATATGGCAAAAGAAGTTATGTGAGAAGTCAGAATGCATTAAACGGAACTGAACGAGGATAGCCCAAGCTAAGAATGCACAGAATGAAATGTTCAAGTCACCAATATGACTTAAAAGATACTTTATTCAAAGAAAAAGATTCATGGACAGCAAAACTGATGTTTACAAGAAAATTGAGCAGTAAAGAAAAGTCTGTCTGATTACTTTTATAATTCTCTCATCACCAAGTTTCTTTCTTTTCTTTTCTTTTTTTTTTTACACTTACAGTTCTGAATAATTATATCATATAGAAATATTCACATACTAGTATATTTCCAAAAAGAGGTAACCTGCAAGAGTCCGCTTTCATGGTAATGCTTGTATATTCAGTAATTTCTTCACAGATTCCTTATACTGAGACATGTTATTTTCTGTTTCACCTTCATTTTTAAGTGCAACTACAGAGTTTCTGTAATTCTTGACTACCTCAGATGCAAGAAGCTCTTCCTTAGTTACATTACTGACATTCTCCGAGGCTTTTATTCGAAGTAGTGTATCCAAAGCATTTTTCTGAGAGCAGCTATTTTCCCAGATATACTCTTCCATGTCTTTCTCAGTCTTCTCACTCTCCCACATCTCAGTTTTCTGAAAGAAAATATACCTCACCTTAAAACCCACTCAACACTGAAACAAAGCAAAAATAATTTGAAGAAACTTTTCTCCCTCAACCAAATTCACTTTAAAAATGCTTTTTAGAAGACCACATTTCCCCTTCTCCAAAGTACAAGCCTTATAACTTAAGCCTCTTAAACACAGTTCAACAGGTGCCTGTGTGCCATATGCTTTCTGTGGAGAATGAGTTTCTTCTATGATTTCACTCATCTAATATAAAAATAACTAGATAATTCTTTATATATTTTGCAGATACAACTTGGCTAGTCAGAATGGGAAGAGAAGTTTATGGATTATACATAATGAACAACAACAACAAAAACTTTTTAAAGTAATAATTTTAAGTAACCCTAAATGTTCAAGCTTTGGAAGATGCCACCTAGCCATTACATCCCTAGCCTGAGTTTGGTCTGTTTTCACTGGCTATAAAATGTCAAGTGAGAAAGCTCATACCAGATAACCTATGATGAGAGACAGCAATCCTTCAGCATCTGTGAAATGGTTTAATTGTGACTCATAATGAAAAACACTATCAATTAATTCATTTCCTCTTCCTGCCATACAAATTGGTCCTTAAATGGATCTCTGTCCACAGTGAAAATTTTCCACCTAATTGGTGCCGCAAGATCAGACATGATCAAAAGTTGAGTGTAGGCAGATTTTCTGTTTCATCCCAGTGCCTGCAAGTACTGGGCTTGTGCAGTTGTTCTTTGTAGAACAAATCTTATTTCTGACTGTTTCTCTTATTCAGCAACCCCTCGTCTAGCTTCACAGCCCATTTAAGGGATATTTCAAAAGTTATAACTGGCTATTTTTGTGCATTTAATTACTAAAATGTAAACTTAAAGCTGATAGTATGTTAACTTTCCTTCACCTACATAAGTATCACAATTTGAAATATTTTTGTTTTGATTTTGGTGTTCATGGTTTTGTTGCATAATTGTTGTAGAATCTTATTTCAATGTGATTTCTATTTCTAGAAGCTAGGAATAAGTTGAAAGAAGCATCCTCCTAAAGCCTTATATCACATGGGTTTTAAAAAAATCCCTTGCCAGAAAGGGATCTTCAGTAGTTTTTCAGCTATGCTAATCATATTTAAGCTTCATTAGTGGCAAACAGACATAGAATTCAAATAAATCTGGCAATCAAAGGAGTGTTTTTTTTTTTTTTTTTTTAACTGAGACAAAAAATTATTTTTCTAACATGCATGTCTAAGCTAACCTTGTGTGCTTGGGCCTGTTCATCCAACTTTAAACATGCTTTAACAAATGTTGTACCTTGCATCTGGTAAATGGAATCTTTCATCTTTTAAATCTTTGAGTCCAAATGTTTAGTCAGAAACAGTGATTAGCATTGCTGAAGGGCTCACATGACTGACATTAAAAACCTGGACACAATACAACAGAGAAATAAAAGAATCTCATTCAGCTGCTGGGGGGAGGGGGGGTAAAGGGGAGAAGGAGGTATTCTAACCTGTACTGGTAAAGCAGCAGTAAAACAAGTGCATACTGTAAAGTGCTCCTTGTATGCTTGAAAAACATCACAATACAATGTGGAGATTTACACATTCTTAAAATTAACAACTTCATCCTGTTTTACATATCCCTTGTTTATCCGCATAATGGCTATCCAAGACAATTTTTCTCCAACCTTCAGAAGCATTTTAAAGTAAAAGCTTCTCTCACAGGGATAGGGTTTCTCAGGAGTAATGGAATATGGGTATTGCCTCTGGACAGTCTCTGGACCAAACTCTGCCAGAGTCATGTTCAAAGTTCAAACAAAAGATCACTGTGAGGCTTTTGAACGCCTTCAAGTTACAGCAGAGACAACAAGAACTAATTACAGTCATTACATTTATCTCCAAGAAAATCCTTCTCTGCACACATTAACCTATGGGATTTCAGACATGAATGTTGATAAACAGGTTAAGAGTTTCCCCATCTCTTTTGAGCTATACAGAGCAAGAGGATTTTAAAGGAGACCAAAGAAAATGTTAAGTGTTTCTTTCTTGGAATCCTTCCCAGCAGAACAGCATGTCAAAATAGATTTTAAAATAAAATCTGACCTCGGGGGTGGGGGGGGGGCAGTAAGGGGGGGATTCGATGGTAGGGGGAGATTTCCAAATCCGTTCCTCAGCTCTACTACAAGCAGCCAGTATCCATTGCTGCAATGTTGGTGGCCTTGCTTCAAAAGGAAAAGTGATCCTAGTGTACACAGGCCCAGAAATGCATCACAAACAGGAAACTCAACAGAAACCAGATTTTTGCAAGCTGACTGAATTAAATGAAACTCAAAGACCTTTTCAACCAGATTTATTGCAAGAGTAGAAGTGAATTCAGAATTAAGCTTTCATCTGAAAAAGTACACTATGCAGTCAAGAACCTATGAACTCTGAATAGTGGAAACATTATGAGCATTGTAGTCTCAGCTTTACTAAGAAGAAGGAGCCAATGAAACTTCAAACACGAGGACGTCACTCACAGTTTTGCTAGGTGCTTATTTTCGTCCCCTGCAAATTTAAAATAGGTTAGCAAAAGTTGCAGTAAGAGCCTTACAACAAGGGAATAAAACTGTGAAAGCTGGAATATTCAAATGTGGCATTTGTGCAACATTTTTCTAGAATCCCTACCTAAAGAACTAGGTTAAAAATCATGGATTTATATTTCTTCAGTGAATTGATTAGAAACGATTGCTTCATGCTATAAGACAATTTCAATATTCAGACTGGCTGAAGATGTGCTCAGCTGAATTTAAACTTTCTTTTGTCAATACTTCCAATAAAAACCACAAAAACCACTTCGTATAAAGTCAAAGGACCGAATACTAAACAAGAGGCACAGAGGAGTGGTTTTTTTTTTCAATATACCTCCTAATGCAAATATTTACAGATCTTTTTTTCATGCCATAAACAGAACAAAGATCTTTTTCTAAGCAAATCTTAGACACTAGTAGTTTAAGCACTATAAAGGCTTGTAAACCTCCCAAAACGTGAGCTGCAACCGAAGTGCTGACACAGCGTAAATATTGAAATTGTACTCTGGCCAATAAAACTGCGTTTTAACATAAGAAACGTTAACAAAAATATCAATATATACTGAATATTTAAGTACAGAAAAAAGGAAAGAATTTTTAATCACTTAAGCAGACATTTCACTTTCATTTTTCTTGGCTTTTCTGCCAGCTTAACCTTTATAAGTTGGCTGTTGGAGTCATATGGAGGATTAGAATTGTCAGTTCTCTGCTGCTTCCTTTGGGCAACATATTTTAATTAAAAACTGTAAGTGCCACAGAAATTTTCAAGATTAAAAATACTTAGGAACTCAAGTTAGTCAATTTTCTTGTCAACTGTCTGAACAATTAAAAAATTAACACCGTTTAGCAAAAACAATTTTTTTAGTGAGATTTTTTTTGAAGGGGGAGAAAGAGGAGTTCTTTAGCAGGAATTTACAAGTCAAATTTCAACTCCTGTACAGCCTAGAATAAGTATACCCACTTCTTAGTACTGCAGTGAAATAAAAGATGCTCTGTGTGGTACAATTCCTACAGATTTTCAGGTAATAAATGACAGTTATACTAGCATTTTCCAGATTACTGGGCACCTTCTAACCAAAGAGGAATTGCCAAAATAATTATGCACTCATTTCTTTGGATATATTATAGCTTTGAACTGTACTACTTATATTATAGCTTTGAACTGTACTACTTATATTATAGCTTTGAACTGTACTACTTATATTATAGCTTTGAACTGTACTACTTAGTTAGCAGCTTAAGAAGAAATATCTATATGAAATTCCTAAATAGGCAAAACATACTTGTGTCCGATGAGATTAGTTACAAAAAAATTTTAATGGCTGAGCTTCACAGAAAAGGTTAAAATAATCAGTATGAGAATTTAAAGCATCATACTGATTGTGCACCAATTCTGCCTGGCATTCTTATTCTGCCTCTTGACAGGGCAAGCTTAACTTAAAACACTTCTGGATCAGACAAAAGAGTTTCTTTCCAGTTTTCTTGTTTCTGCTAGAAATTGCTATCAAGGATTCTGAACAGATAATCAAAGTTACCTCTATATAGCACACATAAATAAATAGGTTAAAAAAATTGCTCTCTGTCCTCTTTGTATAATCTTTATACAGCATGGAGCTGCAAAATCTTCCTTTGTCCATTTGCTCATTATTTATGCTGGTTCTGAATAAGCAGAACCTTCCTTTCTAGGACACAGCAACAACACAGGGCAGAAAGGACCTCTGGGATCTCAAAAAAATAAAAAAAAAAAAAAAATCAGGAGAAAGACTGTGAGAACTAAACATTCTGGTAAGGGACAAGCAAAAAACTGAAGGGGGGGGGCAGACAAGCAGACAGAAAAGAGTACAGAGTACTTTGCCTCAAAAAATAATACAGAAGTAATGTAAGAGATGGTTTTGTACTTGATGATACTCCTAGGTTTGATCTCTGGTTCTGGCACTGATTTGCTTTCAGTCCTCAGCAGTCGCCACCATCATCTAGCTTGCATCTTTCAAAAACGAACCTCTCTGAGCTGAAGTAACTGTATGTATTTTCTGGGAACTCTATATTACTGAAAGTCAATTGAAAGGTTTTTATCTAAATAAAGTTGTTTCCCGAATGCAGAGTAGTTAAGATTCTGATCTCATCAAAAAAGAGTAGTGTTACTAAAGGTTACTAAAGGATGATTTTTTTGTTGATTTTGTTAATACCTATGTCCTGCAAGACTTCACTTTCCTCCAACATCTAGACTGAAGATGATACAGACTCTTTACAAGCTGCTCAATTTTGAGCATTAGTAGGTACACAATGAAATGTAATACACACTTCAAACAAAGTAGTACATTTGGAGACCACCCTTACTTCAGCTTCAATTTTTGTCATTTATACAATATACAAAGACATACTGAGAAAGAACATTATTGTAGGAAGGGCACAATTATATCACACTATTATTCTAAGATCTCAAAGTCAGAAAAGACTTATACTAACAGTCTTCAGTTATGCTAAACAGAGCCCAAAGCCCTTCCCGCCCCAGGTATATGCTCTAATCACTGGGCTATGGTTCAGTGATCAAACGCAATGCTTAGGTTCCTAAAGCAGACCTGGATCCTTTCACATAATTTAGGATGGATTATAAGGCAAATTACTACTATGGAAAAACTGCAACTGACACAACCTGAAGTGATAAAAATATGCTTACTTGTAATAGCTTAAAATAACCATAAATGAAAAAAAGACAATACAATTTAAGCGCTAACTGAAGACTTCAGAGAAATCTGTACAACAGGATTCCAGGATTATCACCAATGGTTATGTAAAATTATTCTTTCAGGTGTATATATATACACACACACACACTCCCCACCCCATCAGTGCCTTGCTATTAAATGCTTTACAAAAAAATGGAACATGAAAACAAGATGAAACATTTTCTTCAGATTAATTTCAACTGTACACAGATTTGGGGTTCTCAGATAAATTTTAGTAAAGCCTCTAGTGTCATGTTGACTGTCCATTCTGCATTTTTCTCCTCCCCTCATCTTTCTGCTTCAACTTCACTGTCCTTTCATTTCATCAAGAATTGCTATCTTCTGCAATGCAAGCACAAGGCAAAGAGAAGAGTCCAAAGGACTCTTTGGTTATTATTGTACATATTCTATCAGTAGCCACTTCCCACTTATCTCTACTTCTATATTGATTCTTCCTTATGATTGTTTTTAAGTCTTCAATCTTTTGATCAGACTCCCACATTTATGCTATGAGAAACAAAAAAGATCAGAAGTGTGTACAGAATTACTCCATTATTTTTAACATATGCCAGATTACACCTTTTTCTTTAAAAGATACACTGCAGAACACAAAATCAGAGGGCAACTTTCCATTAATCATCTTTCAAGATATCAGATGTGTAACATGGAATGATTTCCTTTATTCTGAATCATCTAGCATTTGTGTATGTTGAAAATCATTTGCAATTGAAACTAGGAAAATTACTGTACTTTTGTAATATTGACTGGTTTAGAAAAAAACAAAAACAAAAACCAACCCCCCCCCAAACTGTCAGCTATTTCCTTTTCCCTCTCCATCTTTTCCAGATCCCTCACCTTTATAATCACTATGAATGTCTTTCCTTGTTGGTAACTTAATTTTCTGTTCCACTTAGTCCTCTTCCTGCTTTCTACTCAAAACAGAACCTTACTTTTTAGTGACACTAGCTGAGGGACATCAGTTTATGCTGTTTCTAACCACTTGAGGGCAGCAAATTATTATACTTTAAGAAACACTTAATACTGTAAAAATACAGTATGTTTTTACAGCAGCTGTAACAGCATTCATGCAGTACCACCATATAAGCAGCAGAAATACAACTGACTGAGCTACTTAATCTAATATACCTCTCCCTTTCATTTGGTGAATCCACTCATGGCACAGTCCTCGGGAATAATTTGCAAGGAGTCAAAGATGGATCCATCAGAGAACAGATCAAGCACCAGAGGAAAGTTCCTCCTTCACTTCCCCAATTAAAACAAACAAGCAAGCAAGCAATCCCACCTCCCAGAAAATAACAAGGGCCATAATAATAATAATAATTTTTAAAAAAGCACTACTCAACTGTTTGAAAAACACATGGTATTCCAGTTTGAAAACAATTTCACAGGATTTGGCATGATCAAGTCCATTGCTGGCATTTATGTGTGAAAATGAGAAGACAGGAGAGAGAGGACAGTTTAAAATACAATTCTACTTTTAACTACCAATCTGTATAGACTGCAAGTCTATACAATAGCATCCTGCTTCTCCTACAGATAATCAAAAAGCTTCAGCTACCCTCTTTATTCCCAGCTCATGAATGTACCTTTTCACTCCTGCCACCTTTGTCAGCTTCTTCATCTTAACACTTCATTCTGACTATCCATCAGCAGTCTGACCATTCTCCTCCCCCTCTCCTTCCCTCCCCCAGCATCCAAACTCTGCTCCTGCTAACACTCACAAATGTAAAATAAGACATTCACTTACTCCTTGTACAAAAAAATTCAAGTTACTTCTTCCTTTTGGTTCTTTCCCTTTTTCTTATCTCCCCATGCACTCAAAAAAGGGAGCTCTCTTATACATCTAACCAAACAATACTCCTGAATTTCTCTGCAAGTTTCATGAAACCAGGGTCAATCCTCCTGTATGTCTTTGAAATCTTTCACAGTTTGGTTAGCCTGTTTTCTTCCTTCATCCATTGATTGCTAGCAGGCTATGGGGGGGCGGGGGGGTGTTAGTCTTACTGCATTCAGCTCTCATCCTGCCTCCTCGCTTCTGCTGTGGTACTGCTCAGAAACCAGTTGGCCAGATTTGATTTGGATAACCTTTAATTCAAATGCGAACAAGTTCTCTTCCCGATATCCCAATCCAAGAAAGAAATCCATTCCTAACAATATTCATAGCCTTGAGGCTGAACAATATCTATATCAGTCATTGGGAATCTTCCATTTTTCCTATTTTTTCTGTCACGCACTTGGTTGCACATTTTAATTGCAACTGCATTACAACAGGGATTCTTGCTATTTGTACACTGCCAGCAAAACAAACTAATTCTGAGCCATTTAACTAATACAATAACAGTATTGCTGAGTAGTGGATGCCCTGGGTTTTGGTTTGAAGCCAAGAATGAAAAGGTAAACAGGAAAACTTGTACTAGAGGCTGCTGTTGAGATAAACTGGTAAGTTTTGTCTTCTAAGCATGCATTCAAAAGACAGACAAGCCAGAATTAAACTTGTCATACTCACTACTTAAGAATAAATGTTAGAAATGTGCCTCTCTACACAATACAGCTGTCCAGCACATACTTCACTACATAACCAACGAAACAATGAACAATCATCCCCTTAAAAAAGTTTCAGATTCCTACTTGCTTTGATGCTCTATTTCATAACTGTAATAAAAGTATTATGCATCACTTGCAATTAAAATATAATTACACTTGAAATTATACTTCCTGACGTATATTAGCAGACAATTTTTCCTTTTATGAATTCACATGCTTACTTATTCACAAAATTCAGTAGTTCAGTTACGTACATAAATTAGGGAGTTATACCATGTTTTAAAATGATAGCATGCAAAGTTTTTAGGAGTCAGGGCAAAAACTATATGCAGCCAGCTTTGCTTTCATTTAATAAGAGTGGAATGGCTGGCCTCATCTTTTTACTGAATTCCAGAAACCCCACTAATGCAAATACCGTGTGGCACTACTCTGTTGGGAAAGTCACCAAATCAAGGTTAGTCCTGTAAAGCGGTTTAATGTTACTGTCTACATGGAGGGCTAATTTCCACCACTACCCCAATATTTAAAGTTCACACAGATTAAAATAGAACACATTGTTTGCTCATGGTTTACAAAACCTATCCAAACTACCTTTCAGCGAGTCTATTAAAAAGGATTATTAAAAGGGATTACCACTGATTTTTTTTTTTTTTTTTGGGGGGGGGGGGGAGAGTCACACCAGACCACCAATTTTTCATGGAAATCAGACAATTACAACTGATTGATGAACTCATCAAAAATTAACACGGAAGCTGAAAGGTAGTAAAAGGGCAAGGGACTTGTGTGTATTCAATACACACTGAACACTCACAAAACAGTATCGTATAGCCCTGTCTTCCATCACTAAGTAATGCTAGAGCAAAGGACAGATGTGGTGCCTGTCTGGAATTAATAAAGCAAGTAGTGTCTAGATCTCTTGTCATTGCTTAATACTGGAAACTGATCTGTCACCAATTTCAGACTTGTAATGCAATGTAATGCTGTTCAGGAGAAAAATATCCATGTGTATAAAGCACCTTAAATCTAAAGTATGAACATCTTAAGATAAATATATAAGGAGAGTTTAATTGGATGCACTCTATAATTACAAAGCACATATCCTTCAAGCCAACTTCTAGTCAAAGGCAGACAGAACTCAATCTCCTTATTACATTTTAGGTGATCACTGCAGTGACTGAAATCAAGAACACTGAAATTCCTAAAAATGCTAAATACGGAGACTCCATCTAAATAGCAAAGAACAATTGAAAACAGTAAGTGTGAATTTTGGTAGCTAATCTGCTACTACATTATTTAAAAATGCATCTATCGAAATACTGCCATCCTTCTCTACCCAACCTTGTTTTTCAGTCTCAACTACACACTTTTTTTTTTTCCAATAGTCCTATAAATCTAAATTCTTTTTCTAGTGAGACTTTTCCAGCAAACAGCACTAAGACAAGGGTGAAAACTCATAAAACTTGCTTTGAATAATTTTAAGCAATAAATGAAGTTTATTGGATCTCAATCCTGAAGTGTCACTTTGTTTTCTCTTTCTCTACTTCATCAATTCAGATAAACTCAAACAAAATTAAGGTCTCTAAAGAGAAGTTTACTTCTAAAAATTCCTAACCCTCTGATGTAATATGTTACATATATAGTTACAACATATACAAACAAGAGAATAGCTCCTGGAAAGCTAAAGAAATTAACTGTAAGTTCACTGCGGAAGTAAGATTTAAACATAAGTAACTTACCTTTGTTGAATCTGAAGAAAATTCGAGAGGGTGAGGGGAACAAAATCTAAGATAATTTAAGTGTGTATAGTCATGGAACCTTTCATAAGTTCAAGTGACATTTAGTTTATGCAGATGGACATACATTTATCTATATGTACATACAGAGAGAAATATACATATGCACAATTGCTTACCCAAGATTCATGGTACAAAACTGTGAGGAGATGTATTCCATAATCATAGTTCTGTCTCCTTAACGGACACCTAAAAATTCAAAAACAAAGCTAGTCTTTCTGAAATCAAGTCACTGTCATCCACTTTTGAAAAAAATACTAAACTAATCATCAAAAATTTCTAATCTGTATCCTGGGGATCTTGCTTCTATTCACACACACATTTCTGGACTACACAATCAAGAATAATACTCATGCTTTTATGATGATATTAAGAACAACGAGAATCTGCAAGTCCGCAGGAAAACGTACAAAAAGCAAGAATCTATAGATCTTTAGGAACGACTGAAAGGTTCTTTGCACTCTATGCCAAAGATAGCCAAAATAGAATCCAACATAGTTTAGTCTGGACTCCCTTCTTTCAAATCTGAAGGACAACTCTTTTCTGTAGTGGTACTGATTTACAACAGATTAGACTGAAATTATATTTTTGAAGAAGTTACACAAAATAATCTAGAAATCAAACTTTCAAAATTGTTCAAAGGATTAATCAGAAACATGAAAAGAAAGAATTAGGGTCATCACAATGTATGAAAAATACTAACTAAATATTTTCATCTGCCTTTTGTGAGCATTATCAAGCATGTCTGGATTTAAACTCAGACCCAGATACAAAGAAATGCATTCAAACAGTTTTCCAGGTGAAGTAAGTGGAGGTAGCCCTAGTTAACTCTGAACATGACTGTTTCACATTTCCAAAAATGCCCTACCTTATATTTCTACTTTCAACCTAGACTGCCAAAGAATAGATTCAAGAGTCTTGAAAGAAGGCAGTAGAATATTAAGAAACATTACTAAACTTCTCATAGACTAAGCAGATATGAACATTTGTACTGTGTACTTTCCTGTGGCCACAAAGTTTGTCTTTTGAATTTACTCAAGATGACCTGTCACTTGAAAGAGGTTTTAAACTAGTTCTGAAATTTTAAGCTGCCAAAATGAAGCTGTTATTTTTCAATTTAAAAAGGTACATCATTTCCAGATAGACGAGAGAAATTATTCTTTACTTTTTTCAGTTAACAATGACTAATTATAATGTGAATTTCTGAAAGTTGTTTTCTGAAATTTGTAATACTGGTTGTCTGTTATAATACTTGCCATGGAAGATCTACCTAATAAGCTGCCAATATGTATTTTTTGATCCTTAATGTAAGTTAGAAGTTAATACAGAACAAATTACATCACGCCAAAATTACCTATGAGATACTTAAAGCATTTATCTGAATGGCTAAGGACTATGACAGATCTAGCAATAAACTTTAAAACACTGTTTCATCATACGTCTTTCAAAGTGAAAGAATCTCAATTTACAAATAATCTAAACAACAGTCTGGAAGACCCTGTATTAAAGAAAGAGGTACTGCTCAGAGCTTGGGTCTTCAGAATTTAGTAAAAATAAGGTGAAACATCAACTGGCACACTAAAATTTCCCTCCAGAATGAAACATAAAGATCATACACAAATGCCCTAGAAAGCAAGTTCTTTTCAGCTATCCTAATGTTTCAGTTTTGCTAGAGAAATAAAAATAACTTTCAACTGAAACTGCTAGTACCAAAAGTGGTCCCAAAGAACTAACCTGGTGGCAAAAGAGATGCACAATTAACTTTATTCATTCTGCATTTATTTTACTTAGAAATTAAATGGTGTCTCCTATCAAAGGACAGGAAATTAAGGATAGGGAAAATGGATTCTAATACAAAAAAATGCAAACAGAAAAGATTACCAACTATGTTTTTCCTAAAACTGAATTAAGCTGTGAATTTAGAAATTCACAGTACATTTTAATATGTATATTGAATTATTCTCCTAAACTCTTCAGAATCTAACACAGAAAACATGCTTCTCCAATGCAGCCTGCTGAACATAACTGGAAAAAACCTACAGTGCTTTGTTTAAATCTAGAACATAAAAGCATTGAGAAGTGTCTGGTCACTAATGTCTTAGTTTTTCTTGCCTGGAACTCTTCAGATCATTGTTAAAGCTAACATAATCCATTTGTCAAACATAATAAATACTTTAAAATAATGGCTAAGACTTTTAAATACAGAGCTTCAATATCGGGCAATATTTACCAATTATTATCTTTGACTTTATGTGATTTGTCCATAAAACTGTAACTCTTAAACAGGAGTACCGGTATGTTTATCTTAAGTCAGATTTTTAGCCCACAAAATAATGCTATTTTACTAAGACAATAACTTTATATCAGCAGGAAAAAAAAAAAAACCCTTCTACTTTGACCATTGCTACAGGCATTTTTTTCCTCCTGTAACCATACCTGTCTGTGGTAATTGTGAGCATATCTGTATCCTTGCAGTACCGCTCTCCTACAAGTTTAATGAGCTTCTTCTTTGCATGGTCATCCAAATTCAGGTTAGAAAGTTTAACCTTCAAGTACAAGAGAAAAACATCTTAAATTATTTGGAAAATCCAATCTCTGTACCCCGAAAAATATTTTAACGTATGGTTAGGAACATCTTTTACCAGGAATTTAAAGGATAGCTATGAAGTATGCATTTGTATACTTTCTTCTGATTGTATCATCTGTCAAAAGTCTTTTAACACAAGGCAGGCATAATCTGAGCCTTCAAACAATAAATTTCTTTTCATCCAAATATCAAAGGGGTTTGGAAAGGGGAACATTTTTACTCAAACTTCTTTCAGAGGGAAAAAAGCTGTCAATTTAGTTTGTAACTATATTTCATATTTAAATAACTTCATGTGGAAAAAAAATGTATCTTTTTTAGCTAATATTTTTTCAAATGCATATTGGTAATGCTGATATCAAGATGTTTCAAAGATATTTGCTATAAGCATCTAAAAGAGCAGGAAAGACATCAAGATACTCAAACTTCTCAACATCATTACTGGGAGATTTCTAATAGAAGTATGCAGAGGTGCACACAGATATGAATAGAGGGGACCACAACAACTGTCTAATCTCACATAACTGATCACATAATAGTGTGAATATTCATGACTTCTCTTTTGTTCCAATACCAAGAAACTCACAACCATAAAACACATAGCAAATAACTATCACACAGAAAAAAACCTCTAAGTTAGTTTGAAGCTAGTTTCTGTATGTATAACAAGTATGAAAAGCAAGCAAGCTGGTTTTAGCTATTAGTGCATCAGAAAAACTAACAAAATTGAAAGACTAAAAGAAATATGAAGCTCTAATAAATATCAGGAGAAAAGCACTAGCTGAAAAGAAAAAGAAATTGCTACTAAAATTAGGACAATAAAGCACTAAACTTAAATGCATCTCTAGGACATGAAAAAGAGGAAAAAGATGAGGGAGGGAGTGAAAAGAGGAGGGGTAGGGAGAGGGGGCAAGGGAAAAGACGAGGGGTAGGGGGAGGGAGGGAGGGAGGGAGAGAGGGAAAAGACGATGGGGGGAGAGAGAGGGGGAAGAGAAAAAAGGAAGGGAACAGACTTGGCCAGGTATGATGGAGCACTAAGAACTACTAAAATGTGTTATTTAATATACATCTTTAACACCATTTGCACTGAGGTGCATTCCACGGCCTGAATGTTTTGCAATTCACTAAAGAGCAGAATAAGATTATTCCACAAAGCTATCTTAAATGTAAGGAAATTTCATATATATAGGTTTAATAGCTATTTTAAAGTAAACAAAGGGAAATATCCATTTAATTCTCCTCTAAAGTAATTTTTTCTGTTTACTGCGTTCAGAATTTCAGGACTGGTAAATATAAAGCCCCAGCACCTACTTAATCTTATTATAAACTGCGAATACATTAAACTTTGCTATTTTTTTCAGTTTCCACAGTTGGTTTGTCAGCTTTGACTAAGTTAGTTGAATACGAACCAACAAAACATTGTCTTGCATCTGCAAAAGTAGTTACTACTGTCAACAGCTGGCTTAGCACCTCAGCAAACTATTTCCAAGCTGCTTAGCCAGAGGTCTACATATCAGAGGAAGATTTACTTTAAAACTTTACTTTGGTAACAAATATACACTACTTATTATATGTGAGTGAGTATACTGTAACTTTGAGCCTTATCATAGGTTGATCCAGTTTTTTTGAGTTTGAAATTACAACTAAATATTTAAATAAAACCTAACAAACCCAGAAGTTTTGCCTGCTTTTATTTCAATACTGAAACTTCTAACCTTGGGGGGGGACCCCACACTAAAGCCCGTACTCACTTTATTAGGTGAAAAATGTCACCTTGTTAAGGAAGACATGCTCATTTACCATGCATCCCTGGAATAGTGGTGAGGAGGAGCACTAACTTTGGGAAAAAAAGACACATTTTATCAAGTCTACCTCTAATTGCATCAGACCTATTAGGTGCACCCAGTCTTTAAGGCAATGGTAAAGATGCATGAAAAGGATTCCATTCTTACTGCAGCTTAAAGCAAATATAAACAATCTCTTTTGAAGTCACCATGCTTGCCAGGTCCCTGAGTGCACTGTATCCCCTCTAAGGAGTCTGGCAGCTTGTGCTCAAGGCTATCTTTGATACAGTGCAGCCACATAAGCCTTGAACCAGAGCCATGCAAATAAGAGCTGTGTGTAGTAGGGGCCTGGTCCATCTTCACTCAGGAGCTGCATTTAAGGCATTCAGCCTCAGTCTCTGCCTGAACCATGCTGCAGCTAAACCTGTCGTGCCCCTCACTCATGCAGACCCTGACCCACAGACTTGACTTCCTGGCTTGACCTCAGACACATTGCATCTTATGGACTTGCTTGGCAATCACTGGACTGTCGACTGATCCTAGTTAGTGTCTCCGGACCTAACTGTGACCCACTGGTTTGTCATCCTGGTTTGACCTTAGATTTGTTTTATCACTAGGGCAATTACCAGGCAGTTGGCTGTGTCACCAGACTTGCTCTGCTCACCTTGCCAAGGTACTGCAGGGCTGCAGCCTTGTCAGGGAGGTCACTCCTCCAGCCTGCCTTGCTGCCACCCTCAGGCCCTGGCTTGCCTTCCCTTACAGAGCAGCCAGTCCTTGCTGCTCCCTGACAATGCAAACCAAAACTGCTGAGAAACACTTTTCTGTCAATTACGTTTCCTTAACATTGTCTTTCTGTTACATTCATGCAAGGAAAATTATGCTCCAGCCTCTAAAGATCTCAGACACATTGAGTAATACTCTTCACACTGTCTCAAAAGGATGTCATTACCATAGTTGTACCACGCTGCTTTCACATGGTACAATCATCTGAAATCCATAGTTAGAAGAACTATATTTTATTCAACATGACTTGCTTTCCCTATGAAAACTGAAAGCTATCTGGCCTGTTGCTTGTTACAGGAATATAAAAAAATATATAAATATAAATATTTTGTTCTTATTAATCCAAAGTCACATTATAAGTGATAACTATTATCACTTTATAATTTATATGGGTAGTTCCTTCAAAATAGGATATTAATTGTTATTATTGCTTATAGTTGTTAGCTAGAATGCTGCAAGATGCTATTTTATGTTAAATTTTAGAAAGGTTAGAGTTCCACAGAGAATAGCAGTTGATCATGCAGTATTTAACTTATGCACAAACAGAGTAAGAACACAACTATAACTGACCCCACTGTTGCTGCTGTTAGGATAGGCTCAAATCTCATTCCAAAAAACAAGTTCAAAAGCTACAGCGCAGTCCTAACTTCTCTACCACAAAGACAGGCAAGCACTGGAACAGGTTGCCCAGAGAAGTTGCACAGGTTCATTCTTGAAGGTTGTCAAGTCCCAGCTGGATAAAGTCACGAGTAACCTTGTCTGACCTCATGTCCAGCCTTCTACTCACAGCAAGGTCAGCTTAGAAACCTCCCAAGGTACCTTCCAACTTCAATTATCCCATGATCATGCGATCAAAGGGCTGCTGCTTCTACTGCATACACACTGATGCTTACAGCACTGCTAAGTCAATGCTTATTAATAGCGCTATATTTGTATGACCTATCTTTCAATACTTACGCATATAAAATAGAAATGCATATAAAATATACAAGTATATAAAACAGAAGTTAGAGAATCTACGTGAGACACCGAATGCTAAGCCACCTATAGCCAGCAATCAAAAACACTGAAGAGATACAGCATGCCCCAGAAGTACCAGATTTACTCCACAGAAATTGAGAACATTCTTTAAAAGCCAGATTCTCTGAATCATCTTTCAAAGTCTCTGAATGTTTGCACATGGCATGTTGTAGATTATTATCCACCAGGAGTCCTACAACAATATGTGGTATTTGGATGCCGCCTCCCTCCCACCCCCAAGTCACCTAGAAATTTTTAAAAAGAGATTTCAATTCCAAAATGTTTTAATTAAACAAAAACTCCTCTAGAAAAACTGTTTTCTTTATAGTAAGCTGCAGACCAAACCATCAGTATCAAAATGAAGCATCCCAATTCTGCCTTTAATCAAAGAAACTTCAAAAAACAAGTCTCTCTTTTTCTTCTGGACATTACCACACTGAGGGATTTCCTGTACCTTTACAATTCCTTATAATAACATCTAAACCCCACTATAATGTTTTAGGCACCAAGTAACAGCAGTCCAGATTACATACTGAGCTTCAAGCTAAGATGAAAAAGAGCTACAACATCCTGCAAAAATTTAACTTTCACACTGAAGAAGGAAATACTAGAAAGTCTCTTAGCTGACTTGAGCTGACAGTGCCAGAAGATGATGAAGACAGAATTATCAAAGTAACAGACAAAACAGTTTTCGAAGCAAAGGACCATTATGTCTATTAGCATTTTGCAGCTCCACCCAGCTCTCAAAACACTAACAAAGCCAGATCTATCAGTATACTCTGTTGTATTTCAAGGCCTGACATATTGCCCTCAAAACCTTAGTATTAATACACCTTGCAAGTCCCTGAAAATATCCTATCATATTGATCTCTACATTTATTTTTAGCATCCATATTAAAAAAAAAAAAAAAACCACACACACAGATTTAGGGCTATCAACCACAAAAATTAAAAAAATAAATAAAAATAAAAAAGATAAAACAAAAAAGCAAACAACGATGTATGGACACAGTTAAGAATTCCTTAACACCATTTCCTGGATTTTTTATGCTTTTCTTCCTTGAAGACTGTTATTGTGTTTTTAGCCATATCTTATCAAAATTTACAAATAACATTACATGTTAATATAGACCTGCATCTAGAAATGTGAGAGTTAGAAATTCATTAGAACAAGAAAATGCACTATTTATAAATAACCAGTTAAAAAGAAAACTAAGATCTATTAGTGATATTTCTAGTAAAAGAAAGCATACAGTCTACATACTGTGCAACTGATAACCTGGAAGTGTACCTGTGCCTACTTTACAGAAAATTTGATTTGTCAGAAGATATGCTATTTTGTTTCTAGCAGAGCTTGGTCTTCATTTATAAATACATATATCATTATAATGCGAGTTCTAAGACGCTGCTATATGTTTAAGGAAATCCACTGTTTTTTATTTGGGCATTCAGCAAACCGCTTCCCACACTCCTTAAAACCTAGCATACTTGCAAATGTTTCAAAAACAAACAAACAGGCATTTGGGGTTTTAAAACAAATGTGTGTTTATCAAAAAAATACTACTTACTCTTAAAGTCACAACTCTTGCTTTGGGATTACGAATAGATGTCCCTGCAGAAACATAATCTACTGTTTCAACTTCAATTGGAAAATGCTGCTCACATTTCTCATCGCTGTCCAAAGCACTTGGCCATTCAGTGCAGAAATCTGAAGAATAAAAAGAAAACAATCCAAGTAATATGCTTTTGCTAAGTTATTGCAATATGTGCTTTTAAAAGTAATTTTTATAAAAACCTTACTCATTTGGATAATGGCAGGGACTCCACTGAACTCACTCCAGCACTACAATGTCTTTTTTATACTGGCTTTCCTAGAACTGGACACAGTACTCCAGATACAATCTCACAAATGTTGAATAGAGGAGAAGGATCTATTGCTTGAACCTGCTGGCAACACTCTTGTTAATACAACCCAGTATGCAGTTAGCCCTCCTTGCTGCTGACTCATGCTCAATTTTCAAATGCCCACCAGGACCCCCATGGCCTATTCTGTAAAGCTTCTTTCTAGTCTTTTGGCCCCCAGCCTGTACTGATGCAGGGGTTACTCCATCCCAGACACAGGACTTGCAGTTGCCTTCATTTAACTTCATGAGTTCATTTTTCCAGCCTGCTGAGGTCCCTCTTCATGGCAGCCCTGCTCCCTGATGTATCACCTGCTCCCTTGTTTTTGGTATTCTCTTTGAACCTGCTGAGAGCGTGCTCTGTACCATCATTCAGGCTGTTAATAAAGCAGGCTTTCATGTGCTTGGAAATGGCTTCCAGGAAGATTTGCTTCATAACCTTCAAGGGACTGTAGTGAGGCTGACTGGCCTGTAGTTCCCTGCATCCCCTTTCTGCCCTTCTTGAAGGTGGTCAGGCAATGTCTCTGTTCTTCCCAGGTAGCCTATATCTGCTTCTGCCTTCTGTGTACTTTCCTCAGGTCACCCAGAAGTTCTTGGCTCACCCATGCTGTCCTTCTGACACACTTGCTCAACAACCTTCTGCACCCTGGAACGGACCATTCTTGCAATTTAAGGAATGACCTGGAACATCCATCAGCCCTCCTGGGCACCTCTGCCCTCCAGGACAGTCTCCCATGAGATTCTGTCAAGCAAATTCCTAAATAAGCCAAAATCACTCTCCTGAAGTCCAGGCTTTAATTCCACCATCTGTTTTCTTGCTTCTCCCAGCAAGGTTGCCAAATTTTAAACTCCATAGTTTCAGGGTTGCCATTATCAAGGCTACTCCTGACCTTCACAGACTTAACTGCCTTTTCTGTGAGTAACAAATCCAATAGATCATCTCTTTTAGTCAATTTATCAATCACCTTCATTAAGAAATTGCTTTCAACCCACTACTTGCCTTCCTCACTTCTCTCAAGATCTTAAACTCCAACATCTTATTGTTGTGGCAACTAAGACTGACATCACCTTCACATCCCCAAACAGTTCTTTCTAATCTGTGAGTAGCATGTGCATCACAGCACCTTCCAGTAGTCAGTTTATCCAGCAACCACATCAAAAAATTACCTGCAACACATTCCAGAAATCTCCTAGATTGCTTCTGTCCCACCATATTACCCATCCAGCAGATGCTGAGATGGCTGCAGTTCCCCATGAAAACCAAAGCCTGTAAATATGAGTCTTTTCTTGGATGTTTAAAGAAGGTTTTATCCACTTCCTCCTCTTAATCAGGCAGTTTGTGGCAAACACCCACCAACACATCCTCATTCTTGGCTTCCCCTCTGATCATGACCCACAAACGCTCAACCAGCTTGTCCCCCATCCTGTAGCAAAGCTCTGCACATTTCAGCCATTCCTTTAGGTTCAGGTCAACTCCTCCTCTACACCTGCCTTGCTTGCACCTCAATCATGCAAGCTTTCCCACTGCATTTCTGTGACACCTCACAGACTTCCAATTCCTCCTGTTTCCCTTGCTGCATATATTTGTGTACAGGCAACTCAAGATGGGCCTTTCATCATTTCCTCCTTGCCCCCTTGTGCCTCCACTTCTCTTTGGGCTTTGGCACCTTGCTCCTTTCAGAGAGCTCCTTTTATGAAAAGTAGTATTTTCAAATGTGTGCTGGAATGGTAGGGTATTGATTATCTGTGATTAAACCAGGCTATAATCTCCTGAGAAGTGAATCATACCCATCACTCATATTCCTTAAGACACTAAACTATGAATTCTCCTGTACGAGCAGGGCCTAATAGGCCTAATAGTCCCCCTAATAGGCCTAATAGTCCCACTGCTACCCTGAAAACATTACAATACATTTCTTCCCATCACCTACGTAACTCAATACAGCAAAAAAAAAGCATATATGTTTTTGTCTTGTCAGCCAAAGCCAGAAAAGAAACCAGCTTTGGAGGTGGATACTGTTGTTTCTTCTGCATCATAGCACAGTTACACTTTGAATTGTCTTAGAAGTCCAAATTTCCTTTAAAAACAAACAAACAACCCCCCCCCCCCACAAACAACACCTCAAAACAACAAAAGAACCTCACCTTTAAGAGCTGCACAATGTTTCTTAATTGCAGGAGGAGTAAGATGCAAAAAATTGGGAATCTGAAATATACATATTTGAGTTACCAAAATAATACCATTTTTTTTGCTCATAAATAAGAGAGTATTAGAAGGGACATTACTGAAATTTGATTACATTTTCAAATTAAGGTAGTACAATATGTTTGGTAGAAGATTATTCTCCTCTAAAATCTGATCTAGCAAAAGACTTGAACCTTATTATAAAAGTCACAAGCATGATAATCCTAATTAAGTCACCTGATATGGTTCATTTATATTTGCTACTTACACTAACATTCATCAGAAGCCTTATTAAATATATTTAATAGAAAATAGTACCTAGGAAAAAATATTCTGATCAAAGCAATGCAGTTTTAGTGAAAAATAACTTTCAAAGTCAACAAACACCAATGGAATGCGTCTTACCTTTATAAGCTCTAAGTTGCCTTCTTTGGGCAGAGGTACTCCTCTCTTCACTGGGTAACCCATTCGAATTGGAAGAGGCACAGAGGCAGGTTTAAATGCAGCTGCTGTTGGATAAACACTGCTCCAGTCCTGATCAACAGCCATCCTCTCAGTTCTAGGAGGTGCATGCTAACAAATTGAAAATGATGGAAATTTGATGGGGGATACGCTGTTTTCTGAGACAAAGCAGTAACAACGCACGTGAAATGTTATTTCAGAAATAAGTTCCTGTAGCTATTTCAAGAAACACCTTTACATCAAAAGTTGTCATTCGATTTTAAAGGAATTCTAAAGAGAGAGCCTCTCAAGGCTTGGATAACAAACTTTTCCTCTCTCAATCCTCAACTGCATTTTATTTCAGAAATACTTGGAATGAAGATCCTGCCATCTTCTTGGGTTCTCATAAGTCATTGGGGGGGGGGAAATCAAGCCAACACTTAACTGCAAGCTCAATTTCCTAAAGCACCTAAGCGCTTGGTGGAGGGCATGGACAGGAGTTTTTAAATTATGGAATTCTGAAAGTTTGAACAAGTTCACAGTAACCCTGAAATGACTTGTTATAGAAAGTCCAGGATACCAACAATATATTACTGTATTGCAGTAATAGCTTATATCCTCCAATAACTGAACAAAGCTCCTGTCAAGTCAGCTGCTCTTAAAAAATATTAATAATAATAACGACAATATAGAAGGGTTAAACACAAATGGATACAGGCAGTCTGACTGTTTTGGGATATCAATAAATTTGCCTTTGGCAGTTAAATGAACAATAGCAGAGTGAACACTAGTCCACTTTTACTATTTGCCTTTAAAATCACAACACATGGTAACATTCTTCTTTTTTAAATTTTGTGTGCGTAGAATAAATAAGAAAATTCTCAGAGATTAAATGCTCAGATATCAGTTTTAATTCTACTGCGTAAGAACAATTTCACTTACATATAGTAACAGATCTTTTAATTACGCCAAAAGGCAAACACTACAAATCCTGTAAACTCATACTGAAAATAACACTAAAGTGACTCTGCTCCTTTTAAGCATAACTTTAAGTTACTTTTCAAGCCTGCAGTATTTGGGCTTAATACAAGCTAATTGTTAATGTTTTTGCCTTTATGAGAACACAGATTGAAAATAGCTGAGACAGTGAAGAATTTAGGTACCAATTCTGGAATTTGGTCACACCAGTTGCAGGAGAGGTTCCTGCACCAACTAATATGATATATAGCGTAGAAAACCTTTTCAAACATCTCTGAGTTAGCAGAAAATAGTTTCATTTCTTACTGATCTTATGAGTTGTGATGGCCTGCTTGTTCTCCGTGTTGAAGCTAAAAGAGAAATATTTTTAATAAGAACCTGCTTTTGTACACTCATATTAGCATTTACTCACACACATCCACATAGTGTAAAGAGTAGCTCAAATCAGCCATTCCAGAAGCAGAAGAACTGGTCTGAAGTACACCCTGCAGTTCACTGTTTTGGAGCTCTAGTCTCAAACCTATTAAAGGGCCTCCCCCCTAAGTAACTGCAGTGATATATACTGGGTTTGGCTCATATCTTGACCTTAATTCTTCAACAGTCAAAGCTCTCCTCAGAGACAATAAATGATCTTGGAAGTTTTTACTCAGAATTCAAACAGCTACACTGCAGAATATTAATGTAACAAAACTCAAACCAAGATCTCATGGAAGAGGAAAGGATTTTATTTTACAGAATCTCTATGCAAGACTTTACCCACTCTTGCATCCAAATACTCAGAAGCGCCAAAACACATGTGTCCAAGTGGCTTGGCTGAGATCATTATGACACAGAAAACAAAGGATACCATCTGTCAAGCCCACACCAAGCCTCCTGGGTTCGTCTTGATTGGTGACCAAAAATTTGTTTTTGAATATGCCTTTTGTATTCTTTAAGAGTGGATGTCTGGGGTTGTTTTGCCTTATTAATTTGCCTTACTTCTCATAAGTCTTGGAAAAAACTCCTGAATTCCACAGTTCTTCTGTTTTCTCTATCTAGGTATTTTATGGTTCCAATTCTGTTCTTTCTCTTCTTGCTACACAGTAATCAAAACTAAATCATACGTATGGGGCTCTGCAGCAACAAATGCATACAATTCCTTTATCACTTGTCCTGCCATTTGTTGTGGTGCTTTCAACCATACATACTTCATTCGTACCAATCTTGTTGTTTTTGTTAACAAAACTCTAAAATTTCAGATCAGGACACCTTTTAATCCTGGAGTGCCATGGGCCCCACGACCAGCCATCATTTAAAGGCCCATTCAGTGACCTAGCCTGCTTCTGAATCTGCAAGAGATAAATGCCCACCTAGCCTTTGGAAAAATGTTGATGCAACCTTGTCCAGCTTGGTTTCCATCTGGGCTCAGAACAGGCTGAGTCGCTGACTCAGATGCCAAACATATAGCACAACTATGTGTGTCTCAGCAAACTACAAAAATCTCATCTGGAAGCCCTAAAACCAGGCACTGCGCTGCAGGTCCACTGTAACAAGCACAACCCTCCCATGCAATCAGTCTAGGGACCACCAATTTCTTTCTTCAGGCTGTTTGTCATATCCACTCTGACAAAATCTGCATCCCACACAGCAGAGCCTGTTTTATACCACAAGCTCCCCAGCAAGCCCTTGCCAACCAAACCTTAAGAGCTGCCCGAAGGCGGGAAGAGCAGAGGGCAACGGGCCACACGCCTCAGCTTCGCCCCTCCCCCCGCAACCGCCGCAGATCGGCCCGGGCCCCTCTCACCTTCCTTCTGCTTGCCTCCCCTGCTGCTCACCGCGGGCACGGAGGAGTAGGCCGCGGCCGCGGCCCTCCCGCCGCACTGCGACAGCAGGGCCCAGTAACCAGCAACGGCCAGCAACGGCCCGCTGACGGCCACCATCTTTACCGCCCGCACGCACGCAAGTCCCCCGAGCAGGACGGAAGCCGGTGTGGGCCAAGGCAGTTGGAAAGGCGAATCGTAGGCGCTGCTGGCTGGCGTGGTGGGCGGGGGGAGGGGCGGTGGCGCGGGAGCCGCGAAGGCGCCGGGAGAGGCGGCGGTGCCTAAGGCGCTGCGGCGGCTGGGGCAACGGCTAAACAACGTGACAGGGCAAAACCTCAAAAATGATTTCCACCCCCTGTTATAGGCAAACACGACCAATTGGTTTGCATAAAATCTACTTTAATGGAATAATTGAGCAAGTTACAAGTAAGCAAAACAGCGCTGGGCGGCCGGGGGAATCTCCTGCTCCACCAACGGCGCGCGCAATCCCCCCCTCACAGTCTCCTTATATGCAATTCCAGCTCCAGGTATATGTGGCACTTCCTGTAACTTCTGCGGTTGCGCCGGCTGTTGCTAGGGGGTCTTCTTCAGCCCTCTGCATTGTGAGTGGTGACCCTCAGATCATGCATATATTTTACAACTTTCGAAGTCGTGCTATATTTCACGGTTGTGTGACATCGCCATCACCATATTAGGCTATCTAAACTAACATTGCCGCTTCGCTAGCTCAACTCCCTTATCTCAGGCAGGGTACATGCCCCCACCACAGGATGTAGGATGTTCCCACAGATGTTTCCAAGGCTGTTTCTTACTTTGATGTAACCAATTAGCACACATCACAGTCCAGGATGTTTCAAGGCTGTTTCTCAATTTGATGTAACAAATTAGCACATATCACACCCCCCCCCCCCCCGAAAGAGGGATGAAAAAGGTAAAGGACAAAGAAGATGTGATGTAGTGCTTAGAAATCGCCTTGCCCCTGCATCCTGGCTAGCTCCAGCTTGTGATAGGTGCTAGTTTGTTATATCAAATCGGGAAGTGATTTTACGATGAAACTAGGCACTAATTACAGGCTAAAACCACAACATCCTGTAATGAGGGCATGTACCCCGCCTGAGATAATTAAGTGGAGCCAGCGAGGCGGCGATGTTAGTTTAGATAGCCTAATATGGCAATGGCGAGGTCACACAGTTGTAAAATACATGCATGACCTGAGGGTCACCACACACAACGCAGAGGAAGACTCCAGCCTTCATCCCCACGACCACCAGAAGGCTGAAGAAGACCCCCTAGCAACAGCCGGCGCAACCGCAGAAGTTACAGGAAGTGCCATGTATACCCGGAACTGGAATCGCATATAAGGAGACTGGGGGGGGGGGGGGGGGGGAATCACGCGCGTGCCGTTGGTGGAGCAGGAGACTCCCTGGCCGCCCAGCGCTGTTTTGCTTACTTGTGACTTGCTCAATTATTTTATTAAATTGGAATTTATGCAACCCGGCCCGAGTGGTTGTCAATTTGTCGCGTTTACCTATAACAATTTGGTGCCGTGACTCGGATACAGGCTTCCCTGGTTTCGGGACTCTGACTCAGGGGAGGCGCCCCATCCCGTCTTCGGATGGCCCCTGAGTGGGTAGTTCCCCTACCACAACCTGTATTTCCGAACCCTAAATCAGGACAAGTAAGCAAAAGAACTGCAGTACCCCGTAAACTTTGTGCACGAAGATCCGAACGAAGACTCAGGACTGAGTGAGTATATGTATGCGGTTCCGTTCGGTTGGGGTGGGATACCCGGAGCACGTGAGAAGTCCCCAGGGGAGTGCGGACCCTCCAGGAGAGGGGGTCCTTGTGTACGGTGTGAGTGCGGACCCTCCAGGAGAGGGGGTCCTTAGTGCGGACCCTCCAGGAGAGGGGGTCCTTAGTGCGGACCCTCCAGGAGAGGGGGTCCTTGTGTAACAGGGGACCGAAAAGGGGCACCCGACAGTCGACTGGGCCGCCCTCTGCGAAGGGACAACCGTCCTAGCAGTAAAGACTCGGGTGGTGTGAGTGCGGTCCCCTGCGGAAAGAAAGAGAGTGACTGAGGTGGGTGCTCCGGAAGATGGGACAGAAAAAGAGCAAGTCTTCTGATCCCATAGAGGTTACCCTAATGATTAAGCATTAGGATAATTGGCCTTCTAGGAAAGGCAAAAGGTGTTTAAAAAAAAAAAAAAAAAGTATATTACCCCCTTTACTGGCCAATATATGGGTCTTTTGAAAATTGGATATGACAGGCTCTAAATATATATGTGAATTCAAAGGAGCCTTTTAGTTTAGAAGAAAGTGAGTATGCTAGTTTATGGATAAGACCAGATACTCGAACCATGATATTTACCCTGAAAGAGAAGGGTTCGAGGAAGAAAAGCAAAATATTGGAGGAACTTCCCGTTTCTCCTCCCCCCTATATTCCCTCAGCTCCGGCTCAAAACCCAATACCAGCCCCTCCTCGTAGCCCCCCCCCCCCCCCAACGACCCCGGACTGGGATCTAGACCCTCCTAGTTCCCCAGAAGAAACCCGAAGGGTCACGAGGAGTCAAACGAGGGGAGGTGGTGTTATAGGTAAACGCGACAAATTGACAACCACTCGGGCTGGGTTGCATAAATTCCAATTTAATAAAATAATTGAGCAAGTTACAAGTAAGCAAAACAGCGCTGGGCGGCCGGGGGAATCTCCTGCTCCACCAACGGCGCGCGCAATCCCCCCCTCACAGTCTCCTTATATGCAATTCCAGCTCCAGGTATATGTGGCACTTCCTGTAACTTCTGCGGTTGCGCCGGCTGTTGCTAGGGGGTCTTCTTCAGCCCTCTGCATTGTGAGTGGTGACCCTCAGGTCACGCATATATTTTACAACTTTCGAAGTCGTGCTATATTTCACAGTTGTGTGACATCGCCATCACCATATTAGGCTATCTAAACTAACATTGCCGCTTTGCTATCTCAACTCCCTTATCTCAGGCAGGGTACTTGCCCCCACCACAGGATGTAGGATGTTCCCACAGATGTTTCCAAGGCTGTTTCTTACTTTGATGTAACCAATTAGCACACATCACAGTCCAGGATGTTTCAAGGCTGTTTCTCAATTTGATGTAACAAATTAGCACATATCACAATCCCCCCTTTTTGTTTTGGTCCCTTCTAATTTGTTCATCAAATCGAGCAACAACCTCCTGTGCCAGGGAGAGCATAGGGTTATGCTTACTCTCACCTTCATTTAGTTGTTCATATTGACTTCTTATCAACAGTAGGTGGGCAGCTTCGAGTCTGCTTTTTGCTAAGTTAATTATTTTATTTACTATACACGGTCCAAAGGTCAACACTAGTACTAGTAAAGCCAATGGGCCCGCGATGGTAGACAATAAGGTTGTTAGCCAGGGAGAATGACTGAACCATGATTCATACCACCCTTGCTGGGCTTCTCTTTCCTTTTTACGTTTTTCAAGGCCTTCTCTCAATTTCGCCATAGTATCCCTGACAACTCCTGTATGATCCGCGTAAAAACAACATTCTTCTCCTAGGGCTGCACACAATCCTCCCTGTTGCAAAAATAAGAGGTCCATCCCTCTTCTGTTCTGTAAAACTACTTCTGATAGCGATGTCAACGATTTTTCTAAGGCTGTAATGGATTTTTCTATTCGTTCTAAGTCCTCATCCACTGCTGCTCGTAGGGTGCTAAGGCTCTGCTGCTGCACCACTAAGGAGGAGATTCCAGTTCCCGCTCCTACTGCCCCTAGGCCCAGTAAGGTGGCTATGGTAATTGCGGTGATTGGTTCTCTCTTTACTCGGACCGGGTGAGGGTTGTCCCAATGGTCGTACATCACATTTTCTGGGTGGTACAAGATCCTGGGAACTACCTCTATTTGTATACAGTACTCTTGGGACTCACCAAGTACCCTTAGGGAGACACAGGGAGTTAGGCCCGTTTTTGAACATATCCACCTAGCTCCTTGGGTGGGAATAATCCATCCAATTTCGGAGGTGTAGGTTTGCAGTGTCACAGACCCACACAGCTTTCTCTTTGATTTTGGTATTTTACCAATACACATTCCCATTCCCGTAACTTGCTCCATGGTCAACCCCTTCTTCTTATCTTCCCATTGACACTGGGAGCTGGGATTATTGCTCACAGTATATGTCATATTTACTCCTATTGCTTCATAAAAAGGGGGTCTTATGTCGTAGCATAACCAGCAATGGGTGGTTATACTAGGGGTTGTAGCATTTAATACTTTGTAGGTTGCCTGTACAATCTTCCACAGAGGATTGTCTACCCCCTCCGTGGCTTTACTTTCTGAGATTACAACAGTATCTTTCGGGGTGGGGTGGCTCATAGAAATACTTGTCAAATTCATTATCGCAGCCGTTGGTTTGATTCTTAATTTTGCTCCTTTAACGGCTAGATTCGGCCCTATTGCTTGAGGAGCAGGTTGCACACTTTCTTTCTTTATGAAAATCAATCCACCCCTATCGGTCCCGGGCTCCCAGTACCGGACTCCCCAGGTCTTTCCCAAAAACCACCCTGGATCTTCAGGACGGGTGATATTTATCATTAAATGTTTACAGTTCGAATGGGAGGACGGACGCATACCTCCAGAAGAGTCTCGTTTGGGGGGTGTACAACCATAGGGTCCCCACTGGGTCTGAATAAACTTATCTGATCCTGCGCCGGGTGTCCAATCAGAGGCTATAGTTTCACATCCCCAATAAGCACAATAATAAGAGTTTGGGTAGTTACAGTATCCTCGCCCAGGATTAGAACTAGGACAAAAGTAAAACCCCTTTAGATTTAAACATGGCTCAATGGGTACCAATTCACACAAGGTAGGTGTGAATGTAGGGTTCCCGGGTACGCTTCGTACTTGGATCACTGTTTGATCTTCCCATCTCATTAATGACCATTTAAAGGGTTGGTGTACGTTATGTTCCCCTTGGATTCGTCTTCCTAATAAGCCCAGCACAATCATCTTCCAGAGGAGTAGTGGACCCATGGCTTGGTCAACGGATATTTTACGAACCCTTAATGCCTTGGAGGGGCGGTCCGTGATGCCAAGTGTCTCTGGGACTTTAAAGAGTCTGGGTCTTACAATTTTGGGTATTCCTGCTTAGGAGGTGGCTTATCGGCCTCGATCCCCACAAGTTCTATACGTCTCTGCCTCCCCTGCCTACTCTTTTGCTTCAGAGCAGCAGGGTGTACCGTCTTCTCGGCAGCAGCCGTATTCTTCAGAGGAACCTCCTGTATGAGCCTTTTAGATTTTTTTAAAGGCTTCCCAGTTCCCAAGAGTGACACTCAACATACGGCGCGGTCCGCCTATAATTGCTGTTTTCAATTTTAGCCTTATGTGATTTGGGGTGGTTGGCGTGGGTACAACCTTTCTCTGGTTGTACTCCTTTTAACAAAGGCTTCCCACCGTTCTACCGATCTTTTCTTAAGATCTTTTAATGTCCAATAAGTCAATTTTGTCGTAACAAGGGCGGCAAATGCCGCTAGGGAGATACCCGTACTAACAATGAGTCCACTACTTCCCTTTACAAACCCTACATGCATAACACACAAAGGGATAACAAATACAATGTGGGGTTATAACAAATACTATGTTAGGTTTTACAAAAGGTGGTCTCACTTATCGAGGTTTCCAGGTTTCTTCTTAAAGGTTACTTTTAAATTGTCCGGGTTTCCAAAGGCTTCCCACGATGATTCTGAAATCGGTCCTTTAATTCTTCTAGCATGTGTCCATCCTCGCTCTGCGGTACGAATAGCAGTGTCTGTGGTAAGCAAAACAAGGAAAGGTCCCTCCCAGCGGGGAGTCAAGGATGAGTCTTTCCAGGTTTTAATTAAAACCTTGTCTCCAGGGTTAACTCGGTGAATGGCTGCATCTAGTGGAGGTCTCTGTACTATTAGTCCTTTCTTTATCAATTCCTGTCTTCTCTTCATAAGCTCTGTAATATATTTCTGTAATAATCTCTCTTCTACTTTAGGATGTTCTTTTGGTATTTCTAAATCGTATGGCATCCCATATAACATTTCAAAAGGGGAGACTCCTGTGTCAGTTCTGGGCTGAGTTCGTATATTCAACAAGGCTAAGGGTAAACACTTGATCCAATTCATCTGGGTTTCCATCATTAGCTTCGTTAACTGTTTTTTTATTTCCCCATTCATCCTTTCTACCTTTCCTGAACTTTGAGGATGCCAGGGAGTGTGATACTCCCACTTGATTCCTAAAGGATCTAATGTTTCTTTAATGACCTTGGATGTAAAATGTGGCCCCCTGTCTGAGTCTATGACCAATACATTCCCATACCGGGGTATGATATTTTCTAACAATATCTTGGTTACCGATTTCGCAGTTGCTCAGGCTACGGGAAAAGCTTCTACAAAGTAAGTTAAATGATCTACTATAACTAATAGGTATTTATACCTGCCCACTTTTGGGAGTTCTGTAAAGTCAACCTGTATTTTCTCAAATGGTCTCCTGGCTATAGATCGTCCCCCTGGGACCTTTTCTCTGAGGTGCTGCTTGTTAACCTTCTGACAGGTCAAACATTCTCCCACTAGTCTTTTTGCTATGTCATATATTCCAATGCACATATATTTAGTTCCAAACTGGTCTGCTAGATTATTTCCCCTTATGTGGTAAAATGTGCCTTTTTGATGGCCCCTAACATGTACTACTGCGATTCTCCGAGGTCCCCTCAGAGCTTCTAAAGTTTTTCTGATTAATTTTTCGTGCACTAAATTCTTCCCTTGTGAATTAATCAGTCCCCTTTCTTCCCACATTTTCCCAAATGTGTGTACTACTCCATAAGCATATTTAGAGTCGGTGTATATAGTCCCTATTTTGCCCTTTAAAATTTCTAAGGCTCTAAAAACTGCATACAATTCACAAGCCTGGGCCGACCAAGTTTTGTGTAGGGGCCCTGATTCTATTAACTCTAGAGACTTTCCATCTACAATAGCATACCCTGATCTGCGTTTCCCTTCAACTACGCGAGAGGATCCGTCCACAAAGAATTTAGTCCTCTCTGGTAACTCTTCTTCTTCTAAATCTTCTCTTATTTTAGTTTGGTATTCTATTAGACGCATGTAATCATGTCTTAATTGACCACTGGGTTCCCCATACAGGAACTGGGCTGGATTCTGCAAGCTTGTAGTCTCAATTTCCAACTTTGGAGAATGGATTAAAATGCCCTCGTATTTTAATAGTCTGGCATCGGTTATCCATTTTTCGGCTTTTTGTTGTAATACTCCTTGTATATTATGAGGGGTATATATTTTTAATTCTCCTCCAAAGGTTATCTTTTTAGCCTCTTCTACTAATAAGGCTGTAGCTACAATGGCTTGTAGGCAAGTGGGCCATCCCCGACTGACGGGGTCTAGCAATTTTGAAAAATACCCTATAGGTTTCTTTTTCCCTGCCCATTCCTGTGTTAGGACTCCAAAGGCTGTTCCTTCCTGTGTATTAATAAACATGTAGAATGGTCTCTTAATATCTGGTAAACTCAAAACAGGTGCATTCACCAAGTCAGCCTTCAATTCTTCGAGGCTTTGATTATCGGTTTGAGTCCATTTTATTAGCCCATCTACTATTAGTTTTTTTATATAAAAATTTTACTTTATTGCTATAATTTTCAATCCATTGTCTGCAATACCCTAATAACCCCAGCAATTGTCGGACCTGTCTTTTGCTCTTCGGGGGTCTTATTGACAGTATACCATTTACCCTTTCAGGGTCCAATTTTTTTGTGCCCTTGCTAAGCCAATGTCCCAAATACTTCACCTCTTCTTCCGTAAATTGCAACTTTGATTTCGATACTTTCAATCCCTTTAAACTTAGGAAATTTAACAACTTAATACTCTCACATCTAACTTCCTCCTGGGTTTTTCCTGCTAAAAGCAAATCATCCACATATTGTGTTAAAGTAATTTGAGGATTAGTTTCGTAAGTACTTAGAACCTGCTCCAGGGCTTGCCCAAACAAATTAGGGGATTCTGTAAACCCTTGTGGTAAAACAGTCCATCGGAGTTGTTGTTTCCTATGGGTATCTGGGTCTTCCCACTCGAAGGCAAAAAAGTCTCTACATTCTTCTTTAAGGGGGCATGCCCAAAATGCATCTTTCAGGTCTATAACCGTATACCATTTAGCCTCAGGTGACAGCTGACTAAGTATGGTATCGGGGTTAGCTACAATTGGGAACCTGGTAATTGTTCTTTTGTTTATTTCTCTTAAATCTTGTACCAATCTATAAGTACCGTCTGGTTTCTTTACGGGCAGTATGGGGGTATTATAGGGAGACATACAAGGCTCCAGTAACCTTTGATTTATTAGCCTCTGGATTACTGGTCGGAGTCCTTGCCTCCCTTCCTGTGACATTGGATATTGCTTGACTCTAACAGGGATTTCTGGATTCCGTATGCTCACTTCAAAAGGAGCAATATCTAGTTTTCCTACTGATTTTGGGGTATACCAAACTTCAGGGTTGATTTTGGCCTCATCTTCAATAGCAAGGGTGCATAATTTTATAACTAATTCTTGATTCTCTACTTCTAAATTGACTCCTAATTCAACCATCATATCTCGGCCCAGTAAATTATATTCAGCTTCGGGAACTAATAAAAAGGATCCAACACTTAATCGAGAGTCTGATTCTATTTCCACATTTTTAATTACTGGGACCTTAAAGGGCTCTCCCTTAGCTCCTATCACTTATAAGTTCTCTGGGGATGGTTTACACCCCCAGGGTACCGTTTGGACAGTAGATCTTTCTGCCCCAGAATCCACAAGGAATTCTACTTCTTGTTGCTGGGGACCTAATTTCAATTTTATCAAGGGCTCGGTTCCTTTATGAGTCCCCAGCAAATAGAGCCCCTGACCCCCCTAATCTTCTTGGAACATTTGCTCATCCTGCATTCGCTTCCTACAATTCCTCTTCAGATGCCCTTTTTTCTAGCAATAAAAACACTCCACCTGCCTCAAGTCCCTCGTCACAACTTCTCTGAGTTGTCCTTCTTGGTGAAGTGGCTTTCTTTTAGGTCTGTTATACGACCTAGGGGGTTGTGCCTGGATTCCTCTCTGCCCTTCTCGGACTGCTGCCATCAGAATCTTTGCCTGCTGCCGATGGGTTTCCTCTTCCCTCCGCACATGCACTTTCTGAGCTTCCCTCAGCAATTCGTCCAGCCCCCTATCTTGCCAATCATCTAACTTCTCTAGCTTTCTTCTAATATCTGGAAAGGCCTTTGCTACAAACTGTGTTTTCAATAGAGCCTGTCCCACAGGGGTACTGGGGTCTACTCCAGAATAAAGTTGCAGATTTTTTTCTAAGTCTCTCGAGCCATTCTGTTGGTGTCTCGTCCCTTTTTTGTTGTTCCATGAAGGCCTTATTAATATTTTGCCCCCTGGGAACAGATTCCCTGATTCCCTGAACTATTATGGCTCTCAGATCGGACATATGTGTCCAATGCTCAGCATTCTGATTGTCCCAGTCCGGCCGTTGGGTGGGCCATTTAATATCTGCAGCGGGACCTTGTTGGTGTTGTTGATCCCAAATCCGCATCCCAGCCCTACGGATCATTTCCCTTTCTTCCGCTGTAAATAATATGCTTAAGATGGATTGTAATTCCTCCCATGTATAAAGGCTTGGACCTAAAAACTGATCTAATTTCTCAGCCACCCCTAAAGGGTCTTCTAATAAATTCCCCATTTCTTTCTTAAAATCCCGTACGTCCCCTGAACTCAGGGGCACAGACACAAATCCCATCCCCGGCTGCGGTCCTCCCATGGGGAGTTCTCGCAAGGGGTACAGCTGATCAGGTCGCCCACCTCCCCTCGTTTGACTCCTCGTGACCCTTCGGGTTTCTTCTGGGGAACTAGGAGGGTCTAGATCCCGGTCTGGGGTCGTCAGAGAGGGGCTATGAGGAGGGGCTGGTGTTGGGTTTTGAGCCGGAGCTGAGGGAATATAGGGGGGAGGAGAAACGGGAAGTTCCTCCAGTGTTTTGCTTTTCTTCCTCGAACCCTTCTCTTTCAAGGTAAATATCATGGTCCGAGTATCTGGTCTTATCCATAAACTAGCATACTCACTTTCTTCTAAACTAAAGGGCTCCTTTGAATTCACATATATAGTTAGAGCCTGACATATCCAATTTTCAAAAGACCCGTATACTGGCCAATAAAGGTGGTCTCCTCTAATCTGCTTCCCACCCCATACTTGCATACAGTAATGTACCATTTTTTTTTTCTCGACTTTTGCCTTTTCTGAAGGGCCTATCGTTCCAATACTTAATCATTAATCCTAAAGGGCTATCGGGCGGTATATCTGGTAACTGTACCGTAGAGCCCTCTATGGGATCAGAAGACTTGCTCTTTTTCTGTCCCATCTTCCGGAGCACCCACCCCAGTCACTCTCTTTCTTTCCGCAGGGGACCGCACTCACACCACCCGAGTCTTTAACTGCTAGGACGGTTGTCCCTTCGCAGCGGGCGGCCCAGTCGGCCGACGGGTGCCCCGTTTCGGTCCCCTATTACAACTCTCTCTCTCCGCAGGGGACCGCACTCACACCACCCGAGTCTTTAACTGCTAGGACGGTTGTCCCTTCGCAGCGGGCGGCCCAGTCGGCCGACGGGTGCCCCGTTTCGGTCCCCTGTTACACAATCACCCTCATGGAGGGTTCGCACTCACTCCGTCCCCTGTTACACAAGGACCCCCTCTCCTGGAGGGTCTGCACTCCCCTGGGGACTTCTCACGTGCTCCGGGTATCCCACCCCAACCGAACGGAACCGCATACATATACTCACTCAGTCCTGAGTCTTCGTTCGGATCTTCGTGCACAAAGTTTACGGGGTACTGCAGTTCTTTTGCTTACTTGTCCTGATTTAGGGTTCGGAAATACAGGTTCTGGTAGGGGAACTACCCACTCAGGGGCCATCCGAAGATGGGATGGGGCGCCTCCCCTGAGTCAGAGTCCCGAAACCAGGGAAGCCTGTATCCGAGTCACGGCACCAAATTGTTATAGGTAAACGCGACAAATTGACAACCACTCGGGCTGGGTTGCATAAATTCCAATTTAATAAAATAATTGAGCAAGTTACAAGTAAGCAAAACAGCGCTGGGCGGCCGGGGGAATCTCCTGCTCCACCAACGGCGCGCGCAATCCCCCCCTCACAGTCTCCTTATATGCAATTCCAGCTCCAGGTATATGTGGCACTTCCTGTAACTTCTGCGGTTGCGCCGGCTGTTGCTAGGGGGTCTTCTTCAGCCCTCTGCATTGTGAGTGGTGACCCTCAGGTCACGCATATATTTTACAACTTTCGAAGTCGTGCTATATTTCACGGTTGTGTGACATCGCCATCACCATATTAGGCTATCTAAACTAACATTGCCGCTTTGCTATCTCAACTCCCTTATCTCAGGCAGGGTACTTGCCCCCACCACAGGATGTAGGATGTTCCCACAGATGTTTCCAAGGCTGTTTCTTACTTTGATGTAACCAATTAGCACACATCACAGTCCAGGATGTTTCAAGGCTGTTTCTCAATTTGATGTAACAAATTAGCACATATCACAGTGGGCGACCTGATCAGCTGTACCCCTTGCGAGAACTCCCCATGGGAGGACCGCAACCAGGGATGGGTTTTGTGTCCATGCCCCTGAGTTCAGGGACGTACGGGATTTAAGAAGGAAATGGGGAATTTATTAGAAGATCCTTTAGGGGTGGCTGAAAAATTAGATCAGTTTTTAGGTCCTAGCCTTTATACATGGGAGGAATTACAATCCATCTTAAGCATATTATTTACAGTGGAAGAAAGGAAAAATCTGCAACTTTATTCCGGGGTAGACCCCAGTACCCCTGTGGGACAGGCTCTATTGAAAACACAGTTTGTAGCAAAGGCCTTTCCAGATATCAGAAGAAAGCTAGAGAAGTTTTCTTACAGCAAAAAGTGCATAGCTTCATTTTTAAGATGAGCTTGAAGAGGCACTTTCAAAGAGTTGATGTAGGAGGGGTCAGAGTCTTCTGTGTATTTTTCTGCTGCTCTGAGTGGCAGTGCAGCACAAAGCAGATGAAAAATGAATTGGACTTTCCTGTGATTCAGGCTTGGAATGCTTTCCAAAAGTCCTCTTCCCCATGACTCCTCCTAAATTATGGGTTGGGTATCAGAGGGAGAATAGGGTGCTCCATAGCACCCATCATAGAGTCAGGTGGTGGGTCAGAATCTTGACCCTTTTGAAAGAGTATTGGGTTGAGCTTTGGATACAGTGAGTCAATTTCTGTTTTAACCATGCAATGGCAAAAAAAAAAAAAAAAATCACCACGGGCCACTGATGGCAGAGGGGAGCCAGCCTCACCAGCACTGATGATTCCACCCTCACTGCTTGTGTTGTGTGGAATTGCTGTTGCTGGAGACAGCCCTCATCAAACTCAAGGTAATTTTGCAAAGCTGACATCTCTTTGAGCCGCAGCCACTGTTCATGGCTTTGGAAGGCTAAATGAAAAAGCCTCTCAATGAAGCGAAGTGTTGATTTCATTTTTCATTAAATTGCAGCTCTGCGTATTTTACCTGCTTACTGACTCTTTTAGCTAGCTGAGACATCACAGTATTGCACTCAAATTATTGCGAAAATATTTGCATTCTGATGCTATGAGGACTTGTGTCCCTATGTAGGATATAATGTAGCTGTGTGCTTTGTAAACAGAAAAACAGCAACTCCATTACCAGAAAATTTCGTTTTGAAGCAAATTCCCATTTTATATTGTAGAGGGTAAAATATTTCTGAGATGCTAACAGCTAGACCACTGGCAAGAGTAAGGGTTTGATAGCAAATTTTATCCCTTGCTGTGTAAAGAAACAGTTGTTAAGGCTTTTAGAAATGTGGAGCCAAAAGGAGGGGGAAGAATCCAGTAAAAATACATTTCTTTTGGGAGGCTTCTTGACTTCCTTTCTGTGCATGCTATCAGGGACATGTTACCCTTAGCTTTGTTGAATATACGAACTCAGCCCAGAACTGACACAGGAGTCTCCCCTTTTGAAATGTTATATGGGATGCCATAAGATTTAAGAGAAATGAACAAAAGAACAATTACCAGGTTCCATTCACCGAGTTAACCCTGGAGACAAGGTTTTAATTAAAACCTGGAAAGACTCGTCTTTGACTCCCCGCTGGGAGGGACCTTTCCTTGTTTTGCTTACCACAGACACTGCTATTCGCACCGCAGAGCAAGGATGGACACATGCCAGCAGAATTAAAGGGCCGATCTCAGAATCATCGTGGGAAGCCTTTGGAAACCCGGACAATTTAAAAGTAACCTTTAAGAAGAAACCTAGAAACCTCGATAAGTAAGACCACATTTTGTAAAACCTCACATTGTATTTGTTATCCCTTTGTGTGTTATGAATGTAGGATTTGTAAAGAGAAGTAGTGGACTCATTGGTAGTATGGGTTCCTCCCTAGCGGCAGTTGTCGCATTTGTTATGGCAAATTGACCTATTTGACATTAAAAAGGGATCTCAAGAAAAGATCGGTGGAATGGTGGGAAGCTTTTGCTAAAGGGGTACAACCAGAGAAAGGTTGTACCTACGCCAACCACCCCGATCACATAAGGCCGAAATTGAAAACACCAATTGTAGGTGGACCGTGCCGTATGTTGAGTGTCACTCTGGAGAACTGGGAAGCCTTTAAAAATCCAAAAAGCTCATACAGGAGGTTCCCCTGAAGAATACGGCTGCTGTCGAGAAGACGTACACCCTGCTGCTCTGAGCAAAAGAGTAGGCAGAGGAGACAGACGTATGGAAACTGTGGGGATTGAGGCCGATAAGCCACCTCCTAAGCGGGGATACCCAAAATTGTAAGGCCCAGACTCTTTAAAGTCCCAGAGACACTTGGCATCACGGATTGCCCCTCCAAGGCATTAAGGGTTCGTAAAATATCCGTTAGCCAAGCCATGGGTCCACTACTCCTCTGGAAGATGATTGTGCTGGGCTTATTAGGAATACGAATCAAAGGGGAACATAATGTACACCAACCCTTTAAATGGTCATTAATAAGGTGGGAGGATCAAACAGTGATCCAAGTACGAAGTGTACCCGGGAGTCCTACATTTACAGCTACTTTATGTGAGTTGGTGCCTATTGAACCATGTCTAGATCATATGGGGTTTTACTTTTGTCCTAGTTCTAATCCTGGGTGAGGATACTGTAACTACCCAAACTCTTATTATTGTGCTTATTGGGGATGTGAAACTATAGCCTCTGATTGGACTCCAGGAGCAGGGCCAGATAAGTTTTTATCAGTAAAATGGGGGCCTTCTGGGTGTAAACCCGCCAAGAGGGATTGGTCAGGGGGATACCCACCAATCCATAATTTTGGGTCGGATTGTACACATTTAATGATAAATATCAACCGTCTGGAAGATCCAGGATGGTTTTTGGGAAAGACCTGGGGAGTCCAGTACTGGGAGGCTGGGACAACCGATACAGGTGGATTAATTTTCATAAAGAAAGAAAGGGTGCGACCCAATCCACAGGTAATAGGGCCGAATTTAATTGTTAAGGGAACAGGATCAAGAATCAAACCCACGAGAGCGATCATGAATCTGACAAGTATTCCTATGAGCTGCCCCATGCCGAAAGATACTGTTGTAATCTCAGAAAGTAAAGCCACAGAGAGGGTAGACAATCCTCTGTAGAAGGTTGTGCAAGCAACCTACAAAATATTAAATGCTACAACCCCTAGTATAACTACCCATTGCTGGTTATGCTACGACATAAGACCCCCTTTTTATGAAGCAATAGGAGTAAATATGACATATACCTTAAGCAATGATCCAGCTTCACAGTGTCAATGGGAAGATAAGAAGAGGGGATTGACTATGGAGCAAGTTACAGGAATAGGAATGTGTATTGGCAAAGTGCTAAAATCAAAGAAAAAGCTGTGTGGATCTATATCATTGCAAAACCACATCCCTAAAAATGGATGGGCTATTCCCACCAAAGGAACTAGATGGATATGCTCAAAAACCGGCCTGACTCCTTGTGTCTCCTTAAGGGTGCTTAGTGAGTCCCAAGAATATTGTATACAAATAGAAGTAATTCCCAGGATCGTGTATCATCCGGAAAATGTGATATACGATCATTGGGACACTTCTCATCTGGTCCGAGTAAGGAGGGAACCAATCACCGCAATTACTATAGCCACCTTACTGGGCCTCGGGGCAGTAGGAGCGGGAACCGGAATTTCCTCCTTAGTGATGCAACAGCAGAGCTTTAGCACCCTACGGGCGGCTGTGGATGAGGACTTAGAACGAATAGAAAAATCCATTACAGCTTTAGAAAAGTCGTTGACATCGCTATCAGAAGTAGTGTTACAGAACAGAAGAGGGATGGACCTCTTATTTTTGCAACAGGGAGGATTGTGTGCAGCCCTAGGAGAAGAATGTTGTTTTTACGCGGATCATACAGGAGTTGTCAGGGATACTATGGCAAAATTGAGAGAAGGCCTTGAGAAACGTAAAAAGGAAAGAGAAGCCCAGCAAGGGTGGTATGAATCATGGTTCAGTCATTCTCCCTGGCTAACAACCTTATTGTCTACCATCGCGGGCCCATTGGCTTTACTAGTACTAGTGTTGACCTTTGGACCGTGTATAGTAAATAAAATAATTAACTTAGCAAAAAGCAGACTCGAAGCTGCCCACCTACTGTTGATAAGAAGTCAATATGAACAACTAAATGAAGATGAGAGTAAGCATAACCCTATGCTCTCCCTGGCACAGGAGGTTGCTCGATTTGATGAACAAATTAGAAGGGACCAAAACAAAAAGGGGGGATTGTGATAGGTGCTAGTTTGTTACATCAAATCGGGAAGTGATTTTACGATGAAACTAGGTGATAATTACGGGCTAAAACCACAACATCCTGTAATGAGGGCATGTACCCCGCCTGAGATAATTAAGTGGAGCCAGCGAGGCGGCGATGTTAGTTTAGATAGCCTAATATGGCAATGGCGAGGTCACACAGTTGTAAAATACATGCATGACCTGAGGGTCACCACACACAACGCAGAGGAAGACTCCAGCCTTCATCCCCACGACCACCAGAAGGCTGAAGAAGACCCCCTAGCAACAGCCGGCGCAACCGCAGAAGTTACAGGAAGTGCCATGTATACCCGGAACTGGAATCGCATATAAGGAGACTGGGGGGGGGGGGGGGGGGGGAATCACGCGCGTGCCGTTGGTGGAGCAGGAGACTCCCTGGCCGCCCAGCGCTGTTTTGCTTACTTGTGACTTGCTCAATTATTTTATTAAATTGGAATTTATGCAACCCGGCCCGAGTGGTTGTCAATTTGTCGCGTTTACCTATAACAAGCTGACCAGGATCTGCCTTTTTATATCCGGCAGATGCAGGATATGGGTTGAGGAGCAGGCCTGGAGACCGCAGCTGGGGATGAGGGGGCAGTTTCTGCTCCTGCCTTCCTGAATTCAATTTCTTGCGCTCACAAGTGAAAATACAACTTCTTAAATCCTGTGTGCTACTCCTCATCCTCTCTGTACCCCTAAAACAGGGGAAGGTCACCAGAGAAAAGATGTGACATGGGCACATCCAAGCCAGGCATGGCAGGCTTCAGGCAGCCAAGGAGTTATGTTAAAGCAGAGTTAAATGAAAGAGCAGATGTCAGCAATTTGGAACAAAATATGTAAGGCGTAACCTGTACCTTAACACCAGCCTTATGTATAAACCTGTAGGTGGAAAGGCGGCAGCTAACAGCTTCAGCTCCTTGTGGGGACAGTCTTTCAGCTACCTGCATAATCGAACCTCCCTGAATTACCACACGATCATTTGCTGTTAGAGAGGTTAAGTTTCTTCTCAGTGGCGCAGAAAGGAAGTATCACGCAGGACTTCTACTGTTTGGGACTGCGAAGGTGGGGGAATGCCGAATGTCCAGCCCTGAGGTGCCACTGTGCTTCCCAGCACAGAACTTAATTTCTTCTTCAACCAAACGTGAATGGGTTCTGCTCTGCCCTAATACAAAATGGGAACAAAATGATCACGCTCTCATGTTTGTAAATCTAGACTACATCGTGTGCTTTTCTTAATTTTCAGACCTTTTCTGCTTCTCTGAACCTGTTAAATGCAAATCTGTTAAGTTTTTGTAGGCAATATACTTTCATTCCTGGCCATACTAAGATTTCCTGGGTTTAATCTATTTGTTTCAAATTATAACATACCCATAATGTAGTTTACCTTTTCATGATTAGTATGGCCTCTCACTATGACTTCATCCACTTTACCCTAATTATTGTTCAGAATGCACTCTTACGAATGCTGGGCAGTTCTTAATAGGTAACATGAAATGCAGTCTAAAACTTTCAGTTATACTTTCCACAAGATTTCTATAAATTTTACAAAATTAGAATTGTGGAATATCCCATTGTTAACAACAGGTGGAACAAGGACAAAACAAGATGTGTCCAAATTCTTAAAAACAGTGTCCAGTAATTGGGATAAACTCAAGATTATTTAAGTGAATTCTATAAATCTTTAAATTCTCAAGAAAATAATTTTGCAGCTAAAATGTAAGGTCCCCATTCTCCAAAGATCGCTGAAAGCTAGGCATCTAAATGAGGGTTTGGGCCTGAGTGCCCTAAGAGGTTGAATCTGTCTTGAAATATAAAACTGAATGTTACTAGTCATAAGATGCCCAGACACCTCTGGAGATACAGAACATTTATTCCTCATGCTAATTTTACTGGCTATATAAAATTGCACTAACATGTAGTAGAATAGCATGTAATATGTTGAGATGTATTATGTAACTCATAAATAGTACCTGCTTTTGCAAGAAAAGGGTAGTTATTGCATCTTCATGTTCAGAATATTTGTCAGGCACTCCCTTTTAACCTCACAATGAAGTCTCATTGTCAAGGTTCAGAGAAATAATTTCCATATTCACACACAGCTATACTTGTATCTCCATGACAGGAACCTTGCAAGTCATCTTATGCCATGAAGAGAAAATGAATGGAGTTAATGTGTAAAGTCTGATAAATCTTTGACTTATAATTAGTGCTTAATATATTTAATGAACTTCACAAATATTAAGCGATGATTTAGGCAGCCTTACTGACCTCTTAGGACGTTAACCATTATCATAAACGTTCTGAAGTCCTGCTGTATAGTCACAGTTTTAAGTTATTCTTACTAGAAAACACTCTGAATTTTATCATATTTTATTTTCCACATTAGGGTAACATAAGAAGGGATCCTTTGCTGTTGAAAACATGTAGTGCCATTAACAGAACAAGATCCAGCTGCCAGTGTTATGTGTTAGCTAGGAGCTCCTGTTTCATGACTTCAGTCTAGGTCACTTGTATATGTTGGATGACAGACTTGATCGTTTCTTTTAAGATCTTCCTCAAATTTTGCTTGCTTTTCCTAAAATGAATCAAATTAGTCATAAGTAGCTGTTTATATGTCAGCTTTTAGTGGAATGGTCCATGATCAACACAGTGCTGTTCTTGTTAGAGTTTACTCAAGAAAATGCACATCCAGCTGTGTACTTCAGAAGGTTTTTTAAAAAAAAAAGTTTATGGGATATTCTAGTTGCTAGAATAAATAGCTCTCAAGAATTCCAACTTGCTCAAGAATAGCTACACTTGAGGCAGTCTCCTTTCTACAGCTATTTTTAAACTGATCAAGTTGCGTCTTATCAGATTTCTTTGTTTTGCCAAGCTAAACACAGTCCTGACTTTCCAAGAGATGAATAAAAAGGCACTGAAGAGAAGCCTCAAATATATATTGTCTTTGCTGAACTCATTGTAGTCAGTTGATTCATCACCATGTGTTATCGCTTGTCTGTATTAGTGATATTGTGAAAACTGTTGATGCAACAGAAATAAAGAATTATTTAAATAACTGATGTTAGGGCTAAGGCTAGGAAATAAATACATTAAATGAGAAGGATCTCTGCAGCCATTGAGCCTCGCTTAAAATCTTCCATGAGGACTCTCTCAATTCCACCCTGCCTGTCTTCTCCAACAGATGTATGCCTAAGAAAACAGTCCACACACAATCACAACTGATTTTTTACAAAAGAAAAACAGAAAAATCCTGCCAGCACTATTATTCGCAGGTGCAATATAATTGTTTAAAATAACATATTTTATAATCTTTCCTGGTTTTGAATTATTTGGTGTTTACATAGCAGGATCTTTTCATTCTTCAGTGTTTCATCTGCTCTTTCTGCTTATTTTCCCTGTGAGGTAGTAAGTCCATTTCTTTCATCATTATTAGCCCCAAGATACTTGAGAAAGTAATGTCATTTTAAAAAATGAGGGGAGAAGAAAAAAAGGAGAAATAGATGCAGATAATAAAGATCCAGTTTTCCTATAAGTGGCCATAAACAAAAATATAATACAAAGATAGTAATTTTCAGTTTTCCATGCACTATCACTAATTATGAAAAATCACTAGGCAGATAAAATACTTTGTTTCTATTTATTATGCGTTAATTATAACTGCATTTGTGACAAATGTTACTGTTCAGTTAATAGATGTCTGCTGCCATTTTTTTATTTAATGTTATTTCATCCTAGCAAGCATTTCCAGAAAGCTAAAAAAATAGATTAATCTGTATTTTTACAATTAAAAACCTCATCTGAATGGCTTTTTCAGGAGCAATAACTTAATTTATCACAAAAAAAAAATTTATGATCAAACAGATTTTCATAACACTACTGCTATAGTGATCCAATTACAGATATATTAACTTTCATTAGAGGTTAGAAGCAGACCTATAAATAGGACTTACAAGTTTACTTCAGGATACATTCTTTGTATACCTCTTTATCTCACAAGTATTTTATTTTTTCTTTAGTTTGAAATGCACACACATTTTGAAAAGCATTTCTAGTTACAGTATGATGCAAGCCACTTAATTTTTATTCAAAACTATTATTTTGCATACAAATGGGATATTGGAAAGAAGAAAAGCTATATTATTTAGAAAGCCCTATAAGTGAAAAAGTATTGGAGATGTTAGATAAATATGTGTTCACTCTATATAGTTTGATCATAGATTGTTATTACTATTTTCCTTCTTCTTTCCACTTTTGTGATTTCTGTTCACATCCATGACTAGCTTATCTCTAGTGAAATAGCCAACATTTAGAAAGGCTCTGTCATTTATAACTGAGAGATTATGGTTCATCTTTCATTTCCTGGTCAGATTCAATTTCACATTGGTAATTCAGTAAGCAAAAATGTCTTGGTGAAAGAGAATGAATTTGCTTTTGCATTCATAACCCACACCTGGTTAACACTCTGAGTGCACAGGGCAGTGGCACAGCAGTCTTCACATAGCCTTGTGCCTGTACTAAAGCTAAGTCCACCTGATCCAATGTGATTGCTTGGTGCACAGTGGTAAGGCACTTGGATATTCTCCCAGTGATAGCGCTCTTCAAATCTGTAGAATGTGTTGTCAGTACTGAAGCCTGACTTTATGGTTATACTGCATGTGTACACTGCATGTTACATATTCTTGTAGAAGTAAAGAGTTACAGCTACCAAACAGAGTAAGAGACACTTGTCTTGAAAAATTTAAAGGAGACGAAAGTAAGAAATAGGAGATCATTTCTCACTGAGGATGTTCTCCATCTCAGGAATGAGCTGTTGCTATCATTTCAGAAGAATTACTGCCTCAGACTTCAGAGTAGTACAGAAAAAGATGAAAACATGGATTGTGACCTGCTTCATTAAGAATTTTGAGGTAGTTTACTTGTCTTTAAAGTCAGTTCTGATAATCACATTGCTCATTTACATTGTGTTTTCCTTAAGAAATATTACTAGAGCCTTGATAATTGATTAAAGGATATATAACAAAATCTACTACAGAAAACAGCTTTATGGAAATCTCTAACAGAAATTAAAGGATATGTTATTGCCTTTAGAAACTCACCCACATAGATATGTAAAAGTGCACAACTGCAATTATCCTCACAGCAGCATTGTCATCTCTCCAAATTCTCTTCTCAATTACAATGCACAACTCCTATGCAGAGTCTCTCCTGAAACAGTAATTATATCTTGAACAATCATTTCAAGTATACTTGTAATAAACATCCACTTTTAATGATATTCTGTTACTACCACAATACCAACAACAGTATCCTTCTCTTCCAGTGCATCACTAATGATTTAAACAAACCTAATAAAACAATGCTAGGACACTTAATATAACTGGAGGTAGGAATCAAGTAACAGTCAAGGTTCACTGTACAAGAATTTATATTGTCTCTTATTATTTAAAAGTTCTCCATGACTGCTATCTGATACCTCTTCATCAATTAGAATAGATACAATATTTCAAGCAGTAATTTTGTCCTCCTTTTATGCAACATAATCATATCAACAGATACTTTGCCCTATGTGGTGGCAGTTTATTTTAGCCCACACCATGTATTTAGTGTTTGAATTTTCACTTATGTAGGTATTAAAAATGCAATGGGTTTCTATGAAGGTATACTATAATTATATTATAATTAGTTTAAGAATTCTACTGACCTAGTAAAGAGCACTAAACTTAAAAAAACGCACACCAAGCTGTTCTCTAAGGTTCGTGTGGAATAACATGAGGCCAGCAGAATTTGGCTCTAGAACTGCAAAAAATAATTCTCATGCAATGCATTATCATTATTGCTCAATTTACAATAGTGGCCTAAATAGCAGACAGGATCAGGACCCTACCATGTTGGCTTTTATCTAAAAAAAAGTATTTAATCAGCACATATGCCAAATTAGAAAATGCACTCTCATGATATGAAATTCTCCTTATTCCCAAGATTTCCAAAAGCTTACAGAAATGGTAGCATAATTAGCAAGGCTGCCTACTTTATCACATTCATCACATTGCGCAATTATTGCTGTGCCCACTGAAGTCAAGAATGATGATGCCTGAAATCTTGGAACTGATTGGCCATGATATTCCCAAGATATTTGCTTTAATTATATGGATCTCTTCAACTCTTGAGGACCAAATATTGTTTGTCTTTATCAGACAACTGTTAAAACAAGCAGATCACCACTCTGAAAATAATAGAGCGACATACACTTTCCTAACACAGATAGCCTTCAATGGCATTGGTGCAGTATCCATCTAATAGCAATTAATGCACTTGAAACATGATTTAACTATGGAGCAAAAGTATCAGAACTGAATGTTTCTTTTTCAGAGTTCCTTCTACAGAAGAAAATACACTCCTTTGTCTACTCCTGATCCTCCAGCTCTCCTCTCCCCTGCCCTTGTGTTAGGAGACAAGATAAACTACCAACAAGATACTAGCTTAACAGACTGAGGTTTACAGTGTATATTCTTCACTAAAAGGTGAAGTTCATCCCGAAACATTGTGGAACTTGTGTTTAGCCACACAAGTGACTTGCTTATCTAAGATTTTCACACAAAAAAGTAAAAAAAGGTGAGCTGAATTTAGAACATTGTTGCTGAAAGTATAGCAGAGAAAACTGAAAACATGCTTGCTTATGAAGAGATGAGCCTTGGACAGCTATTGACCCAGCAGAACTCAGAAAAACAGGGACAAAACTCTGAAACACAGATTCTGTTAATTCTGATGTCTTCTCTGAGAACAGGTGGACTGGTAGATTCATTCCCACCACAATGTTCTTTAAATATAAGGAATGCCAAATCTTGCCTGGAGAAATTGCTGGTTTAAGGGTAATTAATATGACCCTTAAGGTGTTTCCTGAAATAAGGACAGTGTTCACATAGAAACAGATGTTTGTTCACTGAAAATATTTAACTGCTGACATTTGAAAGAAATTGCAGAAAAGCAAAGGGTTAACAATGAATAAAAGTCACTTTGCTTTGATTACTGAATTTTTATTTTATCTGCAATTGCAAAACATCATTCTACTACCATGAGTAAATGCATATGTAAATTTAACAACTTTTTAAAACTTCACATGTCTTTTAAACATCATTCAGATGTAAAAAAGGCATATACATATTTTATTTTTTGTACACAGGCTGTCACTGTGCTTCCACAATATGCCTTGACTCCTGGAGAATTTCCACTAAGACCAGTGTGAGGGAGTATGAGAACTGTGGAACCATCATCTGCCCAAAGCTCTGTCCTTCGCTGAGTAGGAAGAGTCATGTTAAATTTTAGGTTTTACCTAAAATTTAGGCTGCTTTCCTTTATTTTTGTTGTTCATCTCTTCCCATCTTGGAACAATTTAGGAATTATAAATACAGCAAGATAAAGAGGTCAAATGTAAAACCTTAGGAGGCATTCGCTCTTCTCTCATCTTCATAATGTAAGGTTTTATCTGCTCTTTACAACCAATGGCCCCTAAAGCTTTTAATTCTGCTTTGGAAATGTTCCCTTAAAAAACAAGTTGTTTGTGACACTAGTCCCAAAAAGAGAGAGGTGACATTTTGTTAATGAGTTTCATCTTGGTGAGTGAAAAGCTTGATTGTTTTTCTTTATTCATGTTTCCTCTAAACCATCATGCACTGCCATTATAAGTTCCCAGGCTGGCCTTGGAATGGATTTATCGTTGTGTTGCCAAAGTCAGTTCAAAGTTAAGCGAAACAGGCAGCAGCCTGTGGTGGCAGATTGCAGGCAGGGGCAGACTGTCTGAAACTGCTTGAGGAGATGATGGTCTCCACTGATCTAAATGGTTCATGCCCATCTTCTGCCTGGCCTCTCTAACAGAGTGGCGATTTCACACATAGCCCTGAATGACCATCAGATAGCAGCAATTAAGGAACAAGTTTTCAGGATTTCAGTTTCAGTTTTCAGTATTCATAGAAGGTGCCTCATTTTGAAATAATGAAATCACGCAACACATTTAAGCAGTTCACAGGGACAATGTTCTGGAGCACTGTTCTTCACTCACAGTCCAGCCTCCTGTGCTGTCCCATGCTATCTTGTTACTTCTTTCACATCCACATATCTTTGCATTGGAGATGCTTCCCATAGTGACATTCAACATCCTACAGCACTGATCTTGTATCAGGACACACTAGCCCAGAACTCTACTGATATGAATCACTGATTTAAGAATAAAGACAAATAAGGACAGGAGCTCACAAACATTAGTCCAAATGCTGACCCAGTTTCACAGGCAGTCTACTGTGGAGACCCATTTTGAAAACAGGGACAGGAATTCCTTTCTTTTACCAGAACTGACTAAAGAAAACCTAGATCTATGCACCTTGCTTGCTTGCATGCAATTTAGCATTTTGAGGCACGATCTGGAAGCTTTTATGCATGTCAAATTCTTTGTACATATCTGTGGGAGTTTAACTTAAGTTTTCCCATTAATTAAACATTGATGGCCAAACGCTCTTTTCAGAGCGGACATAAACTGTGGAGGGGAAATGGGGGTTGATTAGACTGGAACTCTGCACTCTCCAGGGTGCTGAATCCGGTTTATGCTGGCGAACATGCTCTGAACACAAGTAAATCCAAGCGTGCTTTCAATATACAAGTGGTTGTGCTTCCCCCCTCTTGTCATTCCTATAGGCTGAGGACATCCATAGGAACTGGGGGTGTGGGCAATACCGTTGGATGTATACAGTGCTCTTATTATTTCCAGACTGAAAATTACATCCTTCAAACGAAGGCACTCTTTCCTCAAATGATACTTTACATTGATACCCTTCTCATCCTTCCCTTTGGGTTTCATCTTCCTCATGCCAGCCAGTACTTTAGCACGCAACATTTAGTAGGTGTTGGGGCCCTTGCGGTACTTCAGAACAATAATCTATATGAAATATAGAGTATGGAACTACACTGTTTAGGATTAGTTGCTTAGCACAACTTGCTTAGCATGAGTAGCTAAATTTGCTGAAGCCTTAGGCCTCAGGCTGTAGCCGCTGCTATGTGCTTTAAAGTAGTTTACCAAGGACACTGGTGCAGCTGGGAATGATACATCCTGAGAAAGTACAGATAAACTAGCAGAAGCCAGTGGGAACCAAGGTTAAGGGCTAGACAGCTTTGCTAAACAAGCAGCAAGGTGCAAGGCATGACCGCTGCGTGCGTGATCGGTGCAATGATTGGCTACCTGTGACATAATCTGTATGAACCACAAATCAAGGGCCAGAGCGCCGAATACCTGTACTTATAAAATGAGCAAATTGCTGAATAAAGATGGAATTGAACCTGCATTCTGTGAATGCGTATGATTCATTCCCGTCACTCCCGCGGACCGCGACAAGTAGGGGCGTTGCATTTGCCATTGCAGCTAACACTTCTTCCCTTTTCATTACATAAAGTGTCAGGGTTTGCCTGGATAGGGTGGAAGGTTGGGGGAGTGAAAAACATGAATGAAACAGAATAAGCAAAAGAAGGAATGTCATATAGTTGGTTTCAGATTGGGATTGTTATATGTTTGTTGCTGGTATTTTTAGTTTTAAAGAGTTATTTATTTTTCCCTAGTTTTATGGTCAGAGATGGCTGAACAGTTTCTTTAAGCAACCAGTTAAAAACAGAATCAGCCAGAAACTTCTTCCAAAGGAAAATTTCAGTCCATATGCTTGTGAGCTTGGTGAAATTGCAAAAAATAAAAAGGAGGAAAGTGGTGGGAACAGATAGACAAACTGCAAGTTGCTACAAGTTCCCACTATAATGATCATGTGAATTAATTAATTCATTAATTTTATTTCCACCAAATGTGTTCTGGAATATAAGTCGTAACATAGCTTATAGGACACTGATTTTCCCTTCACATCTCAGCTGTTACTAATTTCAGGCTTTTTTTGAAGAACTCTCATCTTCTGTTTTGTTTTTCTAGTGAAGCAATTTTTTACTTTCAGTTTCAATACAGAAAAATCTTCATAGCTTCCATAACTGAAGGGACCAGTCTTCATTTCTTACAGCAGCTCCATCATGGAAATAGGGAGATTTACAGAGCTGTTAGATACTGCCCTGGGTCAGGCAGTCAGCCTTGTAGATTGTCTGTATTAATACTCAAATAATGTAGCAGTGCCTACATGCATGAAAGGCATTTTAGGCAAAGTTTAGCATTTCATCTCCTCTCCCATGTGATAAAATGCTACAATTCATTTTATTAGCCAAGCTTTTGGGAGTGAATGGAAGCCCAGTGTCACAATTTGCTATTTTTTTTACATGTGATCCTTTCAATATCATAGCACGCAAGTCCTGATAATCTTGATGTCTTCTTTGAAGAAGAATGGCATTCATGGTGCACATTACTTGGGTTGCAAAATGCTCTACAGACAACTAAACTAAATAATGTATTTGCAAAAAGGATATTACCCCATCTTCAATCTCCAGTTCAAAAATGAAAAGTGCAGAGAGTACTGTCATGCGAGCTTGGGGCTCAAGCCTATACCCATGCCCAAGATCCCTGATTACCCACAGCAAGCTTTGGTTTACAGTCTAGTGTAAGACAATTGGCTCACCCGTCTGGAAAGCTCAAGCAGAAAGCAAGGACTATCTCTTTGCCTCTTCCAGGCAGCCTGGGCACAACCAATTCAAGCCACACAACGTGGTGAACTTGTTCCCACACGTGATCATGGCTAAGAAAAGATGCTATAGCTAGAGCAGAAAAATACATGGTACTCAGCAATGTCTAGCTTTTAGGAACCCAGCTCTGGAACTGGAATTCACAAACCCGAAGTAGATGTTTATGAGCCCAGGCACTGCATACAGAAAATGTAGGTCATCAGAATGGAATCTACAGTGAACAGAAGAATGCAGGAATGTTTTTTCAAGCCTTATCTTTTATGTACGGTCCCAAATCTTTTCTAGCCTTTGGGTTTCATATTATTCCTTTATGTTTTTGGCATGACTGGTTGACTCTTTTCTTCTGAAATATAGCCCCTAGAGGAAACAGTGATGATATCAGTGGCAGACCAGTCTGATCTTGTGTTTAGGGTAGTTTCCTGAGAAGTGTCTCCTTGTTAGCCAGAAAGGGTTCAGATCTGTAGCTCAGAACTGGGCATTAGCCTGTGTCTCCCCACACTAGCCTTTTGATTATATGTTATATGTTTGCTGTGCATCTTGCCAAATATAGGTCTGTCACGGTGGGGAAGATATGCTCTGAGTATGTGGGCTGCATCAGGCTTGACCCAAAATTGTGATATACTGCATTTGTGGGGATGAAGGAATGAGTCCATGCCTTCCACAGTCCAGTCTAATAATCTAAGCACTAAATCATTATCTCTTCCGTGGTCAAGAAAGAGGAGTCAGATGCTGTGTGTTCTATTTTTGCAGTGGTTTCAGATCTGCCACTACTATGTTGAATTTCCACATTTACAATAAAGATGGGTACTACTTGTCCTTCAAAGTAAAACAACTTTAAACCCTAAGATATCCAAGATAATTATTGCCAAAGGTCTTGGAGGTACTTTTTTTTTTCCTACATGCTTTCACTAGTTATTTAGAGCTTGAACAATTAATTTCAGGAGAGGTCAGAGGTGAGAACAGACAATAATTTTGTGTTTAGGAAATTACTATCTGGAAAAGTTAATACAGCAGAGAAGGCATTAATTGATGAAGAAGGCATTTCAGGGAAGAAGCATGAGCAAAAACTGGAGAAGGATTTCTGTGACTACAGACAGTTAATAGTCCTTTGCTATGGCTCCCCTACAGTACTGTCTGGAATACTGTATTCAATTCTGGTGCACCATAAACAGAGGGTCATGAAGCAGCCAAGGACAATGTTCTGGAGGGGCTGATTTTTAGAGAAGTAAGAACTGATAAAACTGAGCAGACTACAGATATCAGAAAAGAATAAATACCAAGAACATTTTTTTGCAGTGGCATGGAAATGTAACTGGGAAATTAAGAAAGTAAGAACTTTCTGGGCTAGTCACTCTAAGGAATGAGAGACACTTCAACCGCATGAACAATTATGATAAAAGTTGAAGACCACATAAAATAGTAACGTTCCTCCACCGCCAAAAGAAAAGTTGTAATAATTAGCTTGCTTTCACTGTCAGCTGTGTGACTGTAGAAAAGTGGGAAACAACTCATATTCAGAATGCTGGCATTTTGGACAGCAGTCTATTTTCTGTTACAAAAGGAAAAAGAAGAGGAAAAAAGAGAGAAAAAAATAGTACTTGCCTGCTTTTAGCATGGTTAGGATGTTTAACAATAAAATTAGGAATTTGATGCCAGAATGGTTATGCTTGGGATTCCCTTCCTTCCAAATTAATTTAAAAACAAAACAACAAAAAAACACCAGTGGTTCAGAAAAGGCAACAGCAATAGAAAACTCTGCTTTTCCATGAGTTAATGTAACATGTAATGCAGTGCTGCTTTTGGTTTTGCCCAAAATTAGAGGCAAAAACCAAACAGCTGAAGCAGCCTGTTTAGACTACTCGATATGAAAGGATGCTGCAAAGCCTTCCGCTTTAGCCAACAATTCAAAAAAAATTTTTTTTAAGTGTGACGTAAGGAAATGACATTATTAACCTGTTGCAATTAGCTGTATGCTGGTAGGAAAAGGGCAAGGAAGGAGAGGAAGATGATCCTAAGCAAAAGTACACTGTCCCTCATGCCTGATGGTTTTGACAACAGGAAGAAGCACAACTAAGTCCTGTCTTAGCACAAGTAAGCCCCGTTTTTTCTCTGCCTTTTCCAGGGGAAACCATATAAGGCAGATAACAGGGAGGGACGCTGTGCTAGCAAGGGTGGGACTTGATAAGACAGGGGGCAGAGTCAGGCAGCCGGACTCCCTGCACCTATACAGAGACTCTGCCATGTGGAGCTGAGGGAGCAACAAAGAAGAGGAATAGAGGGACACATGACAAGAGAGAGGAGGTACTGTTTGCCAGATGGTTTCATGTTTTTCTGTTCTTTATTTCTGACTGTGAGGAATTCCACATTTTGATTAAGCAGGCTAGCGAATGTGTTTCAAGTACCCTTGTTTGCAGCTGCTGGATAGCCAGCCTTTGCTACTATCACTTGTCTAGGTAGCTTCAGCACCCACAGAGGGAATGTACTTCTCATATGTGTTTCACTCACATTCTTGTTGTAGACTGGTTCAGCTGAAAGGCTTCATGTTTTAAGTTTACTGTTTGGTCCCTAAAGCTTTTCAGTGTTAAGAGAAAGAGTGATAAGGGAAAAGAAGCAGTTCTCTGTCTGCTGTGGGATTAATGTAGAAATACATCGGTCCATTTTACCAGTACCACTGGTAAGAAATGAGCTCTTCTGTAACTAGTCCACTACTCCATGTAAATATTTTGAGGAATAACTTGGATTTTTTGGAGTAACTTGGAGGGCTTTATTTGGGTGTAGTAAAGTGGCAGTTTATCCACTCACACACAGGGATCTTTGAGCTACGATGAAAAGTAAGCTTCATTGAAAAGAGGGGTTGAAGCCCAAAATTCTCTCTTTCTAAGTGATCCTGTTCTGTGGAGGCTATAGTGACTCAACATGTGGGTGTGAGTCTCCTCTGACAGAGGCTCAATCAGCTGCAACCCCTAAGCATGCTGGCTTTTCATTGCAGATATCACAGTACTTTACGATATGACATTATAGCCATAATTTTGACATTAATGTCAGCAGTGCCTTGTGCTTTGAAGTTAAACAAAACCTTTCGCGATACCTTTCATATTTTCATATGCATAGCAGTATCATTTTAGCTAAAAGCTTTAAATAAGGAAGCTTTTCATGGTAGTAAGAAATGAGTCAGTACAAAAATTGACACTTCCAAAAACAGGCAGCTGCTCTCAGTCTGACAAAATGCTTAATACTGTTATTAATATTTGTATATTAGCAGCAATTTAGGTCTGTCCTATGAAATATATACTGAGCTATAAGAGCCTTATTTACTGTTCTGTTTTCCCCTGGTACTTCCTTTAGACTAGCAAAGTTAGCAGCAAATATTAAACTACTTGAAGAAAACCAAGTATCAGGCCAGAAGTCTTTGATCTCTTCCCTTGTAAAAATATTAATCTCCCAGTGACACTTAGTATTAACGAGATCCTACTTTTTACAACTCAGAAAAATTCTTCCTGACCATGATGGACTGCAAGATTAGATCCCATGAGGTGACAGGAATAATTCATTCTGAAGATAAAATCTTACTGTAGCATTGACATTCTAGACAAGATCTCTTGAGATGTAGGTGTTGAGTTCCCTATTCACAACATCCATCTAGCGTGCTTCAGGCAACAGCAAGTTTATAAATTCCAGGAAATTCTTGCAATTCTACCTCTAATCAGGACAGTTCAGGAATTGTTCAACTTAATATCATAGGATCGGCTCTCAGAATAGAACTCTGTACTAGTGTTGCAGTATTTTAATAGTTTTAAGCTTCCTTCTTAACAAATGTAACTTTGAATCTTAATTTTGTCTCTTTCTCCAGAAGACTTAACCTCTTTCTTGTTCCAGTATTCAGTTTACTCTGAATCTAGCATGTGTCAGTTGTCTAATATGTTCTTCTGATTTAATTTCAGAGTCTCTGAGTGACAGCAGGTGACAGGCTGACAGCTCACACTCTTGCGTCACGGGGAAGTTCCATGATAACAGCAGAAAGTCATTTTATCAGCTACTGGAGAACACCCTGGGCTGGGAGGACATACAATACCCTCTTTTATGATTTTAAATATTGATCAGGGTTCATAATACCTGTACATTGTTACAGAATGTCCTATGACAATGGAGAAACTGTTGGGTACCCAATGTATAACCTCTGTGGACAGGCTCAAAGCTCCAGTTCCCAGCTAAGCAGTCTGGATGGAAATAGGAAGTCTGCAACCTTGCTGGAAGTAAGAAGGAACTTAAACAATATGCAGTACTCTTCAGTGGCCCTGGATCCAGACACCACAGTGACTAACGTATCCGGAATTCCCTGTAACCCCAAGGAAGGCACAAAGAGAAGGCACTTTAGCAGGAAGTGAAATCCACAGGGCCTGCACAACAAAAAGTTTCTGTGGCCGTTATTTAGCTAAAACTAGTATGCAGGGAGATGTCTACAACTTCCTGGAAAGGCCTAGTGAATGGAAGTGTTTTATCTATCATTTTACTGTGTAAGTACCCATATTTTCACATAATTTTTGTGTAAGAAATATTTGAAACTGTGCATGTGATCAACGAGAAATCACAGTACTTTAGCTCCAAGGCTGAAAACCATTGTCGCATAAGTAATCTAATTTAAAGCAATGGGAAAGCCAGTTTCACAAGGAATCAGCTGCTATATCTATTAACATATCCAGTGGAGCACTTTTTATTCTTTACTTGATGTTTGTCTTCCAAAATACATGTGGTATTTGATATTTCTGAGGTGGGGTCCTGTTTGATCATGACAGTTTTTAACGCTGCCTTAGCTGCTTGACATTGCTCTGGCTTCAGACACTGCAGTTTTTGGCAGGGGGTATGGAAGGTTTAGTTGTGATCAGATGTATCACATTTTTATAAGTGTATTTTGCTCATGCTGAAGCACCAAAACAAGTAATTTGTTGACAAACATTTAATCATAACACTATTAATTTGAATTAATTTACAGGAGTGGATACTCAATGAGTCCATATTTAGCAAGAAGTCATTCATTATACCATGTATTAGTACATGTATGGAGGACATTAAGGCTTCCATTTACCCTTGTAAAACAATGGTTAAGAAATTAATACAGCTGCTACTGTTTTCTTTAAGCTGCTTATGGCATCTGTCAGGTATAGCAGGTATTCTGAATGGTGCTGAAAAGTAATGATAATTTATCATATTAGCTGTAGAAGAGGTCTGAATGTGCTCTCATTGAAGCAAGCAGAAGCTTCCCTGGCTACAGTGAATGAGAAATGAACCAAAAGTCCTTGGTTTTATTATAAAACTAATATATGTCCTCAAGAAAGGCAGAATGTTGAGATTATTCTATTTATCTCAGGTACACTTTGCTATGGCCTGGCAGCATTTTGCGAAAACCACTATCAAAAAAACTGCAATCAAGAATTGTCCAGAGAAAGATATAGTAATTATTTAAACTGAGAGTGAATAATAATGCTTCTTTTTGGCATAAGGTATTTGTCTCATTAATATTTGTTTCCTTTCCCCCTCAAAATTGTCTTTGGCTGTTGTAAAAGGATGTTTTGACTTGTGAAATTTTGCCAAGCAAAAGGATAGGACCTCTTTCATGGACTGTGCTTATAGTATATCATCATGCCTAAGTCATAACAGATGTAATTTGTGTAGATTTAAATATAGGAATGGTCATGAGTTAAGCCTATTTGAGGTTAGGACTTATTAATCTTTCTAAAATACATTTGTTATCATCATCTGTGTTATTTTTATCTCGAACTAATGTTGACCTTTAATATGTACTTATATTCTGAAATTGACTTTTAAGTGAAAAAAATATATATATACCATACTGGAAAGCTAGAGAAAATATTGGTATTATTAACAGCAAAATATTCATTTTGCTTAACAGTATAAGAATTTCTAACTAAAATGAAATAATATGTACATTGACATCTGTTTTAAAAGTTTTTCCTTTAGGAGTGCTTGAAAAGAAACTTTTTAAACATAATTTTTGGCCAATATAAGTTATGGTTTTGCCTTAATTATATTTGTCCTAATAATTGTCCTAATAACTCCCTGGTATGCTCATTTATATAACCCTTTTTTTTGAAAAAACATATTATACAACATTAAATGTTATTAAAGAATGTAAACATTTTTAAGGCAATAAAGTGTTAATCCTAAATATAATTAATCTTATAGTAAGAACAAGATGTAATATATTTTAAAAAATGTTTTCCATGTTATATCTGTATTTTGGGGGTAACATGTAGATATGATCTGATGATGATGATTATTTTTGTAACAAATACAATCTTCTGTGTATGTAGCTGAAATTTTAAAAAGCTGTCTGTGTAGCCTGAGGGAGCTGGATTTGCAGCTTCCCTTCATGGTCTTTTTGTCCTACATATGCTACAAAGACCACATAACTCATTTACAAACATGCGGGAAGTTTCTATCCAAATGGGACTGGACTCTGCTACAAAGAACCTAACTCTTCTGAAAAAAGGGCAAATTGGGTGAACAGCAAGTGCTCTAGGATGTAACATTTCTTTCACATTCTGAAATTACCAAGATAAACTCTTGTCTCATGTAATATTTATAGTGTCCCTGATACCTCAAGTTTCTTTTAAGGGAGTAAACACATGCTTCTTAGGCAACTCTATCATGTATATTAGAAAAGGGAATTATTTTTGCCTAATTAAATTTGGAATTTGTATTATTTTAATGGAGCTATTCCAGGCTAAATTTATGACCTTTCCTAAAACAAGTTTCAAGGGGTGAAACGGGTTTGTTTGAGAATTCACCCTCCCAATCCTGAAAATCTTATCATTTAGGTAATTTTCAGCTACACTGGAAAAACTGTGAAATACTTCCTTCTGAAAACCTCAGGAACAGGGCAGAGAATTGCACTGACAGTTAGAAAGAGGTAAGGGCTTCAGAAACATCTGTGATGTGCAATAGCAGTACATTGATGCTAACCAACCAGTTCCTGCTGTTCTTTAAGAACTTTAATGTATTGGATATCAATATTTGTTAGAGTCCAGCTGCTGGCCATATGGTACTCAGTCCTGAAAAACAAGTGTGTGCCAGGCTTGAATTTGATTTCCAAGCTCAACTATGCACTTGATTAAATCCCATCCACATGTCAAGATGCCATGGTATAACCCTCAGATTTTCTCTCATGAATGAGAAGTATGATATGCTAGTTTCTTGCTCTTATGAATTGGTGATGAGTTATGTATGGTAATGAAGTTACCTGGCAAATCCACATAGTTAAATCATTAAATTGTAAGTGGAGTCTTGTTCATGTGATGAGTTTACATTTCTCTACATATACATATATATATGTATATATATTTAATTGCAAACAATGGCAAATGGCTCATTATAATCTAATGTATTGTGCTCATTTGGCTAAAATATTGTGTGGAAAAGGATGAGGGCAAACAGTTCTCCTGATGCTAAAATGATTGACCTCAATTTAGATATCAGTTAGCGAAGATGATAAACCAGAAGCAGAATCCAATGTATGTGAATAAAGTGCTAGAATGTAATAGTGACCAGGAATGTTACACTTCCAAGTCTTTGGAGGCCACTTGTATATTTGGCCATAGACAAAAGATGGAGATAGACCAGCTTTTCTGCCACAGTTTTGGAGTCAAAGAACAAGAAGGATAATAATGCCTGTGGGGATAATAATGCCTGTGGGGAGATACCAAAGGAGCTGTTGGTCTCGATCCAGTTCTTAGTGAAGGGATGTCAGCATCACTGCTGGACTTAGCACAGCTGGAAGGCTTCCTGGCAGTCAGTAGAGAAACCACAGGCTGGTTGAGAAGGCAGGCAAGTCCACAACAAGAGGGAGGCCCATGAGAGGGACTCTTGGATTGTATTCTCAGGCCTGCCACTTTCTTATTGTGTGACGCTGCGAAAGTTTAAGTGAGAGCTTGCAGCTGTTTGAGGTTACTTTGTGCTGGTTTGACCACTTGTTTAATGAGTGTTAGACCTTGTTCTCATTTAAAAGTTAGACCAATCTTTATATCTCATAACCTCCCATGAGATGGGGTGAGGTGATCTGACAGCCCATTGCTAAAAATCTGCCTCCAGTTCTCCTGCCCTTACCCACCTTAGCCATTCAGTTTGCTCTTGCCAGCTGTAGTTGTCCTTGGATATCCTTGGATCACAGAGCCAGTTCAACTTATTACTCCAGCAGAAAGGTAGCCCAGCAACAGAAAGTGGTAGGTCTTCTGCTGGGTTAGTAAGCTTTTGGATACACATACTGCAGCTTGAAGTACTGTCCATTATTGTTTTCTTAGTGCTCCTAGTGGATCATAATCACCTGTTAACATTTCATATAACATGGTACAAAATAATTGCAAAGTAATGCTGCAAGTCAGTTGGCAAGTACTGCAGACCACCTGGTTTGACTGCAAAGCATTTCACAAATGCAAACTTTGCCTAGCAACAAAGCCTGCTTTCCAGGCTCCCTTTTATTTATGGAGAAACAACTCCTCCAAACGATGACTCAGGGAGAATAGTGGCAATTGCTCTGAATCATGCCTAGGGGTTGCTATCTCTCTTTCTGTTGACTGCATGGCCTCCCTCGGGTATGTTTTCACAAGAGCTTACCACTGCCGGAAGAGGGAAATTCCATCTCTCACCTTCCCTTTTCCTTCCCAGCTACATGCTTCTGCTTAATGTGTGCTGCTTCCAGCACCCATTGTAGCCTTCATAAACTAAGTCAACAAGAAAGCAAGACCAACAGAGAGTGGGTAGTTTTCGCTGTCTTACAGAGTTACATTGTCTCAGCGAATGGGCTGACAATGCCAGCCAATCCTGAGCCAAGACTGGAATGGGATGAATGAGATCTCCCTGTTTTGACCCCCGAGAGCTGTGGTGTTGGCTCAGGTGCATATGAAACCACGCCCTAAGTTTGCTTTATCCCTCTCCTCCTTCATAGTAACTCCCCCAGTTCCTTCACACACAGACACACATGCACGCACATAAACACATTATCTGCTGTTTGTTGAAAAGAACTCCCCTGAAGAATAAATGTTGAGGCCTTTAAAAATTAAAAATACATTCTGCCTAGAAAAATATGAAAAAAAATCAATAATGCTGCTTAATTATAACTTTGGGAGGTGAGTAGAGAAGAACAAGAACATGTTTGAAAAAAGGTGGTTGGCCAGCTAAGTTTTTTTTCCTGTAGAAAAGATTCTATGTACTGAAGTCTGTGTCACCATGTATAATACAAAAGGAAGAGAGTTCAGATTATTGAACTCTTGTCTCCAGTGCACTTGCCTGCATGTTTTTTGGTTCTTCTGGTATAACAGCTCTCAGATAATGAAACTAAATATATTTAGTGAGTAAGCTAGCATAGTGTTCTCCTGCTTCTGTCTTTATCAGTAAATGGAACCTATAGCCCATTATTTATAACTGTTTATCTCAAAGGGACTGTCAAATTGCCATCTCTGTCCTTCCCACAATTATCTCTAGAATACAAGCAGATATTTTCTTTTTCCCAATGATGTGATTGTAATATGACCAACGCTAGCAACAACTGAAGTTCAAAGTAATTATAAACATATGACAGCTTCTGAGATTCTGGTTTTGACCTTGATGTCAAAGCATAGCTCTGGACATGATATACTTTGGATAGGGTAATTTAGGGCCTTTTTTATTATCATTATTGGATTCAGAGTGTTTCTGGACAGTATAACAGTAAATTATTTGGTCATTTTATATGGAAATTGAACTGACAAGTGTTCTAATTTAGAACTATAATATCTGCTTTTCACATATATCCTCCCTGCAGGATGGTGCTATGCTGATATCTTGACTATGATGACAGACTTCCAGTACTAGAGGTTGAGGAGAATTAAAGGGAAGAAACTTAAGAACTATTAATTTTATTAAAGTGGGATGTTTCTTTAACTGCCTTGGATTGCATTATTAACTGGATGGAGGAGATGTTGGAGGAGATTAAGTTGCTAATGGAGGCACACTAATATTAAACAGAGCTATCTTCAGGATTCCATAAAGTTCCAGTATGGGCTGTGCTAAAAATACATGGGGACAGTCATTAATTTTTAGCTTATTTTCCTAAGGAAATGAGGTTTATGCAACCGCACTGTCTGAGTGCGTCTGTCTGAAAGTGGCTTCCCAAAGACTTTTGAGCCAATTGGCAAGTTTCAGTGAATATTGAAAGAGGATGAGACACCTCAGAGATATTAAGTTTCTTCAAGTTTTTTCCAAATAAGCAGTTGGATAGAATAAAGATAAATTAATACCCTCAGAGATGAAAACACTTCACTGTGAACTCAATTATATTGTTTAATAAGAGAGAGTCTTTACAGGAGAGAGATGTTACAGAAGTTCTTAAGGGAAAACTTTGATCAGAACTTACTTCTTATTACGCACAGAATAACATAACCACAGGGCATAAAACCACAGGCTACGTAAGTTTTATTTTCATTTGTTGTAATTATTGATGATTTTTTTCCATCATTTATGTAAGAAATTCAATCCATCCTATTCTAGAAGCTCAAATTTTTAACAGACTGTGCAGTGAATATCATTAACATCCCCACAGGCTTATGTTGTTTCTATAGTGAAACCATTTGTTTCTATAATGAAAACAAATACTGTAGTGTGGCGTTGATATGGTGCTATTGATGGAATTTTGATGTACTTTTTTGGAAATACCCTTCGTTCTTACAGAAACCAGTAAAATAAAAAGCAGTGCCTTGATGTTAATGTTACAATTGCTCATTAACATGTGGTATCAAGTTCAAGAGGAAGAGTGTTTCAGATGCCTTTATGATCAACAAGCTGATATTAACTGAATACTAGATGTATTTGTACAGTGTCATTGTATGAATTTACTCTTCCAGTCTTTTTGATACAGAAGCTAAGGAACATTAATTAGAGTGCTATGAAGAGGCTGATCTCCTCTGTAAACGGTGGTTGTAATTTCCCATCTCCATGAAGATACATCACAGATTGCATGCCGAAACCTGCTGATTTTTCTGTCTCACAGCCAAGGCCAATGATAAACATATCAGAATCCTGAAAACTGACCATGAAGTCATGTTGTCATACAGTGAAAAGTTTCTGTGAATGTTTAAAGAAATGATTAGATCTCTTTCAGGAAGGCTTAGTGCGCCAGGCCTGATACAGAATCAGAAGGAATGCTTGATTCCTGCATACAGAGAAGGAAAGGACATCCAAACATACTGGCTAAGAAGACAAATGGAGATAAAAGCAATAAAGATGAGCACAGCAGCACAGACATTAGTAGAAGAAAGAAGCAACTCATCAGAATTGAATTAGGGAGCTTAAACCCTAGGAATGGTAGGGCACAGAAGAAAGGATTTCTCTAAGGTCAGTGCTTCTGACACTTGTGATGGACACATGAAATGATCAGTTCTGGACTAGGGTAAGCTAAACTCAGAGAAAAGGCAAAATTGAAATCTTTTTGTATTTTAAAGAACAGCAAATATGTCAGGCTGTTAAATACTTTGAAAACATGAAGTGCTCATTACTAGTAAGAAGTGTAGATGTTTTAAAAGTTGAATGTCTTCGGACAGTTGATTCAGAAAGGTCATTTGATGGGGAAGGTCTTTATGAATGATGTGTGGCTCACAGCTGTGATTTGAACAGCATTGGTAATAGCTATTGATTCAAACTAGTCCGTGATAATTCAGACATGTACGGTGCAAAGGTGCCAAGAAAGATATGGAATAGTTGCGTGTATTTGTAAAATACTTTTTAAACATTCTAGGTGTTTTAGAGATATTAGCTAGTTACTTCTAAAACATACAAGAAATAATTATCCCCATCTGAAAGACAGTGAAATACTGGCAGTAATTAACTGAAGTGACCAAAAGCAAATAGTTTGGACAACTTAGTTTCTGAATAGTACTCCTGAGTAGAACTTGATAAATAATGGATTTTTTGATTTAGTTCTTTTATTGAAGATAATCAAATTGTTATTGTGTCACTTGTGTGTGTTTTTAAAATAAAAAAAGCTGGACGATTCCATTTTGATTTAACTCAAAACAAGTGTTCTGGTTTTGTTTTCTGTTTCAGCACCTTATTATAATAAGTCAAATTTTACATAATAATTGCAATAATTCCAGTAATTTGGGAAAAAATAAAAGTAACATTTAGAATGCATCACTGTTTCTACAAATTGTAAAAACAATATAGAAAAAAACACCAATGTTTTTACAAATTGGAAAGACAATATTTTGTTTTGAAAACATTGAAATGAAATGTTTTGACATTTTCAGAATCTTCTTTCTCTCTTTTCTTTCCCTAGCCAAAACTATTCAGTGGAGGTGAGGTGAACGAGCAAATAATATTTTCCTAAGAGCTCTGTTTTTTGGGCTTATTTTTTTTAATAAATAGTAAAATAGTCAAATGTACTGCTGACCCTGTCTGGCGCAACATGAAGCACTTTAAAACTCCAGCAAAACCTTGAGAAATATTTAATTTTGGTTCTCACAGAAGCGATACTTAAAAGTTAATTAGCAAAAGTTTTAAGCAATGACTAAAAATTAGAGAATTCTGAAGCAGCAGTGTGTATCAGATCATGAGACCTGGTTATAATATCCAGGAAGAGAGTCATGGCAAAGAAATAAAAATATGGAAGCAATATGTCCAGACTGTATGTGGAATGTCACCTCTTGGGAAAGCTGATATATCTGACAGTACTAAAGAAAGTTATGGAAGTTTCATCCTCAAAATATATTTAATGGAATGGTATCTTAATGAAGAAACTAAAGCTGAGCTACTATGTCTCCATGATCAATTTCTTAATTGATTTCTTAATATTTTTGAAAAATTAATTGGCTTTTGACATACTTGAAAGAAAAGCTAGGTGTTACTGCAAGTTAAAATTAAATCCTGGCCTCTGGGGGCTGCACCAGCAAAATGCAACACATTTGAAAGGTTTTGCTGCAGAGCCAACTTTTTTCTTCTTTCACAGTAAAATGCTATATTTAAACTCTTGAAGGAAAGGTGAATAGAAGCCCTTTTTCCTTTCTGTGGTGTATCTTACTTCCCAGCTCTATTCATTGTCTTGCATTTGCTGGCCTGAATGCTATTCTTTTGTCTACTGCTCCCCTTGATTCCTTCGTTTTCTATTTGGCTTATTTTTTCTACTTTTTCCATATCTTTTCTTCCTTTTGCTATTCCCACCTCCCTTTCACATTTTCTGGCACATACACACCAAAGTGGCAGGTAAACTGAATCAGGAAGTAATGTTCACCAAATCCCAGAATATGAGAAATAGAGGGGCAAACAACAAAACTGGTAGGAGATCAGTTTAAAACAGAGAAAAAAAAGTCCTTCTTTCCCCAGTGGATAGTGAACTTCTGGATCTTGTTACCACAGAAGGTTGGGGAGGAAGAAAGCAATGACAGTTCAAAAAGGGATTAGTCAAATTCATGCTCAAGTCAATAAATAAATAGAAAGAGGGCTAGGCAGGGAGGTACCTATTAAGAGTCCTAATAGGGCAGTTCTGCAGGCTGGGGGAGTAGGAAGGAAAGGAACTGCAAAAAATGACCAGACTCATATGCTCCATCTAAACAGTATCTCCTCTTGCCACTCGCCATGCAGAGTGTTGGGCTAGATGGGCCACTGGGCGTATCGGTAGAGCATTTTTCCATTCTTCTCCATATTCTTTACCTTCCCAGCATCTAAAAAATCTCACTCCCTCTCTATCCGCTTTGTATCACTTTTATCAGCTAATTATTCCAGGTGTTTAAGGATGAACAGAAATGGAATAGTTTGTCTAGATTAGAGCTTTTCTCCTCATTTCATATTTGTCAGTCCAGCAGCAATGATGAGACCAAATCATGTCTTCAGCTTTTCTATTTCTCTGGTCTAATGCTCCCTTAATGTTCCACTAGTACAAGACAGGATATCTAAGACATGCAGCTTTTGGATATTCCCTGATCCAAATATTGGTGTACCGCTGAGAAAAGATCAAGTATATAAAGTATGATGAAGGGCCAAACTGACTTAAGAGCTCTCAGCAAAATATAGCAATGCAATGCAAACAGCTTTGGATTTATAAAGAGAGACACAGTCTGTGGAAGAGGTTTATGTGAGGAAGGGAAACAGTATTTCACATTGCAAGCATTCAAAATATCAGCAGTCACATCCACAGAAAGCAAATAACCGAAAAAAACACCCATGAAATAAACCTCAAAATTTGTAAGATTTAAAACTGAACAGACACAGGCTGGATTCTTTTCAATTGCCTTCTGATTGGAGTCAGCTGAACAACTTCATATCATATACAATTGGGCTATCAGGCTTGTTTGGCTGCAACCTAGATCTAGCTGAAGAGAAAAACCTGAAAACAGCTATCCTCACTATTCCCATGTGTGATCTGGAATTTTCCTTTGGTTGAAGCCTTCAAATCCCTGAAAATATTTTGTTCTGAGGCAAAATAGTACATCAGATATGCCCAAACTTCCTGTTGGGCAGGCTGCCAGTTAGCAGAGTCCAAAGCTAGGCAAACTTCCACCAGAAACCTGTCTGGTCTCCTTCTCCAGTTCTGCTGAAACCAACACATTCCCAGACTACTTTCTAATTTTAACATACTAGTATTTTCAACAGAAAAATTGTTCCTTTGCCAAAATTTCCGACCAACTCTAATTTGTGCATGATCGCATACATCCAAGTGCAAGACCTTTCAACAGAACATCAAGCCTCAGGAGACTAGAAATAGATCTATGAGAGAACAGCGGGACATCGAAACTTGCCTACAAGGCGCATGAGCAACCTCTTCTTCCCTTAGTTTCACCAGCTCCCTTAGTCAGCAACTCCTCTGGATACCAAAAGTACTTAAGCGACAGGAATGAGGTTTTATTCAGACTAGCAGGAATGTTTTATAGAAGCATAAGGCTATTGAACATAAGACAGTACAATCCCATTTAGAACAAAGTGAAGTCCTTCAGGCACCCAGGAATATACCTTCCTTAATAGGCCTCCCCCAAAATAACCACTTAAAAGAAAAAGCAACTTACCCCTCTGGATCCCCTCAGAGAACTTTTGGTTGGCAAAACTCATTTATTCTCCATAAAAGCAGATTGTCTTGAAGTTATCAGTTTTCACTGGACAACTTAGTTGTCTGTCATCAAGAAAAAAGCCTAAGCTCGGATGGCTGTAATTGCACATAGATTTACTCGGACATATTACCTTCAGTCTGTTTTCTTTGCCTTGTAATTTAACTCCAGATGAAGCAAGTGGATTTATTCTGTTCCAGTGTGTTAGTAGAATAGAACATTTTGCCTTCACATCTTGCTAGAGCAAACAATAGATAGGACAAAAGTATTATCTAAAAGTTTCAAAAAAAAAATTTTTGTTATAATTTTAACTGGAGACAAAACTGAGCCATTCACAGTTATCTAACTAAAGGGCTTTTTTATAACAAAGTAAGTCACAGCAGCTCAGTTTTGAGAAAGAAGGAGAGCAGGACAAAGACATGTCTGGTTGTGTTAATAACATCAGTGACCCCTGATCAAAGCATCTAAATGCTACTAAGAATTCCTATAATATTTTGTGTTGATTTTCTTTCACTGTAGGGCTCGCATTTTTCTATGAATGTTTTCCCTCTCTTAAAACACACCTTTTTAGGGTTGATTAAGTTTGGCAAGCACAAAAGGCCACAAAGCAATTATTGAGTTCTGGGTTGCCAAGGAGCCTATCTGTCTTCCAGTTTATAAGTTTGTTCCCTCCTCCCACATCCCTTTTTTGTTGTTCAGGAGATAACATTCCAACAAGTGTCTCATATATCGGTGCTGCAAGTACACTTATCTGCAGTACATAAACATAAAAAACGTGCAAATAGTCTTTGCTAGGAATGGTATCATTTGATGCAAAACTCAAAAGAAGAAAGGGTAAGACTTTTCCTTTAAGAGCTTTCATTAGGCTTGTCTTCTGTGGAAAATGAGATAGTTATAACATGACCTTGACAGAATTCACCTTTGAATAAAGTACTTGACATGAATTTGCTCTTAGTGTTGTAGTTAACTTACTTGTTCCAAGTGTTTGAGGGCTCCAGTAGAGCATACTCAAAGCCAATTAATCTGTTAAACAGAATTTGTCCCTGGCTACCGTAACAACAAAAGCATGTTTACAATTGCACTACCTACTCTCCAAACTGAAGCAATGCTTAAGGAGATCGGGACCCAGGGAAGCACTTACTCTTAACCTTTAATCCTGATTGACCAACCATCTAATGCAGTAGCACTGCTAATTTAAATTTGTTAGCACATGAAACAGATTTAAGGATGATGCTTAAAATATATTAAAAAAAAAAACAGTTTTCTTTTGTTGTATGCATAAGACTTAAGGAATTTTGGAGAAATCATGAAACAGCAAGACCTCCCGTGGGAAAGCATGGCACCTCCATCTTCTGTGTTGTGTGATCTCTGTTGAGTGAAATTCCAAAATCATATATGAAATAAACAAGAAATTTTTAGAAAATCCTCTTTCCTCTGTTTTGTTGTTGTTGTTGTTTTTTAGAGAGAGAGAGGAAAGGTCTACAAACAGGTAATCGGGGGTAAGTTTCTGGTATCTTTTTTCAGAAAAGTAAAAATTGCAAGGAAAAGAAAGCCAGGTATTTTGAGAGGAAATACTTATCTCCTCTAGATTGAGCAGCTATATGGCAGACAAGGAAAATAGTATTTGCTGAATAGTATTTCTTTCAGGATAGGAGAGAGCAAACCAACTCTACAAGCTGGTAAGTCCTCCTTATTACTCTGTAGGAACTGAATGGCTGCCGGCAAGTGAAAAGAGTTAACAGTTCTTTGTTGGTGTAAATAACTACTTGCGAGAAAGTAAACAATCCCAACCAGCTTTCACCCCCTTTCCACACAGAGAACTATCCATTGCAAAACAGACTACGGTTAGCAGGGATCAAGAGAAAGCCAGACAGGCAGCTGGTGGAGAGATGGAGATTACCACACTACAAGCTTTAAGTACTTTCACCCCAAGCCAACAATATTAAACTCACACTCATCCACTTACCCTCTTATAAGTAATCCAGAAATCTAATCAGAAATATTTAGGGAGAGCTGGGACCTGCTAGTCACTTGTTGACAAGTCAATGCTGGTAGAATTTGCCACTGTATTTCAGGAAACAGCTTGTTTCTCAAACCAAAACATGAAGTGAGACTTGGAGACAAACCACTGGTGGTTAGTGGTGAGCCTTGCATGGGAGAGCCTTTCACATGGTTACCATATATTCAACTATTTTCCTGCTCTTTATAGGGAATTTGGCACTAACTCAAGTTTGTTTGCTTTTTTGTCCAGTATATTTAAAAAAGTCATTGGTTAGAGCTAAGTTTAGCAGCACAGAGGCTGTAGGAGCAAGCCACCAGGGATTTTCCTGATTGTCTGAGCCAATAAAACAAAAGCTTTTTGGATTCTGCAGATCAGCTGGCAATTATCAAAGCATTTCTTATTTAATGTCAGCCTTCTCAAAATGAACCTGCATTCTGATGCATGCCTCAGCAAAAGTGATAGCAACCTTAACAAAATATGAACGCAGTGTGTGCTGGCTTCTGGTATGAAGAGGTCAGAGAGAGAAGGAAAAACTGTTCTACTCTATTAGAGGAAAAGGTGCAACAGGGTGATTTGTTACTCTGGGCATGGATTTACTTGGGGGCAGGGAGGACTTGGCCTTTGCTTTTGTTACCTGTCTCCAGCATGTCTGTCCCAACACAAGTACTGCTTTCTCAACTCCACGACTTCTTTCCAACTCCCCTGATAAGCTGTGGTGTGCTCTGGGAGTATACACAGCTCCATCACTCTGCCAGGGGCATCGCCAGCTTTGATCTGCACAGACCAGGGAGAAAGCTTGCACATGTTCTTGTGTGCTCCCTCAGCCTTCACTGTTGCTCTGTTCTGCTAGCTTTACCTGCAAACTATGCAAACTCAGCTGAGCTCTGGCTCCTCTGAATAATTATATAGGATAGCACAGGGAATATATAGTACAATAGATGTGCTAGTCGCAGGGTGGTGGGGAAGGTACAGAGGAGGATGCAGTGGCAGGCAGATAGCAGCAGGAGCAGTGGAGGGAGATAGGAAGCATACAGAGAAACTGTAGAGAAGAAATGCTGCTTTGCTTAATATTTTAGAAATTACAAGATTTCACAGCTATCAGACTGCAGGATTTCTGAGCTTCTCCCTGAGGATATGTCTTTGTTTTTCAGTTGCTCCAAGACATGGTGGCATGCATGCACATGCACTCACTTTAAACTATCTTGATTCAAAACTGCCACCACTGTGGTAAGAGCAGGCTAGAAAGCATGCCTAGCATTCACAGACAGCTAACCTGTGCTGAAATACTTTGCCATCAGCAAGTCTCAGGAGAACCAGTTCAAAGCTAGGTTGGGTATACCTATTTCAGCTGCAGTGACAATTGTGTAGACATACCCTGAGGTGAATTTGAGAAATAATCACACAAGTTGTCAGGCCCCTGAGTACACCAAAAGGCTGGCCAGGGCAACTACAGCTTGTTGATGCAATCAGAACCCTGAGAGCAACTGTATTCCTATCAAGATGTATCCCTGCACCTTGCAAAAATCTGCTTTTGGAGGGGTACTTTTAAAAAGCCCTGGTTTTGGCTAGAGCATGCGTGTTGTCCATCAGTTCCTAGGCATGTTCATCTGGTCCTTTGTCCTGCCAATTGATGGGGTAGTGTAGCTCCCCACAAATTAGTTTAGAGACTAGAATTTGCTTCACATGTTATTCTGGCTGCCCTTGTACTATGATTGCAGGTGGGGGGTGGATTGGTGGTTGAAAGGTGGGTGATGAGGCTTTAACAAGAAGATCTAAAATACTTGGTTGATCTTCATGGATCATGGGTGAGCCAGGCTGGTCAGAGCAATTAGAGTCTGTTGGTGCTCTCAAGGCACTGACAGATGCCTCATTGTTTCAGGTTCTCTATAGAATCCGATGGACAGTGGCTAGATATAGTGTACAATTTTTAAGGTTATTCTTTTGAAGTGTGAGGTTGTGGAGCAGAGCTGAAGTCAGGAGCAAATTCCACTATCATGGAATCAACATCTTTTACAGCTTCTGAAATAATCATTGCAACATACAGGCAAAAAGCATTTAAAAATATTATATATTTTTAAACATATCAAGAAGCCAACAGGCAGCCTTCACTTTCCTCTTTTATGGTATGCAAAGGTAAACAGCATTGAATTTGAGTACGAGCTCTCATAAACATGAAAACTGACCTTTGTATACAGAAAGCAATAAGCACCATCTGCTTCCCAAGATGTCCTTGTGTTTGTTGGTAAGAAGCTTAAATTTATTTTGATATATTTGAGTGTGTTTGTGTTCATCGTCCAAATTGTTTACAACTGATAATGCTTTGAATAGTTCTTTTGGGGGATTCTTACCTTTATCATATCTTGAGATTGAAGATAAAAATCATTATCAGTTTTATGTCTTTCTTAATTTGCTAGTTCCTAGAGTCAATATTATATTAACAGGACAGCTATTTTAATTTAATCTACAGCTTGGTGTACTTCAGTCAGAGATTTGTTTTCCTGTGACCATTTTATGCATTCGTTTCCCCCTGTAATCCTTCATCATAGCCCTTTGCCATAGTTTCTGTGCAGTCAGGGGGAAGCGGCAGCAGGATTAATCTCCTTCACACAAAGGAAAAAGTAGCACTCCTGCCCTTTGACCTAATGCATATTACATGCTTACTGTGCTGTAAAAAGCATCAAATAATTCAGAATGAAAATTCATATTGATAGGAACCTTTTTATTGTATACAAGCAGACTGTCTTCAACAAGTTACAAAGACACATAAAAATGACCTGTCTCTTCTTTTTGCCTTTACTCATCTCAATGAACTGAGTTCTGAACAGTGCCCAGTTGCTTTTATCGATCAGATTTCCACTCTTGATTTCTCAATCATCTTAAAGTCTGGCTTGATTTATAACATATTTGTCTGGCTAATGTCTCCCACTCCACAAAATATTCTCATTTTGAATGAATAATCACATGTCAACAGACATTCAGTACTGGCAAAATTGGATCAGATGGTGGAATTTGAGCTTGCTCTTACTAATACATCAGGAAGCAAAATGATCTTTAGCAGCATGGGTGATCTGGTGGTAATACTTCCTCTAATTCAGCTCAAGAGGTAGATCTGCTGCAGTTGCTCAGTTGGGTTTTGCATATGTGGGAAAACCCAGTAGGCAGTGGGCTCCTGCAGTGGGCTACAACCTGTTTTAGAAATGACTTAATCTGATGATATTTAAAGATGCAGTATTTTTCTATAGGCTTCCATAAGATTGCTAAACAATTTTGTTAGCCTTTTTATTTGGTGGGGTTTCTTTTATTCATTCTGAGTGTGAATGGTGACTTTTATTTTTTTTAGGTAGAAAGGGTTAAATATACTCTTCAGATTTTTTTTAATACTAAAAACTTGTGTAACAACACAGTTGGTATAGTCAAGAATTAAAGCAACTGTGGTAGGGCAGGGACAGCGTCATGGCGGGGCTCTAGCCCGGCACTGTTGCAGTGTCATGGAGCAGGGACTGATGGCCCTGGGCTGGGCTGAAATGGGGGCCTGGGACCGGGGAGGGGGGAGGCCCCAAGGGACTGGTCAGGGCCAGTGAGGCTATTAGTGCCCTCAGGGCCCCAACAGTTGCCTGGGTAATTATTAGCAGGTTTAATGTCTATTAACTCCTTTCCCCCTCCCCATCCCCCACATAAATGACCTATCTGGAAAAAAATATATACATTCCCCATCATATTAAAGGCAAAGATCAATGAGATTGTTTTAGAGCTTTAGAGCTGAGGACACTTGATGGGTATATATTTCAGTCAAGTTGGGCTTGGTAAGAAGAGAACTTTATTTTTCTAAAACAAAGCTTTCTCCTGAGGAAAACTATTTGTTGCCAGAGCTGTTTGCTGCTGAGCTGTGCACACAGACTGATGTCTGCTCTCCCCTCCTGTGGCACGTGCATCTCTAATTCCATACAGATTATTGTATAGTCTTCCTTTTAAAACCTATTGCCTCTGTGCTAGTGCTTTGCTGTGACTAGATTACTGGAACAACATCCTTATTACTAATTCACTGCAAGTGGGTGACCTTGAACTTAGCCTCTTTTTTTTTTCCACTATCCTTGCTATTGGTAGTTGTAGGAAACTTGATTTCCTTATGACAGCTACTGAATTTCCTTAACATCTTGTATTGCATACCTTGCTGCTCATTCGTTTCCTCTAATTTAATAGCTCAGCTATTGCAGTTCCTTCCATGACTTGCCTTACCACTTCTGTTTGTGATGACTGTCACTCGTTAGTCTGCAGTTACCTTTGACTGTGTCCCCACTGCAGCTTGGAGTCTGTTCCCACCTCAGATGACCTGCCCTCATGCTCATGGTACCATTGCTTTTGCCACTGCCTAGGATGATTTTTTATTGCTTGGACAAAGACACCACTCATCTTCCTATCGTGACATTAGGTGCTCAGCTCTCTTTGTGCTTTCTGGCATTCAGACTGAACATTGGGCTTTCTGACATTCCCTTAACTGTTTCTACACTAGGCTTTTTATTCTTCCAAGCTGTAATAAACAGGCTGTAATAATTTCTCATTTTTGGAATCAACATCAAGAGTCTCAAGCCCATCCATCCCTATTTTAAGCTGTCCTCGGTAACACATTATAATGGTCCAACACTGCTTAGTGCTGATACCATCCTTGTCTGTTTCTCTGATTGTCAGTCTCATGATTGTCTTCACCAATAGTTTTAATTTTCAACTGCTTTGTAGGTATCAGGTTAAATGTCTGAATTTTGCTGCAGAGCACTGTTGCTGTATATCATGTCAGTTATACCATACCCCTGAACATATATTCTGGATTTGTAGGTTTAAATCCTTGTCTGATTGTTTTCCAGAAAGTCCACCTTCTGGAAAGAGGAATGGTAGTCTTTCATTAAAAATTTAGAGGTTTGTTTCCACCCTCTTCCTCAAATTGATTTCAGGTGTCATGAGATTACAGAATGTCCTTCAGTTTGCTGTTACAGTCTCTATGTATATTCATAGTATTATGTATACTCAGCTGAATCCTAGACACCCAGTCTGCCATGTCCTGCCCAAGGTGAGAAGTGATTAGCCACTTGATAATGTCAACTCTTAAATCTGCTGAGATTATAATCTTTGCTGGGGTTCGCCACATTCTCGGTCATGGAATACAGGGTTGCTCTTCTTCTTGAGGTACTGGGGCTGTGGCTGTTTTTCCCCACCTATTGCATTGTTCATCAATGGGGTACTCTTTCTACCTTTATGTATTTTCCACTGTGCAAGTTCTGCACCGTGATGCAAGAGGGTTGAGTTTGGTCTGTCCATGGACTCCTGTCTCTGTTCAAGAAACTGTACTCCTCTTGTGCTAGTAGCTGTCTTTGTTTTGACCCTTACATGTAATGATCCTTTGCCTTTGCACTTGGAAGTCATTTCTTTAGAATTAGATTGGCTTCTCTGAACAATAACTCATGTGAGCTGAAACTACATTCCCATACCCATTCATACTTTCAATTAGTCTCCAAAGATAGAGATGGATACCTGAATTTTTCGGCTTTGTAATGTAAGCATTTATTCCTTTTCCCACTTATTTTGGGACTCCAAACTCAACAAAACCCATTGGCAGTATTATTTAATATTTGTCTCCTCCTCGGTGAGATGATGTTATGTTGAAAAAAGCATTTGCAATACTTTTTTTCTCTGTTTGACTAGTCCTGTGTGTAGCTCTGTGCTTGGTTCCATACTTCTGTATATTTTCTGTTTGGAAATTCAGCATTCTGAGTAGGGTCAGCACTTCCACACTGCCTTTTTGCTCAATTTGCATGTGCTGTCCTGTTAGGCACCTGGCACAGAAAGCAATGCAGTAGATAGTCTGCGGCCATGGTGCTTCCTGTAGGGCATTGCTGGCTGGAGTTGTGGGAAGACTCCAGACTTCTAAAACTCTAAACTGTTTCTTTATTAAATCTATTTATGAAGATGTTTCAGCTACACCTACCTTCTAGCCACATGTGCACAGACTGCATTTCTGGGGTCTCCTCCTGCTTTTGCCTATATTGAAGTCTGGTGAGGATCTCCACTTAAGGTTCAAGATGTGACATTTTAAGAACAGCTAATATTTAGTAATGGCTAATATTTACGCTATCTTGCTGCTACTTCAGTGGCTGAAGTTCTTAATATTGTAGTATACAAAGAGAAAACCTTTTTGCTTGAAATTACCGGGAGGTTTGGGATTAGGAAAAGGAGCTTATTGAAACTGGAATATATCCAGATGCTCTAAAGCTCCTCTTGCAAAAAACATGTGTTCATCTTTTATGACCAAAAGTGATCAGCGATGATTCTACATTTCAAAAAATACATTTTATATGAGGACATGGTACTTCAGCAATAAAATGTGCAGTCTATCCAGTGCTAGAAAAATTACATCTTTATTATTCAGTGGGGAGGAGTGACACTCACTGGCCAGAATATATAGTGCCATAAACTAAGTGAATTTAAGGTGTTCTTTGAATGCTTTTAATATGTATTTTGGAAACGGAGAGAGAGAGATACACTCAGCAGCTTTAGTCTCTTAGTAAATAAATGGCACCAATTATCTCCCCTTGTACATTCTCATGCAAATACATCTTTGCACCTTGGATCACCTTTTTCTTGATTTGGCTTCTTTTCAAGGTTTCCGAATCTGGTTGCTTTTCTTGAGGCCTCGCAGGAATCACGGAATCACAGAATGGTTGAGGTTGGAAGGTACCTTTAGAGATCATCTAGTCCAACCCCTTGCTTAAGCAGGGTCACCTAGAAGGTGTTGCTGAAATGTAGTGATAATATTTGCAGGCTATATTAGAATATCCAGGTCTTCTCTTTGTCTGTCTTAAATTAAAGTGGAACAGGAGGAAGAGTATAAAGTACTCTGTCATCGTCGTCCTCAATATCTTGATAGACCATATTTAGACTAATGTGAACAGAACATGTATTGTGCTGTTGTTGAAAATACCATAGTCCTATTTCCTTTCATTGTATTTATATCTGATCTATAACAGTAGGTCTGTAAAATCAAAGTGTATGAGCAAATCTTGACTGAGTCGATTTGCTTCAGGAGTTCTCTTATCATCTTCAAAAAGATGTGCGTTAAATATGAAGCAATAAAAAAATCTTCTGCTCCTGTTTATCTGTAGCTAATTAATTTGCATCTTCCTGAGGCTGACCTGTCATTATTATTGAAAAGAAACTGAAGTTCTCTCACCTGTTTTGGATTTTTGGCTTCATAAGTGGCCTAACATGAGGCAAGTAATTTTAGCCTGATTCTAGACAGCTTAGTACCACTAAGTACCACTGCAAAGTTATGTACTATTGGATTGCTGATAAGCATTAAAAAACATCTCTAAATCCTCTCACAATATTTCTGATCTGCAGTTAAACATGTCACTATCTCTTAGCCATAGCCAGTTTTAAAACAACCACGTGGGGTACTGAAAATAACATAACCACCACAACACAGAGTTCACAGCGAGCAAAGGCCTTACCAGAATCCTTGTTACCAGTACCTGACGTAAGTAGATTAAAGCCAGCTCTTGTGAAGCAGCAGCAGTTGGACCTTTTGACTGATATATGCCTTGCATAGCATAGACTTTCCAGTACAGTTACAGGAGGAAAAGGCAAATTTTTTTTTTTCAGCCTGTGGAAAAGGGGATTAAGAGGTTATGCTTATGCTTTGCTAGCAACGTATCCTTTCTCCTCTGTTCTAGCCTTCTGATGAAAGTTGTCCTCTCTGCCTTGCTAAACCATCTCTGCTATTTCACTTGAAAATAGCTGGTCTATACTGTCAGCCTGTAAGGGGTGCACCTTCTTTGGAGTAAGTGGAGGTAAAAACAGGAAGTGCTTATTTGAGCGATGCCTGCTTAAAACCTGTAGAAAGTACAATGATAATGAACGATAGCAGCTGAAATATGATTTCTGTATTTGTGTATATCTTAATATAATGAATCTGGTTTGTATTTTATTACAGTACATGACATGTGGAATCTCTGTATTTATATAGCATCCATACTAACAGCTTAAAAAGTCAAAGAAAATTCATGTGAATTTCCTCTGACTTTTTGTTTATTACTAATGTGGGCAGTAGAAGAAAACAAAGGGATTTTAAAATGTAACTGAAATGGCAGGGATCTGGGAGAAATGAATGGGGCTGTACTCAGAAGCAGCTTTACATACATGCATTTTGCCTAGAAATAAGACCTCTAGCAATGGTAGGAGTGGAACAGCAGTCTCATAAGAAAGATGAGAACAAACTAAGTAGTTCCAGGAAGTGCTTGTTAAATGTATGCTTGAGTTGTTTGATGTGGTTATCTGCTATTTCAGAGGACTGAAGCTAAGACCAGCCAAGTTCCTATGTTCCCATGGCTGTTAACAGGAAAACAGTCTGTGCTTCAACAGACCCAAGTTCTACATGCCTCTGACACTGTTCTGATGTATGGACAAGTCTGTTCACCCCTTTGTGGCTTTCTCCATTCACCCATCATTGGAATTGCTAATTACCTTATTTTTATGTATACATTTTCTTTACATGGAAAGCAGTCCTACTACTGTTTTAAGGAAAGGCTAAAGCTTTGCATATGCCCATGCCTAGACTCTTCTAGTGTTGGTTGCTGGGAATACGCTTGAGCTATAAGCTCCTTATCAGCTTGTTCTTTCCCATTTCACAAGTGCTGGCTTGTGTTCCTGTGTCTCTAAGTTTGTTCTCAATGCTTTGTTCTGTTCAGTTTTCTTTTTTGGAATATCACTTTCCAGTCATTGTGCCTGTGGGAAAAAAGTTTAACTTTTGCCCCCTCTGCTGGCTGGCTCATCAGGACCTGGACACAGTCCCATGCCAAAAGTGCCGCTAACATATCTTGGCCAGGGCATTGCTATCTGGGTCCCTTTTTCCTTCTCCCCTTATTCTTCTAAAGACATATCAGTCCCAGCTATTTGCCAGCAATGAAGAACTAGAAATCATTAAAATGCCCACCACAAACACATTTTTCTTCATTAATGCCATCAAAATTGGTGAAACTGCTTCCGGCACATAAGAGACTGGGAGAAATCAGACTTTAATTTTCAGTAAATATGATGAACATAGCCCCTTCTCTCCTCTACTCCTGACAGCACAGGTTTGGCTTGGTCTTTTGCACTGTGCTGCTGAATCTCAGGCCTTTACTAGCTGACTGTCAGCTAACAAGATTGCCAATACAGGCCATACTCAGGAGCAGCAATCAACAGAACCAAATGCCAGTTAGGCAGCAGGAGAAGTTTACCGAAAGCACCCAAGAGACTGTAGCTATTTAAGGGGTTAGGGTAGGAACTTCAAGCTGCTTCTTGCACTTGGGTGTCTTGGTCTCCTTGGGGCGGATTTCAAGAAGAATACCACGCTGCTTTGAAATCTCTTTGGAAATCAATGCACTAGCATTTTTTTTTATTAATTGTACCAATAGATCAAGGTGTCAGACCCTAGGGATAGAAGTGCCAGCCCTAAACTGTATGCCTAGGTAAGAATAATTTTCACAGCCTGCAACCTCCTTAAAACTAGATGCCTAAAATCTTGTTTCTGTGTTGGGCCCAGTCTTTCTGCTTGCTCCTACCACTCCTACTTAGTCACTAGAGCACCTGCTTCTGCTCAACAGCTTCTGAGCATAGGGACATTCACACCCATGTCTTCCACCTTGGGGCAACACCCTAACAATCTGGCTAAGAGCTAGGTGTCACAGACAAAACAGCTTCAAGTCAGGAAATTTTACTTAATTTTTTGCCAAACCACCCAAACTTTTGGTCAATAATTTGGATATTGAAAAAAGAGAACACCTCAAACAATTGCACAAACACTTCTGTAAACGCCTATCCTCCTTAATCCCTAGTCTCAGCTTTCTGTATTTTCACCACAGGTTACACCGAGTTCATCAAAATTCTTCCATCAAGATGACAGGCATTGCGGGAGGTGGTATGTGTGATGGTTTCTTTTTGTCACTCCGAAAGTAAGAGTTTCTTTCTGATGTTCTTTTGTTAGTGTAGCTGCTCTAGAATGGATTTCTCAGGGAGCAGAAAGATCAGGGCTACTCCATGAGAGGGAGTGAAGGAGCAGTAGGGAGGAAGCCGACGCAGGAAGGGACAGTCCCCATATCAGCAGGCCACAGCACCAGGGCAGCAAGGATGGTGGGCAGAGCAGGCTGCTGATAACAGGGTCCGCTGAGAACTGAAGACAAGGCAAGGTGAGGAGGCAGGGCCAGGCACAGGACTGAAGACGAAGTGCCCCTGACATAAATCAGGCTCCATGCGGGAAAGAGGAGCAGAGGCAGGGCTGGGCAGAGGTATGTAGCTGGGGCAGGCACTGAAGGCCTGGGGCTGAACTGAAATGGAGCTGCTGGGGCATTGGGCAGGGGAGTTGGTGGAGGCCCCAGGTGGGGCTGGTCAGGGCCATTAGGGCCTGTGAAGTACCCTCCAGGCCCTGAGAGTTGTGCCAATGCCTTCAGGGATGTGTGTGCACCAGCGTGGTTTGTGCATGGGCTGTTGTTCTTCAGGGGTGTACACAGCCCTTTTGGCATGGAGGACCCACCCCTCAGGAGTGCATCTCTAACCCTAGGCAACTGCTGGGGTCTTCCTTAAATATGCGGGAGCAGGGTTGTCATGGACTTCTCTGCCTGGCTGAAGTTTTGACTCTCAGTGGTAAAGCTTTTGGCATACAAGGTCTCAGACCTTTTCTCTCCCCCACTGTTGTTTGCATCTGTTTCAGAGGCATGTGGGAAGAGGCTGTATCTGTCCCAAGGTGGCTGCGCAGCCTGCTGGTCCTGCAACCTTGTCACTGAGGCCCATGACACTGGGCAGGTAGTCATCTGTTCTGCTGGGGAAGCAGTGCCAGCGTGCTGCTAACAGCTGGGCTTCCTGGGGCAGCAGGCTACAGGGAAGCAGAGTAGATCCTGTAATTCAGTGATGGGGGAGCTCTTCTGGGGGAAGCAAGGTCCAGTGTCGCTGGATCCTGTTGGCATTTCAGGTCACCCATGCCTTTTCCTGAGTGCCTGCATTGCTTTGTCTTCTGGGAGGGAGAAGATGCAGGTGTGAATCTTAGGCTCAAGGGAGCTACAAGCCCAGATGCCTCACTTCTGGTCACATGTGCTAACTGTGGACTCTAGCATAGGAAAGGAGACCAGTCTCATCTCCCTGCTCTGCCTGTCCGCACAGGCAGCTGTTGCTGCTTCTTCAGCATAGTGTAGATGACACTGCAGCCAGACGAGAACTGAGATTTGGAGCCCGCCTCTTTCTGTGTTTCAGGTAGAGCAGGAGGATTCAGGGGTTGCGTAGGCATGAGACAGGCAAAGGCCCTTGACATGATGGTAGTAGTGGGGGTAGTCAGTAGCAGCTACGGTCCCCAAGGGAACTGGTATACAGCTAAGGGAGGCAGTAGTAGTTTTGAGGCTTTTGCTCTTGGACATTAGTGTTGAAGGTATTTAGATTTCCTCCTACGTAATTTTTGACCTGGGCATTGGCCACATATTTCCTGTGACGTACAGTGGCAGCTGAGCCCTGGAAATCTCTCAAATGTATTTAAAAGCTACCTGCAAGTTATGTACTCATGAACATGACAGTATATGAGTGTGGTGGTCTGGATCATTCTTCTCTTCTACAGCATGGCAAGGTCATCCCTCACATTGCATGGATTTTCCTTCATCTAGATTATTTCCTTTTCCATTCCATTCCCAGTATATTTTGAACATGACTCCAGGACCACCGATTTTTGTTCTAGGTTAGACAGGAGAACTATTTTAGAAGCCCAAAAGGAGAAATGAGCTAGAGATGGTGGGAAGGGAAAGTTGGGTGCAATAGTCCTGGGAAGCAGGTTCCTGTGAATGTGGCAGGCCTGTGGTCAGTGTGTTGCCTTTGGTATGTGAAGAAGCCCTAAAGGGATGTGGCAGGAAAGGGAGCAGTGAGTGTCCTGGAAGTGACATGCCTGTGCCAGTTGTGGCAGTGGAGGAGAGCTGTTGGAGGGACTTTGCCATTGCTGCCTGTTCGGCCCAGCCTGGTGGGTAGATCTTGGCCTAAGGCACTTTGGTCTTCCTTGGAGGGGCTGGAGGCAGGCTGATGGGGAGGAGAGCTGGTGGCCCTCTTGCACTGAGGGCAATTGATGGCTTCCTCTTCCAGGGGGGACCTCAGCCATGGTGAGGTGTTGTGACAGGGTCCATGCCTCTAGCTCATCCAGCTCTCTTGGCTTGTCTTGAGGTGGATTGGCTTGGACAGGTTGCAGGGCTGCTGCAGCCTGGGGGAGGGCAGCTGCTTTGTCCCACCAGGTTTTCCCCACCTTCCTCATCCTCGTCCTCCCTTGCGTGTCCTTCCTCCTCTGCTGCAGTCGCTCTGCCTGACTCACTGGTGCCAGAAACCTGTGCCAGGCAGGCAGGGGCAGCCTGATCCTGGTGAGCTTCTGCCACCACCGGTGGCTCTTCTGGTAATGACTGTGCAAGAGGGTGAAACAGTGACCTTATGGGTCGCTGGTGACATCAGAAAGCCCTTGTGATGTCATGCATGGCTTGGTGCCCACCCCAAGGAGGGGTCTTGTGGGCTGAAGAGAGCCCTGCTCTGGAGGGGCAGGGGCTCTGATGGGCTGAGGGCTGCTTTCTGGGGACGATATCTGTGGGCCTTTTTGCTCGTCAGAGAGCAAGGCTGCTCCTGTGCCAGGGGAAGCACACCCAGCCTCACCACATGGCTTGTGGGCTCCAGCCCCCTCCCCATCCTGGGGATCTCCAGCAGGATGGCTCCCAGGGTGTCTCTGCCTGTCCCATAGGCACCGTGGAGCCCCAAGGCTGGGCACAGTGCTCCCAGCACAGTCTCACGAGTACCGAGCAGCAGGCAAAGCTCACTTCCCTCGATGTGCTGGCCACACTCTTACGCCTTGGGAAATGTTGAAAAATAAATATATGTGCTAACCTGGCTTCTCAATATTGTTGAACTTAAGAAATAACCTGTCCGTTTGTTAATTCTGAAAAGTATCTATTCATTTTTTTTCATATAGCCTTTCTGGTAAGAAGTTCTTTTTGTTCATTTTCTCTTGCATCGTGCTTTCACCTTGACTTAAGATACTAAACCTCCTACTCTGATCATTTGCAACTCCCTCTTCTGAGTTCACAGACCACACTTTATTTGTGTGGCTCTCCTAATGTATTCTGCCATGAAGCTAGAAAAGCAAAAAATAAGTGAAAAATCCTCATATTTATAGAGATGAAACAATGCTTTTCTACACCATTCAGTAGAGTGCAGCACTGAAACTTCTGATTTAATGACAAATGAGCTACTGTACATATGCAAAGAAGTGTAAGGCATGTTGTGCACAGACTCATTTGGGACTTAAAAGTAATATAGCCCTGCAAGCACAGATTTGCATCAGATCATATCATAATCTGTTGCTTAAGGGCTAAAGAGTTGAGGTACAGAGCTGTGTTAACACAGATATATTTCATTTATGCTATATGAATGGCTTGAACATGGATGGGACCAGTACTGGTATAGCTGGTATTGTCCTGAAAGTTTCTTCAGCAGTCTTCACTGGATGTTATTGGCAAGTGCAGTGACTTCTACCAGTATAGCTTTATCCTATTATTTCAAATTTGTTTTGCATCTCTATGACTAAGGCTCAAATAAATAAATTCCAGATTGCAATTAACATTCCTCCAGTTTTGCAGGTGCAGAAACTTTGTGGCAGTACACTTAAGTTTCATATTATTTTAGCAGGTTGTAATCACAGCCTATATTTCTGCTATCTTTTAATATGAATTATAATTACATTACAAATAAGTCATTAAAGCCTATTGAAGTGCACAAGGAAACAATTTTTTCAAAAACATATTCGGCACACTTCCATATTCATCAGATTATCCCGTTAAAGTGCAAGAACGCACAGCAGAAGATGTATGGAGCAGTTATATAACCAGTTAACAGATACCATCCTTCTGCTTTCAGCTGAAGGAATTGATTTCTTGGCAGTGATTAGGAACTTGGATAATCCATGTTAAAGGTCAGTCTTAATAGCATGGATCAGCATGGGTAAATACTCAACAAGGAAATGCAAAGTTTATTCAGGACAGTCATGCACATCAAGTTCTATCTACTACTCAAGCAACTCAAGTATTAATGGGGCTCAAATCCTCTCAAATCTCTGTGGATAATAATGACAGAGTTGGTGGCTGAGCCATTCCAGAGCCATATGAATGGAAGTAGGATTTTTTTATACCTCCAAATCCAGTTTCAGGCTTGAACAGAGTCAGCTGTTGTCTGTCTGGCAGGTGAGGAACAACTGTCTTTATTTGATTGTGTAAGCACTTAGATGCAGTTGACCTGCAGTGTGGACCAAGCATAGCCGTTTATGTGAATGGCATTGTCTTCAGTGTTCCTTATTCTCTGTTCAATGTTCCTGAGGACACTGAAACATTCTCAAAATCTGAAATATTTCAGTAAAAGGAAAGGGAAAGGTGAAGGGCCCTTAGCTGTGTTTTCATAGTACTCCTATTCTGCAGTTTTACTTGGTTCTAGTTATGGTTTAAATGTGCTGCATAAAGAATATTGCCTAAGTTTACCCTCCACCTGAGACAAACATGCATTTTGGATGTTTCTGTACACATATAATTCTTTGCAAATGTTAAATAAAAACTTTCTGCAAATCGCTGTATGGCGGATGAGTTTTGCATGTCACACTGGCTGTGCAGCAGTATAGCAAGTTCAGCTGGAAGCATCGAACTGGAGGGAAACTTGGGATGAATTTATTATCAGCAACAATCTGAGTGGCAGTGCCCTGAACAGCTGTAGGCTTTAAAACTGGAATTATTGCAGAGGACCTTTTGGGCGCAAGGGACACCTCTGTGATCCTGGGAAGATTTGAATTCTGGATTTTGGTATAGTCTGTCAAAACACTTCATGTGTCAGCTTCTGAAGTATCTAGGACCAGCCAATATTGGAGAAGTGACTCTTGGGTGAAAAAAGACTTTCTTTTGAGGGCAATCGCTACATTCTTTTCAGAAACAACTCAAGCTGAGTCATTGCATTCAAATGTGAATTTTACTTTTCAGAAGTTTCTCTTGGCTAGCAGCTTTCAGAGCTGAAAATGGGTGTGTGATCTGTTTAGCATTAGAAACTCTAAATGTAGTGCAGGTGCTAGAAAACATTCCCAGCATGAGAGAAATGAAAACCTTGCTTCAAAGCTAATGTCAGGGCCCTGAAGGCACTAATAGGCCTTAATTACCCTAAGCAGCCTCACCTGGAATCTCCACACCTGCTGCCCATTGCCCTATTTAAGCTCAGGCTGGGATACCTACCTCCTCTCTAGGCTATGCTGTATGTGTGTCTGCAGTGCACTTCTGTACTTGCTTCTGTTTCCTGCAGTGCTAGGTTATTGATGGGACTTCCTTGTTGGCCCATGGACCTATGCTGTAGGTAGCTTTGTTTCTAGTCCTGTCTCAGTCCTTGTCTCTTGGACAGACCTTGGACCTGTGTTACAGTCCTGTTCCTGACTGGGCTTCCTGAATGGCCCCTGGACCTGCCTTGCTGCCTCACCTTGTGTGATGGCTACTGAATGGTTGAAGGATCTGGTCACCCTCACCACCCAGCCTTCCTCAGGTACAGCAGGACTGTGAAGTTTGGTACCTACCTGTGCTGTTGCCAGCCTGGGCTCCTGGTTGCCCTCCCTTGTGGGAAGAGTAGCCTCGCTCTCACTGCTCCCTGGCAGGTAATTGCTTTGTTAGGAAGCATAAAGTATTGGTTATTGTAATGACTCTGATAAATTTTAGGTTTTTTACTAGTGTAAAGCGATTCTTCTTTGGAATTCAAAACTTGTGTGTTTTTATGTGGGTTACTAAAAGAACTTGATGCTAATGAAAATTGTGTTTAAACAATTAGTCAATGTGATTATACTGGGCCTGAAGTAGTGAATTTGGTCCTAAGAGCATGCTTTGCTTGTTATATCTATTGCTTCTATTCTAGATTTATTGTTCTTGTGCTTGATGCTAGGATGTGAAGAACTAAGTCTTCTCTTGTGCTCACTAACAAAAGTTTGTCATTAGCGTTTATTGTTGCGATGGTTTGTAGAATTAATGCAGCAGAGCTCCTCAGCATAAGCCACTATGTTATCGGAAACTTTGCAGACAAGTCTGTCTTTGTCCTCTTCACTGCAGCTAAAAATGTGCAAAGGGGACTTGATTCAAAGATAATTGAAGAGATCCCCATAATCAGGAAAATCAAATATACTGGGAGTTTAATCTACTTTGCTGGGAGTAAAACGTACTCTCTCTTTTTTTGGAAATCCTGAAGTAGTATTCTAGGACAGGCATAATCAAAGTCCTTCCTATACCATCACCATCAGAGGTTTTTTGCAAGATTTGCATAGTGTCATTGATATTGAGTTTCATTTTTTTAAAGAAATATTTGTAGCAGATTTTGAAGATCATTGTGACATAAGATCATGGAGTAATATGATTATATTAGTAAACAGGAAGACTGTATGGGATGCTGGGACTTGAGGGTGTTGCATGGAGTATAGAAGTGATAGTCTCTTGCCTTTCCCATAGATGATAATTCTCAGTGTACAGATTCTGGGTGATGCTGTGTTCTAGCTCTGTTCCTAAACATGTGACATGAAGGACAGTCTTTATCAAACTGACTGAGCTCTGAAGCAGTCTTGCTAATAGTACAGAAGAAAAAATCAGCAGTGATGGTTTCTTGTTTTGATTTGTTTGTTTGTTGATTGAGGTGCCTTTTGAGACATACAAAGCAGAGTATTTTGGCCCTCTGACTGTATCCTGTGCTAGTTGTCTTTTTGTTGTTTCCATTAAGGATCCTGAAACCAGCTGACTATGGCAATGCTGCAGTCAGTTTGTCTCAGAACAGGTCAAACAGCAATACTCATGTAGGAAGAAAACAGGCTTATGATACACCTAGATTAATTAACATGAAGTAAAATTAGCCTTTGGTGAGGCCTGTGCTGAAATGTAACATCTTTATAAGAGTAAAAAGCAGCTTTTTAAATAACATATAAGTGTAAGCAGCCTAAATAATAGGATCAGAAACATTCAGGTTGGAAAGGATCTCAGGAGCTCTGTAGTCCAATTTGCTGCTCAAAACACGGTCAACACTGAATTTGGACCAGGTTGCTCAGAGCTCTGTCCAGTAGGGTCTTCAAAACCTCCAAGGTTGGAGTTCTTTACAGCCTTTTCAGTGCTTCTTATCTTCAAACTGATTTCCTCCCTTTTCTGCCCTGATATCTGGTTGGAACTTCCTGGTTTCAATTTATGATCAGTGTCTTTTCTTCTGCTTTGCACCTCAGTACAGAGCTTGGCTCCACCTTTTCAGTCACATCCTTGTAACTACTAGGAGGCTGGTGTTAGGTCCTCCCAAAGCTGGTCCTCTTTCCAGGTTGAATAAGTCCAGTTCCCTCTGCTTCTCCTCATAGTTCAGGTGCTTCAAAACCTCACCTCTGCTGAACTTGCTCTAGCTTATCAACATATTTGTTGCACTTGTGGGGAGCAAAACTTCATGCATAATTTCAGATGTACTCTAATGAAGTGGAATAATCATTTTCCCTTGCTTTATTGTTGCTACAGCTCAGGATGCTGTCATCCTTCATCTCTGCCAACAAAACTTCTGGGTCCTGTTTAGCCCTCTATACACCAGGTGTCCCCAAGGCCCCTTTCAGAGCCACTACACAGTAGCCAGCCTGATGCATGGGTTTAATCTGCTCCGTGTGCAGGACTTAACATTTGTTCATGTTGAATTTTACGGGATTCCTGTTGGCCTATTTTTCTAGCCTGTTTTGGGGGCCTTTAAATAGCAGCTTTACCTTCAGGTTTATTGACTGCACCCCTGACTTGGCATCATTTGTGGACTTGAGGTATGTTTCCTCTCCTCTTCTGGGACATTGACAAAAACACTAAAGAGGAGGAGTTCCAAGGTTGACTCCTATAGGACTCTGCTTGTCACTGGCCTCCAGGCTGGACATGGACTTTGCCCTTCGGACAAGCTCTTCCTCAAAAAAAAAAAAAAAAAAAAAACACATGCAAAAACTAAAGCACACTAAGTGTTGTTGATGTACTTATGTTTGTGTGCTGAAATCTCATGATTTTAATAGTGCAGCCACCAGGGCTGTTAGTCTGTCATTTGCTCTGAAGTTTTTGAATTAGCCTTTGCAGTGGTGTTTATCTTATTTAGAAGGATTTCCCTAGGGGATAGAAAAGTCTCCCTACATGCAGGACTGTAAGGTTTTATTGCTGGTTTGAGAATTCTGGAGTTTAGGTACAGACTCTTGATGTGAAAAGGGAGGAAATGACAGCTGAAAAAGCTAGTATGCAAGAGGGAATGTTTCTGGTTGGTCAGGTGAAGAAATCTCAATTTTTCTGTTTTCTGCATGACGTTAAGAAATGGTGAAAATTGTAGTGCAAACATATCTGAAATCTAGCATTCTGGTCTGTCCATCAGAGTTCTTCATAAAGCTTTTATATTCTTCATTTGATTAAAAGTTTAGCATGCTACCAATGGTGCAGATATGACTGAGATATTGTATGCATTGTAGTAGTGGGTACTCTGCCAATCTTTGAGGAATTAATCATCCAGAATTCAGTTACACCTTTTTTCCCCCCAGTTCTTATGACTCTTCAATTTTGCTTTTCAAACTTTTTTTTGGAGGGGGAGAGCATAATATGTTTTGACACCTCTGGATTTTTTTTTTAAATGGTGATACTAGGAATATTGTGGTAATAGCTGTTCATTCTATATTTATGTATGTTTTGAATTTATGGAATGCAGTTAATGCAACAGTTATCACTGGAGTGACAATCAGCAACTTTAGTGAAATGTCTCAGTCTACTATAATTGATGTTATCAAATCTGACAGCTTTCTGTTGTGGTACGTGTTATACAGCTGTCAATGGCTTTACATGAAGCATTCACTATGACAAGCTTTTTTGAAATTATACTTGATAATGTGACTTTTACCTATTGATTTAATAGCATTCAGCCTTTCTATCATTTTATTCCTTGTCTCAAGTCATTGAATGCAAAACTATGATGTTCAGAGAATGCTCTCTGCTGGAGTAGGAAGAACAAACTGATTAAACACAAAGTACTTGTGATGAAAAATACTGTATGAATAGGAGAAGTAACACTAGATTTAGACTTACAGATCAACTGGAGAGACCACTAAACTATTTTTTCTTTTTACAGATTTCTCTTGGTGCTGACTTGTTTAATATTCAGTGTACTGTCTACTATAGAACATTATTCTGAATTTGACACAGGGACCCTTTTCTGGATGGCAAGTGAACTTTTTTGTGAAAGACTAGTTGGTTTGACTAAAACTAAATTGCTTTATATGAACAAGGGAAGTATCTTAGAAGTCCTTGTGCAAAGTATGCTACCAAGGAAATTTAAAATGTTACCTGCTTTCATTTAAAGGAAGGTAATAGTTTAATAGGCAGGATTATTTTCCAGATATACAAACTAAGAGGATACTCAATAGACTAACTTTTTTTATAAACTTGCTTTTCATAAGGTATGAAACTTTACCCAGTAACTCTTACAATGGGTGCATGGTGTTCATCAGTCTCATGCAAAGTGGAACAGGATATTCCATGGGCAGGAATGCATTTTTACAATATACTTTTTCCTAAGTCTTATGGTGAAAATTGGCCAAGATTTATACTCTTCAGAAGTATCTGAATCCCAGGGGTAAGTAATTACTAGTAGACTAATCTATCAGTATGTAAGTCGGGAAGGAATGCACTTCTGTGCATCAGAGGTTTGGTTTTGAAGTTGGTGCTTTTTAGCTGTTGCTGCTGTTAGTGAGCCGCCAGTGTCTTGGGTCCTTCTGGAGCACACATTAAGTTGTATACTTGGTGTTTCGCAAAAGGATAAAGTCATTCTGTTGCTTTCCTGAGATCTGTTTTCTTGCTCTTAGGATCTGAAATAGTCATTTAAACAGGTGTTGCAACAGAAAAATTTGCCCACTTGGAGTTAGATATAGGTTGCTTATCGTTTTTTTTTGGTTTTGTGCTTTTTTTTTTTTTTTTACAGTGGCCAGGGATCTTTTTTTCCACTGGTCTGAGTGGCTAATTTAAGGTTGAAGTGTACCTGATCCCTGCTACTACTCCTGAGCTAAGTCTCTTAATGTGAATTCACATCTAGCAACCATCTGTAAGCAACTGCAAAATACATATGAAGTCTTGAAGTGTTATTATGAAGCAGGTGAGAAATAAAGACAAGTAATTTGCATGAGGACCCTAGAGACCCCTAGCCCCTCTGTTTCCCCCATGGTTCCCCTTTTTCCCCAGAAATTTAAGAATGGAAATAAAGTAAACTTGATAAAAATAGAGTAAATAACTGTACAACAGTTGTTCACATCTGGTTTTCTAGCCTTTCAAATCCTCTGATCTTAAGGTGTGGTGATCTCAATCTTATTTTATTACTACTTTTTTTTATTTGTGAAGTGGTGGCTTCTATTTTGATGGATTTTGGTTTTCCAAAATGTGGTTTTGAGCTGCTAGTTTGTTTTCCTGTGGCTCAGCCTCCATTAGGATACATAGCCTTTGTGCGCAATTGACTAAGCCGTCATTAGGTTCCCCGAGTCATTTTGGGGTTCTGATTACTGCTAATTCTGTAACAAATGTGGCCTGGCCCTTAGGCCATGCTCAGTGTCAAACAAAGTGCAATACTGTCTGTTGTACAGGCTTCTTGGACTTCCTTCTCAGAGAATGCAGAGTAATTATAGCTCAATTTAACTATAACCAGAAATGGCAATAGGGACAAAGATTCAATATTTAGCTGCTTGTGCAGACACATTATTGTAGAATTAAAAAAAAACTAGATGAAGATGTGTAGTTCACATCGTGTCTGCATAGAATTGCCAGCTATTTTTAAACTGTCATCTGACAAATAAATCATATGTGGCCAGTGACATTGCTGAAACAATTTCTTGGCCATCTTCTGTTACAGCCCTACCATGCAGGATACCTCTTCTGAATTTATTTTCCCTCCCTGCAGTTGCCTTAGCTTCCTTCCTAGAAATGGCCAGCACAAAGGTTACTGTATTGCTAGCTACTATAATTTCACTTACCTAGAATGGATGTGTCTTAAAACCTGTGTGTCTTAGTTTTTGTTCTGAAATAAATTCACTTAAGTTACAGCACCTGAAAGGTTGCTTTTGAAGCTGGACAAATTCGATTTTTCTTGTAGCTGTGAGGTTCCCTGCTTATCTTGTAGCTAAATGGTTAAATTCCTGTTTAGAGAACTTCTTTCTCACTTTCACCTGTAGAAATTTAAAACTCCATCTCCCACTTTACCCAGGAAAGTGTTAACCCCACTGAACCATAGTATTGGGGATCATTACTCTCTTACTTTATCACCTCTGTCCTTATACTTGGCATCATAATTGTGTATTTGGAGAACCAGGGAGTTCCTTTCATCAAAACATGGGAAAAAAAATGCATATCTATTCTGTCTGCTGTGCTGCTCTGCTCTCTTGAAATTGTTTGAGAGGTGGAGACTGCCAGTATGGTAAGAAACAAAATTAGATCAAAGCATCGATTGAATCAAGTACATAATGAAATCGACTGTTCCTTCATGCTTTAAAGAAGCTGAAAATTCTTTTCACAGCCCTGTTTGTAGCTAGTAAATAGTGGTATGCTGTGCTTGTGTTTTCCTATTTGGGGAAAAAATTGTTTTTCATTATATTGAGCTGAATTAAGAGTTGAAGGGTTGACCTCAAAATTATAGTGCTGAAAGTTGATAAGATCTGACAATGGGGATAGCATTTAAGTGTCTGCATTTCCTCTAGAGAGGATGAGATATGCCAAATACAATTTTGGATAATCTGTGTCACTGGGAGAGAGAAGACACACTAGAAACAGAAGTAACTGCAGATATGTACTAAGCCACTAGTGAGTTTTAAAGAGTGATTTTTTTTTTTTAATGTTCTTAGTACAAAAGGGTGTTGTAAGATAGGTTTCACTCCCAACAAGAAATTATCATCGTCCAGACAAACTGTATGAATAAACCAAAGAGGATAATGCCAAGGAGAATCAGGAAAGCCTTCAAAAGCAGAGTGTTTGTAATTTGAGTGGGAAAAGGGGGCTGAAAAAGCAACTGAAGGAGCTTAAAGTGTGTGTGTGTGTGGGGGGGAAGGCAGGTGGGCACTGACACAAAAACACATTTCTTCCAAATGTTTGAAGACTCAAGTGAATTTTGGAGAAAAGTGACTCTTTGGCCTCCTCCATTTGAATGGAGGAGGACAATCTGTTGTCTTTGAGACATTAAAGATGTGGCTTAGCCACTGTTTCCAACACAGGCTGATTGCATGGCTCCACAAATGCTGTGAATTGTCCCATGGTCCTTGCTTGGTCTTAAAGGGAACTTCTGTTCTTTGCATTTTTGCAGAAAAGACATGCTGCAAATATCAATTGGATCAGCAGTGTGGTAACATGAGGTTACTTCTGTGGTAGTAAGACTGGTGAAATTGTCCTGAACTTGCAAATGCAGTCAGCTGAAGGAGGGTTTTTAAAGAAAATTTTCCCCCCTCATACTATGAAATACTATGCATATTCATATCAATGCACTTAGGCTTTTTGCCAGCTCTGTTTGAGATGATTTAATTTCTTTATGATAAAAGAAAATGGTATGATCTTTAATTCCTGGTTGTGTTGTGTGGTGTGTGTGGCCCCCCCCCCCCCCCCCGGACTATTTAGCAGGCTGGAAAGTGAGGGAAGTGACAGTGGCACTGGCAGAGTGAATCATGCTGATAAGCAGCAACAGAATAGATGAGGAAGATTTTTTTCTTTTTTTCAGTAAGGTCATGAGTTTAGTTTGGACCTTTTAGTGTCCATCTGTAGCATATGCCTTTCCAAATTTTCCACCCCTTCAGTCTTTTTAAAAAAAAAAAAAAAAAGGCCCTACAGGACCAAGCTGTTTGGCAATTGTTTTCCTTAATGCTTATTTTGAGCTAGGCCTGTTGTGGTAAGCTGGGATCCTTATTAGAAAGGACTGTGAAGGAAAATGGAATATATAGGAGTGGCTTAGGAAGTGATTTTTATGCTCATCCTGCTGAAAATCAGGAAATGCGCACTTTCCTAAAAGTATAAAGCCATAAATGAGAAAAACAAAGTTAAACAAAAGGTCAGGGACTGTTTCATCATCTGACTCACTCTGACTTGGGCTATACATTTTCTGATTAAAATTTGTTTCAGCTGGAGTATGTTCTATGGAAACAACTGTTCTTAATTTAAAAGTTACTGTAGACAGAAAATGTGTTGCAGTCCTGGATGAGTTATTCCAGCTGATAAATTTCTTACTGTTCTAAAGTAAGTTTAGTCTGCATATCTCAGCTTTACAGATATTCAAGGAAATCACATTTTTTCTTTGCTGTGCAGATTCCAACCTTACTCAGCTTTGGTTAGATTTTTGCCCAGTGTCTGTCATGATTTTTCTTTCACTTAACTTTTTTGGATGTTTTATCTATTAAATATAAGCCTTTCTTATCAAAGCAGCTGGCCATAAAATGACTGGTTTCAAATAATTAACATATATAAATGATGTGTATATTTGTCCCTAATTTTTATGGCTCTTTATTGGATGCTGATACCAGTCAGGAATGGATGTATTTAATGAAATGTCATATTTGTTGTTTTGTTGTACTCAAGAAAGCATCACCTCAAAATTGTTAAGCATGGCTATGAACACTTTTCAAAAAGCACATTGCTATGCCCAGCTTTTATTTAGCTGCAACTCTATATAGCTAAATTATTGTATTAAATATTTTGCTGCTTTTTAGTAAGGAGTAGACTTTCAACCACTGGTCTACACTAGTAATAATGCTTCCACTGAGATTTATCATAAACTTGACTGAAAACAGAGTTAAGCCAAACAAAAGAGTGGACCTGGTAGGATGTGTTGGACTGGTTGTAGAAAAAGCCTTCTCTTTGATATAACTTGATAAGTACTACTTGTTTGTTGTCTGTTATAGTTGAGCTCCGGAGTTAGTGGTCTTTGTCTTGAATTTTCAAGATACTTGCAGAGAAAAAGCTTGGAATTTCAAATATTGGCTGAAAGTTTGCCAGAGTTCTAGATAGGGATATGCAGATACTTTATTGGATTTAGATTTTAGTCCTTTTTCCATCATACTTTGCTTCAAACTGCCTCATCCATGAGTTCCTCTCTCCTCCCCTCCCCCCCCCCCAAAAAAAAAGCACTGTACAAACCTGCCTCCCTGCCTGATGGTATCTGCATCTTATATTGATTCTTGGAGTCATGTTATGCTGTGTTATGCCATTTCACATTGTGTTATGGAGTGTCACAATGTGATGCAATGTAACATGATGTGATGGAACATGTGGCAAAGTAAAAAGGTCTAACGGCACAATGGAGTGGAATGCTCCAATGCACAACAACCTTCTGTTTTTCAGTAGCTGCACTATCCATATACACTTTAAAGTCCTACAAGCTGTAGAGAATTAGAAATCTAGAATCTCATTTAAAACTTGCAAGTGTCATGCACTTTATTATTGTGGTTTAGAGCTCTCTGTAGTGGTTTTAGGAATATTACTGTGGCTGCTTCCATTGAAGGATACTTGTTTTGTAAAAGTTCTGTTAGATTAGATGCTGAATGGCTCTTTTGAATGAGAAAGGGAACAGAAGGTGCTCTTTGCTTCTGAGTACTTGATTTGTGTAATGGATGTGTTGGTAAGTAGAATAATCAGATGTGCTAGCCCTTGTTAGCTATGTAACTTCAAGTCTTGGTTAAGTGGCTTCTGCTCTTGAGTTTTGCCACTTAAAGTAACAGCAAAGCTATATAGACATAAATAGAACCTGCTAGGCTTTCTCTAACACTGCTGACATGGGGTAGTGATACCCCCCAGACCTGTCTTGAAGGAATTAAAGAAGGTGTATCTGAGTATCTGGAGCAGGTGTCGGTTCATTGTTTGTGGACTGATATGAAGTATGGAATTTTCTTGCCTATAATCTCCAATAATCAAATACAAGATCTCAGTCAAAGCCCTCCTTACCTCTTTCATGATATCCCAGTTGGTCTGGCTATGTTCTGCCTTCTTTTTCCAGTTCTTGTGTTGATCTTCCTGTGTTTGGAATAACCTTTTTGTGCCTGTGTACTTTCTCCTTTGATTCGTATTCCCTTTGTTAAAACACTTGCATGCAATTTATGAATGTCATGCTGTCCTTAGAACTGGAACACTCTGACCATTCTCCCCTCTTCTTCCTCTTAATGTAGGGGTCTAGTTTTTGTTATATTTGAGAACTTAGATATGCTTATTATTCCTGAAGGAGGAGAGGGGAAGGATAAACATGTGCCCACAGTGCAAAGCATCAACACTCAGGGCTTTTGAACTTGCATATCTTGATCATGCTGACTCACAAGCTTTTTAGTTTGTTTTGGTTTTTCAAAAGCTCATATGCATACCTATTATGGAAAGGACATGCTGATCATACAAAGCTCTGTGCAGGTTTAGAGAGCTTCTCTATTTTGGAATATGTTATTATCAACAGCCTAATGATAGCAAGACTTGAAGATGGGTTGTATCAAGAGACATATTAAAAACTACACCTTTATGAGGAAATACTGCTGTTAGAATGAGCACAAATGTCAGGCACAACAGTCCATGAAACTTGTGACTTTGTACATGAATGCTAGCTTAGGTGTTATTGATGCTTCTGCAGGACTGTTTTACACTGCAGCTGCAAATTATGGGGATGAAATGTAGACCGGTATTCCTGCCATGTCTTGCTCTGATGCCTTTGCCTCTTCTGGCACACTCTCTTCTTGCTTCCACCTTTCCTAAGCCAGATAGTACTTCATATTGGCATGTTCAGCAAGTAACCCTCATGTTTCTCCTGGAGGCCTGGGACAATCCACAACAATCCCTATCAGCTCCTGACCATCATTTAACCTGTATTTTGCCAAGCCAGCTCTATGCTGTATAACAACCTTGTAAAAGAAGCATACATGTGTTTGGAAGACTGTAGGGTTTATGACAAGAAAATGAGTAGTCACCATTGATTCCATTTTGAGCCTTTTCCAGCTGAGGAATGATAAGTCTGTGGATCAAGTTTCAGGAACATTTCAGGCATCTGTTAACTGCACTGGAAAGGCTGAATTGAGTTTTATCATAATTTAACTCAAATGCATTGCTATTTCATGGTGACTTAAGCAAGGCTTGTGTCTTTTTAAGAAAAGACTAAGGAGGCACTTATTGCATCTTTCTCTTTCTGATGGGAAGGTATAGAAAAGGATCAGACTCCTCTTGGAGGTGTGTGGTGTTAGGACAAAAGATAATGGCTGCAAGCTGCAACAAGGGAAGTTCAAATTAGATATTGGAGCAAAAAAAAAAAAAATCAATCTTCACTGTGAGGCTAGTCAGATACTGGAACAGGTGCCCAGAAAGTGGAACCCCCCCATCCATGGGGATGTTCAAAACTTGACTGGATGAGGTCCTGAGCAACCTTGTCTAAACTGTCCCTGCTTTGAGCTGGGGGTTGGATTCAAAGACCTCTGGAGGGATCTAGCTTACTGATTCTGTAACTTTGGAACACCCTGTACAGGAAGTTGGTCTGTTAGATGTTCTAGATTTCTTGGAGGACCTGTTGAGCAATGAATTGACCCCGCATGAGGGAAAGTATAGCCTCTAAATAAAATAGTTCCTAAATCTAGGAAATTACAGCTGCCACTTCTTATACTGGTCTGAGGGCAGCTTTGAAGATTTTCTTGAGGACAGCCAGTGAATTCACTGTCAAGGAAGATTTTAGACTCTCTAGAGTATGACTACTTAGAATTAAGTGTATAAGCTTGAGTTACACAACAGCTGTTGTGTTATTGCAATTATCAAATGTATCTCAGGACTTGTTAGACAACATGATACTTTTTGGCCCCAATACATTGTCAAGATGTATAAAGCTATGTTCATGGATTGAATGGCAGATCTCAGAGGGTTGTGACCAGTGGCACAAAGTCTAGCTGGAGGCCTAGAGCTAGCATTGCACCCCAGGGGCCAATACTGGGTCCAGTCCTGTTCAGCTTATTCATCAATGACCTGCCAGATCCTGTTGAGTGAAGCTGCTTGCCAGCCACATGATCCTCAGCCTGTATTGTTGCAAGGGCTTCTTCCTTGCATTTATCCTTGTTGAATTCATGAGGTTCCATTGGCCTGTTCCTCTGGCCTTTCTAGGTCCCTCTGAACAGCAGCCCTGCCTTCAGGCATATGGACTGGTTCTGCCCAGTTTAGTCATCAAATGTGATGAATGTGCACTCTACCTTCTCCAGGTTACTGAGAAAGGTGTTAAACAGGGCAAGTCTCAGGATATACTCTGGTGGTGCTCCACTGGTTGCTGACCTCTGGGTAGAGTATGACCTGCTAACCTCTGAGACTGACCATCCAATCTGTGTTACCCAGTTGTCTAGTTGCCACTCATCCAGGCCATAATACCCTAGTATGGATATAAGAATATTGTGGGAGAAGATCTCAAATGTCTTGCTGAAGTTGAAGTAAATTGCATCTACTGATTTCTACAACACAAATCTAGTCACTTTTTCACAGAAGGCAATTGGATTGGTCAGGCATGATTTATCCTTGGTAAATTAACTTTGACAGTTCCTGATTTCTGCCTTCATATGCCCAGAAATATTTTTCAAGAGGACCTGCTCCATGACTTTGCCAAGGATTAAAGTGATGTGAACGAGCCTGTAGCTTCCTAGACTTTTTTAATCTTTTTGAAGATGGTTCCAACATTTGCCTTCCTCCATTTGTTGGGGACCTCCCATGCTCTCTGACCTTTCAAAGATAATTGAAAACACCCTTGCAAATGACTCTAGCCAGGGTCAACCATTGTGGTCCTATGGACTTGTATGACTTGTTCTCTCAAGCAATCTGATTTGATCTTTGTCCACTGTTGGTTGTTCTCCTCTTTGAACCCTGTCTTTAAGAAGAGAAACCTGGAAGTCCTTGTTGAAGACTGAGACAAAGACAACACTGAGCCTCAGTGCTGTTTGTATCTGCTGCCGCTAAATCACCTGCCCCTTTGAGCAGAGTTCCCTGTTTAGCCAAGCTGATCTTCAAATTTATCTACTTGTTTTCCTAAGTAACATGATGGCCTGTTCTTGCTAGCTTTCCTGAGCTTGTTGGCCCTTTGCATTTGCCTTCCATGAGAGACACCTATCAGTTCCCTGAAGTACTGGAAGTCTGTTCCCTTGAAGTGTAGGGTTTGTGCTCTCTTCAGGATCTGGAGTGCTGCTATTTCATAGTTGCCTCAGCCAAGGCATTGTCATTCGTTATCGCATCCCCAACCCATATTTCCTTGTTAGTGAATAGCAGACCTAGCTGTGTTTCATTCCTGTTGACCACTCAGCACTTGTATCTAAGTGTTATTCCTGAAAACCTCTAGAAATCCCTTGTATTGTTGACATTTCACAATGTTGCCTTTTCAAACAGGTGCTGGGGGATTAAAGTCCTCCATAAGAACTATGGTGTGATCCAGAAACTTGGAGCTGTTTAAAGATTTTTTTTTTTCTCCTGACCAGGTGGTCTGTAACAAACTTCCACCCCGATGTCACCTATAGTGGCTCTCCTCTGGTTCTGATTTGGTGCACTAGGTGCTGCAGAATCAGAATTTACCATTCTGCCAGAGATCATGGTAGTTCAGTGATTAAGATTTAAAGTGTAGGAGTACTTACAGTTGAAGTTCTCATGGAAAATATTTTTCTTAACAAAAAAGGGGGGGCAGGAAAGATGCATGGGGAAATACTCAGCTTTTGGTAAACATGGAGTATGTCCATCTGTTTTTTTTTAGGTTTCCCTCATTGCTTTACTTCCATTATGTCCCAAACTTTAATTTCCTCATATAAATAGTTATAATTGTATTCTACTGTAAGATGATTCTATTGAAAAAATATTTTGGGAAAGTTGCAAAATTTTTTTTGTACAGGCATTGCTGCCAAGAAAGCAGGCTTTAATTTTTTTTAATGTTTTAGTAATTTGTGTGTCACTTTTGATTTGTAAATGGTATCAAGTTTTTTAAGGGTATGGCATTAAAAAATAAACTATAAACTGGCCCAGGTGTAGTTCTTCCTGTAAGGGTTAATATTTTGAGTGCTTTCATTGTTGGTCATATATTTTTCTACCAGAAGAGGTCACCATAGTAATTTACAAGAGACAGATTTTTATTTTTATTGTGAATGATCTTGCAAAAAGATGGTTTCTTAACTCATGAGAGTAAGTGAATTAGCAAATACTAATTGTCCTGCTTTAAAAACAAGAAAAAGTTTAAACATTTTTATTGTACAAACACTTTTTACATAGTAAGAATATGATGCAAGTCATCAGTTCCTATGATGACACTGTTATAGGTGAAGGGAACAATTTTTAGTTTTTATGTCTTAGTGTTAATTACTTTTTTAATTCAAGGATACAGAGTTTGTTCTTGACTTTGAGAAAATAGACTACTTTTGCTATAAAGCATGCTGATGTGTTTAATATTGTAGTCACTACAATTGGAAGGTAGGAGGGATAGGAAATATTGTTACTTATCTTCTGGTCCATTCAAATTTACAGCGGACAATCTAACTTTGAAATCACTGCCATGTTTTCTGGCTAAGCAGTAATGGTAAAACTTTATAGGAACTGATATACTGAATGGGATAAAAAAAACTGAGTTGAGTGTTTTATCTCCAACAGTGGTCAGTATTCAATGCAATAAGGGAATATTTTTCTTACCCACTAAAAATAGTGAAGGGCTTCTGAGTCTTGGTGTGCAGTGGTGCAGGCATTTTTTTTGGGGGGGGGGGGGCTGCTCTCACCAGGGATCACTAGATGCCAATGCTGTTCCCTTTTTGGGTGTTTTCCTACTGTAGTTGTCTCTGGCTTATGGGATAAGACCTTCAAGGACATATGCTGTCCTAGAAGCTTTCTCAGCAAAGCCACAAGATAGAAACAAGCCCAGTGTATCAGCTAGGATCACCACCTGTGTTTCAGCAGGGCTGGATCCTGGAGTCCAGGGTTTTTTTCTAGATGAGCTCTGCTTCTGTAGCAGCTCTTTCTTTGGGAGATAGGCTTTATGCATCCACTTTCCTCTGTTTTTCATTGCTGGCAACAACAGCATATCTCACAAATGCACAAAGCCCTGTGGTTCCCAGCAGAACACTACTAGAAGGTGCACAATACATTTAAAGGCTATTTTCAGATTCCTAACACCATCATATTGTAAACTATATTGTACTGCCCTCTCTCATTGCTAGCAATACTCATGTAGTGACTACAATTAGCAAGTAGCTTTCATTAGCACTCCTCTTTTTCCAAATCCTGCTGGAGCAAAGGCTCAGGTGTAAGATTAGGACTTCCCAGATCAGCTGTGCTTAAGCTTTTCAGGAGAGAAGCTCTGTGCTGTGACTGTATTTAGGAGTTGGGACTTAAGGGGAAGATATCATGAAAGAGTTTTGGGTTGCAGATGGTTCACATTGTTTCAGCTTTCCTGAAGTCACTGCATGGTTTTGGTTTTATACAACAACTTGGAACTGGATGGCAACTCAATTTTCCAAGTACACATTTTGCAAAGAAGGCTTACCCTTCCTATCTGTAGAGGAGGAGTTCAATTGTTTTATTTTTTCTCTGCTCTTGTCCCTCTCTCCCTTAAACTATTTATTCATATTTTAAAATGCTGTGTCATCTTGAATCTGTCAGAGAAGTAGAAATAAGGCTGGGTGTGGCATGTACCCTTAATTTATTCTCTCTGATTAACTGTGAACTGCATGTGTTCTTACAGGTTTGAAGGTTTTCCCCAAACCCCATCAAAGCAATTGGCTTTAGAAAGTAAAAATGGTGGAGTCTTTACCAATGTTCTGCTTTTGTGCTGGTATATCAGGCTAAATCTGTCCTTTGACACACTGCATTAGCACTTATGGCCTGCTCCATGTTTGATTAATGAGGGTGAGATGTTGATTATCTAATACAAGTTCTCAGCTGGTGCTCCTGCTGCCCTTACCAAGGCAAATTATTTCTGATAGATGATAATGGAATTCTTGTATATGACATGCAGAGTATGATTATGTCCCATAATATTTAGTGGGATTTTGTGGTATTTGTGTAGTATGTTTTGCTTGTGTAGCAGTAGGCATTAAGAGGTACCAATCCCTTAAAGAACTGACAGGTAAACTAGCTTCAGGAGAAATGCACCATTTATTTTATGTTATGGAATGGTCAGATACTGTTAGCATAGAATACATCTGAGTAAAAACAACGATTTGACTGCAAGCTTGCTTGATTTTTTTCATTGCTGGTTTTCCTTTGTAAATCTGGGAGAGAAGAAAAAAATTAAAGGAGCATCCTTGTTTGCTTCTGAGCTTCATGTTGGTGTGTGGGAAGATTAAAAAATAGACCAGGAATATTATATTTTAATATGAAATTTTATTAAAGTAGACCTGGAATAATTGTTTCATGCATTAAATGTTTAAAAACTGGCAGTGCAGAAGTCTTTCAACATGGTCCATAAAATTAAGTTCTGCCTTAAGTGATCTGTTGAGTTGCTACATTTTTTTCTGAAATGAAATATAACTATCCAGGTATTCAATGTGAATTATGATAGAACTATTCTCATGGCTTATGTTATCTTGTAGATTGCCCTAATGCAGTACAGAACATGTTGTGTTGGCTGATTGCTGTGTACTTTTCAACTGTCTAAATAGAAATCATTGTGAAATACATATAGCTAAGAATGAATAACAAACCAACTCATGATGCCTTTAGTTGTATTTTACTCATTTCTTACTCTAGCTCTATAAAGTTTTCCCCCTACAGCGGTTTTCAGGATGTGGCCCAAGAGACTTGGGAAATATTTCTTTTATGGGAGTGAGAGGAAGATGAAGAGGTACTGATAGGATTTTTCCAATTCTGATACACTCCCAAATCAAAAAGGTTAAGAAACATGTATGTGATTATTTACCATTCCAAAGTGGACATTCAATTTGGATAGGTTCCATTCCAACAGTAAAGCTAAACCAAAAAAAGCTAAACCTCCATACTGGAGGTGGTCTCTTCAGCTTGAACTTCATGACATGCTGATGAGCAACTTTATTCCTGTAGAGCAGTGGTAGATCTAGAGAAAAATAACCATCTTAGGGCACTGAAGACCTTGAATCTCCTTGATTCATTGTTTACTTGTTTGCCTAAATATTATCTTTCCAGATTAAGCAATTCTGGAAAGTCCTGCTCAAAAATAGTGGAGAGTACAGTTAACTTTTTTTGCAGAAAAAAAATTCTGCCTTTAAAAAAAAAAGCTTCCTCTGACTCTACCCATGTCACTTGAATTGTGGTTGTCACAGGTAATTTGAGTAGTGTACTATGTGCTTCCCTCAGCAGTATACAACTTCATCCTCTATAGAAGTAGCAAACTTTGGTAAGTTGAAAGACAAAGATACTCCTGATGTGAAGTCAGTAAATTCAGCATACGTGTCAGGTGTGCATACAAACTTTTTAAAGAAATGTTAAACAAATTCATTTATATACGAACAGACTTTCAAATATTAAGTGCTTTGTTTTTGTTTGAGAGAGAAGCCTGAATAAACTAATGATGCTACAAGACACTCAGCAAAGTTGCACCTTTTCCTTGTATAGGATATTTTTGCACATACAATATTTGTCATCTTTATAAGAGCAAGCATGATACTAGGAAATAAATATTTTCAGTATCATAGGTTTTCACAGCTTTTGAGTAGCTATTAAGCTAATCAGATTGCTAAATTGACATTTTCAACTCTAAGGACTGAAAAAACTTAAGACAGGTTATCAGATTAAATTCTGGACATAAGCATGTGTGCAAACACTTGGACTATTAAACCTTTATGCCTGCTTCTAAGGTTTCATTGTTTTGAGCTGACATTCCTTGATTGAATCTTCATGAGCACACACTATTCATTTAGCCATCCCACTTCCTCCTTCTACCCAAGCACCTAAATATTCCAATAAAAAAAGTGAAGAGAGCCTTGTGTGTGCTCTCCACCTAAAACACAGCTGCAGCTGAGAAAATACTTGTCTTTCATGTGTGTGCTTTAATTGCTTCAGCTGAACCCCTTCCCTTCTCCTGCTTCCCCCATGCAGTTACCCATAACTGGGCTGGAACATATTGTGAATTCCAGGCTATATATTTAATTTTCATGCATTCATGTATATAATGTTCATTTTATCTGTTAATGTGAGCATTTTTCTGTTTGGTCATCAGTGATGCATGTAAAAGTTGACAGCCTTTCCACAGAAGTTTCTTATTTGAAAATACATTATTGAACTAGATAGTGGTGGAAGTTATTTGCATATATATTTCCCTTTAAGCTTATTTTGTTCTTCATCTTTTTTTATAGAATGGAGTTAAGAGCAGTATAAACATGATTATGTATGTTTCTGATTTATTTTGTGTGACAAAAGATTATGCAATGGCCAGACTGTACTTAAGAAAAAGAAAAATACAAAGTTGCAATGAACTTAAGGACTTCCTTTTACCTGAATGGTCAAAATATTATAGGTGTATGTGTGGTGTGGGTTGGGTTTTTTTCCTCCCTCCTCCAGGGGAGGCTGCACACTCAAAACTGAGCGCTAAGTAGAGCAGCCAAGGGTATTTCTTAGCTATACTTTGATCAAGCCTCATTTTGCTTTTATTTTATGGAGATAAAGGTTTGTTCCTGCTGATTACTTTTGGTTTTGACTTCATTGGAGTTCATCCCTGGCTTTCTGTTGATGCCAAATGAATGTTTTCTATCTTTCAATAGAAGTATACACAACAGCAAAACAAGCTTTCATAATCTTGCTTTTTGAGGGTGGTGGGAGGGCCACCTATGGAGCTGTGATGTTTGTCCAGTTTCCATGTTCTTTTGGTCTTTGGCCTGTCTGAGACTGCCAACAAATATGTTAATTGCTGTGATTTTTTTTAATGTGGACATTTTGTCCAGTAAAAAAATGAACTGAGATCCATAATTAATTTTAAATTTATGGAAGAGGTTCTTCCTTTCTCCTTCCTGATAATTTATTTTGCCTTCAGGTGGACTGTGCAACCTTACTGACTTCAGCAGGGTTTCCTGTATGTAACCAAGATGGGTTCTTGTTGATAGTTAAAATAAAAACATAGTTTGTGCAATTTGCCTGAAGAATAAAATACAGACCAGAATATAGTTTTAATTCTAGGTTTTTAAAAGTGCCCTTAGAGGGTCATCAAGGAATATACTAACTCTAGGAAGTCTTTTGCTTTCTCAGTGCTTATCTTGTTGCTTCCCCTCTACAGAATTTTTCAGCTAACTGACCCAGCAATTCTAATGCACTGTTTCTATGGAAATAATTTTTCAACTGATGTTAATGTTGCCTGTTAGGTAGGACACTGAATAAGCTGCTACTGAGGAGGGGAAGCATGCTTTTGATGCAGTTAGATAGCAATTCATATGAAAACAGAATTGCCATGGAAATCTTCCCTTTTTCAAAACATATGGTACCACCATTATCAACAATCACATAAGCTATGCTTCCTAATTGTTTCTTCCTCTAAGACTCTGAGCAAATGTATTTCTGAGGGTGAGCTCAGTAGAGATATCCATTATAGTTTGCAGCTGAGGACATGGAATGGTTTGATTTAGAAATGTTCTTCCAGTTCAAGGCCTGGTACTGTTTTTCTGCCTATTTACAGAGAGAAGTGCTCACCACTTTAGTCTGTTGCAAAGCTTTAGTGCTGTTCCTCCAGTAGGCCCATAGGGATATGATGATCTGCTTCCATGGAAATAAATGATCCTTAATGAGAGATGTAAACAAATTTCACTGAGTGATGACACCAGAAATCTGCTAAAAATGTAAATAACTTAGTTTTGAAAGATCTCTGAAATGCAAGAATTGTTTTGCTTCGAAGATTGTTCTTGAATTGTGTTTGGAAGACTGGATATTGTGCTAGAGTGAACTTTCATTTGGTTTTCAGACAGCACAGACTTGGAAGAAGTATCACATGTAGCAGCTCTAGATATATAATTAAAGTTTTGGTGAATCTAAGTTTCAGTAAACTGGGAGCTAATTTGTTGTGTATACTGTGCTTCTGCCTTCAAACTGTGCTGTAAAATTTCTTAGCTTTCTACTAATCCATGTTTTTAGTGAGGCTGAAAGTACCATGAGAACAGAGGAAAGATTGTGCATATTTCCTTGCTTCTCGTTCCAGGCAAAACAGGGAGGTGGAAGTGAATACAGAAATGTTAACTTTGTTAAAAATCAAAATTGGGGTGAGGGTTTGCATATTTAGAGTGGTGGGGTTTTTATTTATTTTTATTTTTTAACCAAACTGTTTTTAGCTTTGAAATGTTTTGGTCTTTTTTCAACCATTCATAGCATCAGTTCTAAAGATGTTATTGGTTTTCTGTGAAAATTGTGATTTAAGTGTTCTCTCTTTGGGTGCTTTAGAAATCCCCAGGTGCAGAACGCAAGTATGTTTAAGTTAAAATACAAATATTTTCCAAAGCTTTCATTTATATAGTAGGTGTTTGACTCTGAGTTACTGGATACAGTTTGGGTTGGAACAAATCCTAGAGGTTGTATTTTGGTTGTGCTAGCATATTGCAATGGCGAAGGAAGGAAGGAGCAAAGATCTCAGCAAGTCTGTCCATGTTGTGGTCCTCAACTAATCTGGTTTCTTTAGAAGAAGTATCTCCAAAGTGTATGGATTCTTGGTTACATACTACTGATGTAGAATGCAAATAGCACTATAGAGGGAAGCAATATTAAAATATAGATTGTTAATTTATTTTAATTCGCTGCATGTTCTTGCACATACAAAAGTTGACATTACAATTTATTTTTATATTTATAAATTGTTTCATGGTATTAAAATGCTTCATATACTTGCTAGTTTTAGGAATGAATATGCTTCTAAGCGCCTTTTTTTATATATTTTTAAGGTCAGTAAATAAGCAAAGGAAGAGGAGTATTATCTTTCCCTAGAACATACATTTTCCATCTGACTATAAGGAAAAACTTCTTGACTGTGAAGGTGCCAGAGCACTGAAACAGGTTGCCCAGAGAGGTTGTGGAGTCTCCTTCTCTGGAGATATTCAAAACCTGCCTGGATGTGATCCTGTGCAATGTGCTCTAGGTGACCCTGTTTGAGCTAGGGGGTTTGAACTAGATGATCTCCTGAGGTCCTTTCCAACCTCAGCCAATCTGTGACACTGATAGAAAGGAACTTAAACCTTCCTTTTATTTGTGCAAAATCAAATTCAGGATCAGGTTATATCTCCCTTTGATATACTGGCCAGCATATGCATATAAAATGTGAACAGATGAGGCACAATCCTTCTAATTGAAGGTGCTTTTTTGTCTCCACAAGCTTTTATTTATATTTGTTGCAGGAATAAAATCAGGTGTTCAAATTTGTCCATCTTAAAAAAAAAAAAAAAAAAAAACTGAAAATTTCTCCTTTTAATCCTGACAGAAAATAGTTCTGGTCATGTTTTTTGGTGCTGAATATTTGGTCCGATTGTGGTCTGCAGGTTGCAGAAGTAAATACGTTGGCTTCCAGGGAAGGATATGTTTTGCCAGAAAGCCAATATCAATTATTGGTAAGACTTAAACTTTCTTTGCTACTCTGTTATCATTCACTTCAAATAAAGATGTAATCTACTGCAGAGAATACACTTCAAGCCTGAGCTATGTCCATCACTCAAGCATTTATGTTTTGTCAGCTTATGCAATTATTCCTTCTCTTTGGATTGCCAGAACTACACATTTAAAATATGGCTGTGAGACACAAGAAGGCCCTCAGCTTAACATGATGTGACAAGGATCATGTGGCGGGGACTTTTATTGGTCATATAGATGAGCCAGGAGCTGGCAGGGAGGCCAAACCTCTTGCCTTGTCTCCTGGTGTAGCAGTTTGGAATTCATGAGGTTTTGGTGTTTTGAAAAAGGATGAGATGGGCCAAGTGAGAGGTGAAAAAGCAATAAAAAGTGTTTTATTTTTCATATGAAAAGCATGTTTGAGCCCACAAAATGAGAAGCTTTGTGTTTATCTGGCATACTGAGCATTCATTTGTGGTGGACTATCTGCTATTTGTCTATGGTACTCCAACTGTGATCTACTTATGACTCTGACTGCAAGGATGTCTTACCCAGAGGTAGGATAGTCTTTGTTTTTTCAGATGTGTTCATCTTCCATAGCAACTGATCTGTGGAATAGTTGCATGCAGTATAAAGATAAAATAGATAAAATAGATAAAATAGATAAAATAGATAAAATAGATAAAATAGATAAAATAGATAAAATAGATAAAATAGATAAAATAGATAAAATAGATAAAATAGATAAAATAGATAAAATAGATAAAATAGATAAAATAGATAAAATAGATAAAATAGATAAAATAGATAAAATGCAAGAAGGGCTTCTTCAAATACATCAGTAGCAAGAGGAAGACTAGAGAGAATGTGGGCCCTCTGCTGAATGGGGTGGGTGCCCTGGTGACGAAGGATGCAGAGAAGGCAGAGTTACTGAATGCCGCCTTTGCTTCAGTCTTTACTGCTCAGGCCAGCCCTCAGGAACACCAGACCCTGGAGGCAAGAGAAAGTCTAGAGGAAGGAAGACTTTCCCTTGGTGGAGGAGGAGTGGGTTAGAGATCATTTAAGCAAACTTGACACCCACAAATCCATGGGCCCTGATGGGATGCACCCACGAGTGCTGAGGGAGCTGGCGGATGTCATTGCTAAGCCACTCTCCATCATCTTTGAAAGGTCATGGAGGACAGGAGAGGTGCCTGAGGACTGGAAGAAAGCCAATGTCACCCCAGTCTTCAAAAAGGGCAAGAAGGAGGATCCAGGGAACTACAGGCCAGTCAGCCTCACCTGCATCCCTGGAAAGGTGATGGAGCAGCTCATCCTGGAGGCTATCTCCAAGCATGTGGAGGACAAGAAGGTGATCAGGAGTAGTCAGCATGGCTTCACCTAGGGGAAATCATGCTTAACCAATCTGATAGCCTTCTGTGCCGGAAGGACTGCCTGGGTAGATGAGGGGAAAGCAGTGGATGTTGTCTACCTTGACTTCAGCAAGGCTTTCGACACTGTCTCCATACCATCCTCATAGACAAGCTCAGGAAGTGTGGGCTAGATGAGTGGACAGTGAGGTGGCTTGAGAACTGGCTGAATGGCAGAGCTCAGAGGGTTGTGATCAGTGGCACAGAGTCTAGTTGGAGGCCTGTAGCTAGTGGTGTCCCCCAGGGGTCAGTCCTGGGTCCAGTCTTGTTCAACAACTTCATCAATGACCTGGATGAAGGCACAGAGTGCCTCCTCAGCAAGTTTGCTGATGAGACAAAACTGGGAGGAGTGGTGGATACCCCAGAGGGCTGTGCTGCCATTCAGAGAGACCTGGACAGGCTGGAGAGGTGGGCAGAGAGGAACCTCATGAAGTTCAACAAAGGCAAGTGCAGGGTCCTGCACCTGGGGAGGAATAACCCCATGCACCAGTACAGGTTGGGGGTTGACCTGCTGGAAAGCAGCTCTGCTGAGAAGGCCCTGGAATTACTGGTGGACACCAAGTTGATCATGAGGCAGCAATGCGCCCTTGTGGCCAAGAAGGCCAATGGTCTCCTGGGGTGCATCAGGAAGAGTGTTGCCAGCAGGTCGAGGGAGGTGATTCTCCCCCTCTACTCAGCCCTGCTGAGGCCCCATCTGGAGTACTGCATCCAGTTCTGGGCTCCCCAGTACAAGAGGGATGTGGCACTACTGGAGCAAGTCCAGCGAAGGGCTACAAAGATGATGAGGGGACTGGAGCATCTCTCTTATGAGGAAAGGCTGAGAGAGCTGGGCCTGTTTAGGCTGGAGAAGAGAAGGCTGAGAGGAGATCTTATCAATGTGTACAAGTATCTGAAGGGAGGGTGTCAAGAAGATGGGACCAGACTCTTTTCAGTGGTGCCCAGTGACAGGACACGAGGCAACAGGCACAAACTGAAACACAGACGCTTCCATCTGAACATGAGGAAAAACTTCTTGACTGTGAGGGTGACAGAGCACCGGAACAGGTTGCCCAGAGAGATTGTGGAGTCTCCTTCTCTGGAGATATTCAAAATGTGCCTGGATGCAATCCTGTGCAATGTGCTCTAGGTGACCCTGCTTGAGCAGGGGTGTTGGACTAGATGATCTCCAGAGTTCCCTTCCAACCTCAGCGATTCTGTGAAAATGGGTTTCCATGCTGCCCTGCATCTCAAACTTGCGTTGAATAGCTTGTAGAGTTGCCATCCACTCATGATACTGTAGTACTGTGATCTGGTTAGCAGAGTGCTGATCTCAGCTGAGCGCTGTTATGACCGTATAAAAAATGAGTAGTTATAACTCTATAGTCTATGAAAGAACTGGATGAAATTGCCCTCTTCCGCATCTCTGAATGAGCACTAGCTGAGAAGAGAATTTGACTTATGTAAACCTTGTCTGAGAAGGGGAGAAAATGATGTCACCTTCTGCCTTTGACTGTGGAGAGGGCAAGTAATACCAGCTGTATACTTACTGTTCTTGTGCACACCTTCAGATGTTTTTAGAGACAGAGTTCCCTGCTGGCTTGGTCTTCTGATATTTTGGAATTTGTCTTATGAAAAAGCTGTGTTTGAATTGGATAGTGGAAGATGCAAAAGCTGGTTGGAGAGTATGTGGGATCAGGAAGGGGAAGATGTGAAGATCAACAGAGATTTAAATATGCTGCACTCTGTTTTTCCTTTGCTTTGCAAGCTCCTTTGGAAAAGGGCCAATCTTTTTCAGTGTGAATGTCACTTGTACATTTACAAGTTACTATCAGTTCTGTAGTACTGATTATCAGTATTATGATATCTATTACTGAAATAATTTCTCTCATTAAGTATTAATGGTCTTACATTCTCATTTGTAGTTTATACTTAATAGTGACATTGTTATCAAAGACTATAAGAAAGGCAAAATGTGTAAAGTGAAGTCATCTTTATTAAATCTATTTGTGCAATTGGAAAAAACTGACAAGACTGGACACAATCCATCTTAAGTCCAACACAGACACAGCAAATGCAAGAGATGAGTTTAAATTGGGAAGTGTATGGAAATGAGCAAAGTGCAAGTTGGGAACAGTTGCACTAGGTAATACTAAAGTTACTCAGTTTTAGATGGTTTGAGGAACAATGGTGGGTAGCATCTTTGGAACAGGAGAGAGATTAGGAGGACAGGTGACTAATGGCTCCTGTGGAACAGTGAGGGAATAATATAAGGTGAGGTTTGGGCAAAATTGTAGTAGACCATAAAATCATTGTTTCTATTTTGAGTTCACAATTTTTAGTCTGGTAGAGTTGTGTATTTTGTTACTCAAACTTCAGTTAACTGGATTTTAAATGATGGAAAGTTGGAGAGGCCAAAAAGATAGAGAATGACCTGTTTCCTTAACCACCTGTAACTTCATGAATCTTGGTGCGAAAATTTAGGAAACTGTTTTATTATCCACTATACACATCCAGATGTATAATATGGAGAGATACAGTACTCAGTCTTGGGTTATTGAAAAGTGTTTTGTTAAATACATACAAATTGTTCAGCTGTTTCTGGAGCTGACCTAGTTTCAAGATCTAGTCATGAAGCCTACACAGGTAACTCTTTCTTTGTGCTAAATATTGTCTTGACTTATATTTGAATTAAGAAGTGTTCTTAAGTAGATTAGAGTACACAGGTGCAGGAGCATATGAAACTGAAAATGTACTGGTTTTATGCATCTAGCGCAGTTGAACACTGCTGTTTGTATTGTCCTTGGAGAGGATAAAGTGCATTTCAAAAGTCAATTTTTTATCAATTTGGATGCAATATTTTGTTAGAGTTAAGAATAACTACATCTGGTTGTGCATCCAAAGCTATCAGTACTGGTTTTGCATTCAAAATTCCCCTAAGAATAAAATACCTTTAAAGTGAAGATTTGCTTTTATATATCAGATGCAGGTGGAAGTGTCTACACTAATCCAAGCAGCTAAAGTTCAGAAATTTATTTGCTATGAGTGATAGAATCATACTGACTCATATTGATTGTCATTTTTCAATTAATGAAAATAAAATACGAACACTAGAGAAAGAAATTAAAAGATAAGTGAGAATAGAATATAAGAAATAAGGTATTAATTTTATCTTTGCATTAATATGAAAGTTCCATAAGATATGCCCATCTTTATTTTAAAATTAAGTATTGTTGAAATACCTTTGATATAAGAGAGACTTCTCTTATGGCTTTTTGTCCACAGTAAAATTGGGATTGTCTTAGAGCTCACTTGGGTAGCAATTTTGAACTACTTTAATTTCTTCTGTTCTATTTCATTTTTCCCCTCTCTAATTATGAATGAAAATGATTTCATTTATGAGCAGAAAGGGGTTCTGTAGTCAAGGCTACTAATAACTGTTTTCTAAACTTATTTAATATTTTTTTGAATTCTATACCAATTAAAGCAGTATGATAACATGGAACTTCTATAACTGGGGAAGGAAAAAGTTAAGATAGGAGAAGATGCTATTTTTTGAATGTTCCTTTAGATAAAACTTAAAGCGAAAATGATGCAACTTCTCTACCTCATAAATAAAAATTTTCAGTTTGTTTTCTAAAGCTAACCTAATTTTTCTCCTATTTGAAGACAGGTGATAGAACTGTCTTTTCTTGCTACCTATAATTAAAGAACCTGTTGGAAGATGGATTGAATTCATTACCAACATAGAGACCCTTATGACAAATCACTTTCAATGTTTCTTCATTCCTAGTTTGTCAGAATGAGTCCACCTAAAGACTGTGGTGCTTGTGTACCATGGTGACAGCGTTAATAGTGATACCTTTGCTAAATATTATTTTAATGCTTGGTTGCTTACTACTTTAGCAGGGTTAGGTGAGCAGCTATGTGCTTCTAAAAATCCCAGCCTACTTGGCTTTATGAAAGGCATGTATCAGACACAGGCAAAGCTAAGAGGAGGTGCTTTCACTACATCTTTTGTTCTTTTGTCAGTGCTGCAGAAAGAGTCACAAAGAATGAATTTATGAATTAAAATTTGCTCGTGTTGGGCTTGAGAGCATTGGTATAAAGAGATATTTAGGGACATAAGTTGCTGGAGTAAAGACCTGAGAACATGTGTCCATTTCACTGTCCTTAAGCAAAAACTATATGGCACTGTATTTATGAGCATCTTTAATTGCTTATGGCATGCAACTCTGAAAAAACATCAACCCCTGGTATGCAACATTCCTGTTACCTTGTATAAGCGTGACCTGGGAGCAGTTCAGTGAGAAAGCTTGTGATGCAAGTCACTCAAGTATGTATGTGTAATCTGTTTATTTTAAGTCCTTATGGACATCATGCTATCTGCAAGTTACTAAACACAACTTAAAGCTAAGGGCTATTTCCATTTTGTAAAATATTATGGCAACTTAAGATGAAAATAGAAATGCAAGTACTTATGGAAAAATATTTTTACTCTTTTTACTTGAAAAGTATTAATTGCTTTTAATCAAAAAGCTGAGTTGCATACTAGAAAGTAATTTTTTTGAGAACAGTAGAAACAAGTCAAAACTTGCTTGAGAAAAAAATACTCTGGTAAGTTGTGTTATGTGCTATGCTGAAGTGTATGTATAATGAATGTCATAGGCAAGCTGATTTTTAGATAAATGGCAACTGTTTAGAAATTCTCAAGGATTTGGAAAATTAGAATAAGCCATAGGAATAGTGAACTAGCAGGTTAAATTTTTGAAGCTGTGTAGTAAATATAAACTATACGAATGTTTTTATTGTAGGTTTGTCGCTTGCATATGTAATGACATATGTTGAAGTTGCTGTGTTATTTTTGTCTCACCATGTTATGTACAGATGTGTTTTCAAATACATATGTAGAATGTTTGAGAAGGATTTGTACACATTGCTTTTTAAATTACTGAAAGTCAATTTAATTTTTTTAATTTTTAATTTTTTAAAAACTTTTACCAAGGCTTCCTGACAGTATTTTTAAAATAACATAAATACTAATGTAAGACTAATTTACAGACTAATAATTGTTATAGATGAAATAGTTATTTAAACAAATGATGGCTCATTATCCTGAAACTTTTCATGCCATGTATCTGCCTTTTTGCGCAAAAATTTTAAGCTGTTCCTGAAAAAGGCAGTTGGAGGGGGGAAAGGTGGTTTCATTTGTGCTTTAAAAAAAAAAAAAGAAAGAAATTTGAGAAATTCTAACACTTCCACACTTAGAAGATGCTGAAACTTAACAAGAAAATAGCTCTTTGATTACCCCTGAAAACCAACCCCAAGCTAAAAACCAAGTCTATGAAAAATTTTTAGAACGTTTTCCCTTAAAGCCTTGCTAGAGAAAGATCTTAAATTCTTCAGTTTCCATCTGTGCAGAACCTGCACAATTAAAGTTTCAGGTTGCTCTGAGCAGGTGTGCTAGGGCTGGAAATAAAAATCTGATTTTGTTTTCTTAGTGCTCTTCCTGAAACTGCCCAGTGTGCATGAAGAGGGGAAGATACCTGGCTGAAATGCCAAGGGGAAGTGGCAGGGTAGGAGGAATGGACTGGGATGCATAGTGTAAGTGAAGTGGCAAGAAGATGGACACTGATGTGGCCTGGGAGAAGGAAGTTTGGGTGGCCTGACCAGCAAGCAGGAGATTGAGGGAGAGAAAGCTGGGCCTGAAATTATGTGGGACTGGAAGGTGGCAGAGTAAAGGCAGAAAGACGTGATGAAGAGTTGAAGAGCAAAATGGGATTAGCTGAACCAGTAAACTGGGGCTGATATGAGAAGCCTAAAAATTGGAAACTGGGGTGAAAGGTGGAATAATGAGATGAGGATAGAAGAACAGGGCTGGGGAAAAATAAACATCTGTACCATCTAGAACACACTTTTGGAAAAGTGGAAAGTACAATGGAAAGTAGATTTGCTGTTGCTACCTGATGGAAACTAGTTTCTAAAGTGTCAGTCTCTTACTCCTTTAGTGCTGGTCACCAGGTGGGTGCATACATGTCCAGTAACTTAATAAAGATACCCATTGCACTATCTGCTCAAGGGTGAAAGTCTGTATTATGACGTCATATCATATTTGCAGGGGCGACTCCCCAAACTGTGTGCATGATAAAGATACAGCCTAAAAAATTAGGAAGGTCAAATAATCAAAAGATGGATTATTCTGAAACTGAAGATCTTTCAGTAACCTTAAATTACCTTTCCCTATATTTATTCATTAATGTACAACTATTGTAGTGCAATCTTTAATCACATAATTGACTGCTACTCCTTGGGCAGGAACCCTGCTTTTACAACAAAAGAGAGACTGACGTTGGAAATTAATCCAAGTTGGAGAGTGAAGGATACTGCTGGTTGCAGAACCGCTGCACTATTTGTTGCAGTAACTGTGTGGTTGTGAATGAGGCAAGAACATGTTTAAAGGAGAAGGGGGAAAAAGTTACTCACTGAAAGCAACTGATGTTGCCTCTGGAGTTGGACTCTATCCTGCATCTTGTCTAGGCATCACATGGAAACTGTCAGTCATTAAAATCAGTTTTCACAAGTGTGCCTCATTTTTGGATGTCAAAACTGACTTTGAAGTCAGGTTACAGAATTTCTGAGCTCTCACAGCTGCAAATGAAGACAGCAGGCACTGTTTTTTTAAGTGCTATATAATGTTAAGTGCTCTGAAGAATAAGGTCCTGTTTGTTTCAAAACGGGCGATGAAAATTTACAAAAACTTTTCCTTAGCCTATATACACTTACTCCCTATTTACGACAGTGTCCTTTATTTTGTGGTCAGAGTTTGAAAGTGATTGTCTGTGAAGCACTTAGATGCTCTAAACAGGAGTACCATAGAAATGCCTATGAGAAAATTAGGAAAATGTCTTTTCAAAACAATTTTGAAGTGGGATTCAATAACTAAAAGCAAGAGTTGTTCACTGAACTAGGATAAGAGGAAATGTTTAAGGGATGATGGCCCTGTGAGCGCAATCCATTCTTTGTGCTGTATGGTGCTGGCATGGTGTGGAAATAATTTTTTTCTCATACAGCTAAAAACCTGTCACAAAGCAAACCACCCAGCCTGATTTTTATCCAATCTTTCTTCTGAAAGTTCCTTAAACTTTTGAAAGTTTACCTTTGCAGTTATGATACAATTAACTGTGTGTGCCTTTCATTATTGATAGAAGCAAACCCTTGTTTTTCCCCTTAAAAAGCTTTGAGCAAAAATATAGATTCATTTTTGGGGTGTGCATATGCCTTTGCTTTTGAGGACTCCTGTCCCAACAGTTCTTGTTAGTATTTTTCAATCATCCATTATCAAATGCATCACAGAAGAAGCTGTAGTCATAGTTTTCTCTGTGAAACTATTACTGTCCACCAAACTTCAGCTAACTTTCAACTTGTGTTTCTTTGTTAAAGTGCTTTCCTCGATCTGTGTTCATCATGTGTTTCAATGCTGAAAGCTTACATTAATACTTTTTTTTAACAGATCTAATTGTGGTAATAGTCTCAATTATTGTCCTTAGTGTAGGATCTACTGGGCAGCTGTTTGCTACCTCTGCGATCAGGTATGTTCTAACACCCGCAGAGATCTACATCTAATACAGGAAAAGTTATTTTAGTGAAATGCTGGATTGTGGAAAACTGTCATTGTGCTTGGTCACCATTTGGGAAACAGCACAGAGACAAGGCATATGGAGAATGGTGTGAATGTTGAAGCCAAGAGGAAACAACTTAAACATGTCCTGTATAAAACATCAGATAGTTCTCTTGCTGGGACAAGAGTATTACAAAACATTGGTTTATTTAAGAAGGAATACAAACAGCTCTTAACTCACATGGTACTTTTTTGAGTAAAAGTATTTACTTTGTTTAAAGTACAGTTATGCTTTGGTGGGTGTGTTTGGCACAAGTAACTCATACCATACGGGAACCAGAAACATTTGATGTCTATAGTGCTTGTTCAGCTGGCACCAAGTACTGAAAGCTTGTTTTGGGAAGTAAACTGAATAAATAATGGAAAAGAATGATAAGAGAAGGAGTAGGAAGTGCACCTACTCCAAAGTTAACCTGCAAGATGTGCTGCACTTCCCTTTGTTAGCCTTTAATTTCCACTGCAGTCAAATTACTGGGGAGTGAGAATGCAAAGTACTGTCTAGCCTGCAGCTGTGTAAAGAGGGAACTACATGTGTAAGGTGTTTAAGTTAAATATTTGACTTAGAATGTTAATCCTTAGATTAGTTAATCCTTGGGTAACTTAGAACATGATAAAGATCCATGCATGCAGCATAAGTGTGATTTATCAGTTTGCACAAGCGAAGAGGAAGGTGAATGTGAAAGTTCCAAAGACTGCTTAATCTTACTAAGAGTATAATTACTGGGAAGGGCTTTAATGAAAAAATCCACTGTGTGATTGCATATGAACCCATGTGCCTTTGGGCTCAGCACAGCCTTTCCTGGCATTAAGTTATATGGTCACTGTCCTACAATTCAGGATGCTCTCTGCTGGAAAAACTTAACATCACTGCAGGACTGATGTTCCCCCATGGGGGAAAAGGGGAAATCATCTGGGTCAGACAAGTCCCAGGCAGATAAGGTTTCCTCTGATCGCATTCTGCTGATGTGAGTGGCTGTTCTGGAATTAGAGCAGGAACAGGTCTTGTACCCTCGCTGTTGTTGGTTTTAAAGCATAGTGTCATGGTCCTGTTTGGCCCCACTTCACCCCCCAGAAAAGTGGAAGAGAAAAGCATGGATCCATCTACATAAGGTTGTTCTCTCCTAGAATTAAGTTAAGCTTCAAATCTGTCGGATATGGAGGAATGACATTTAACCTCTGCAGCAACCAGTGAGACAAACCCAGCAGAACTGCAGGTTCACAGCTTAGAGTCCTAGCACATTTTGTCCTTACTGATTAAGCTTACCAAGTTAATTAAAAAAAATATCTTTCCAACCAATTGCTTTCCTTTTTTCAGAGAGATTAGTGTGCATATTCATAGGCTGTGTATCCAAAGCTTTTGTTCATTATTTGGGGATTTTCGGTTTTAATCTATATTTATAAAACTGCCAGCCTGTAACATGCATGTCACACTTGGTGGATGCCACATAGCAGTAAGGATCTTAAATACAACAGATAGGAAAACCAAGAACTGGGCCAAGGTGTCAAGAGGCTCATCTAAAATTTGTATGGGGAGCTACATGTGACAGTCCCCCCTTCCTGCATCAGCAACCAATCATCTATTAAACTATAAGTCTTAGTGCTCATGTATTTGGTAGTCTTGTAATTCTTCTTTCATCCAGGCTTTAATTAATGTATTTTAAAATAACCACTTAGTTTGCTGGCTAAATAAAATGATTCAACAACAAATGAAGTAACAAAATAGTGTTCGTGTAGCCAGACACTGACATAACTAATTTTGTAGTTATTATTTATGCGCTTTCCAAGAAGAGACAGTGACAGTTTCACAACTGTCAGTTGTGAAAGCTCAGAAAACCTGCTTTTTGAATAAAGGAAAACTTGGATTTTTTGAAGAGAGTACACCTTCCCAGTCTGAGTAATACCAGAGACTGCAGAATAGCATCATGTTGAGGTTCCTGCCTGTTGATGTAGCCCAGGAAGGTGCAGCTACAGCTGAATTGAAATAAGGTTGAATTTTGGTGAGGGGGACAACTCCTAAGGACTGTGGAACAAAAAATAAAATTTTAGTGAAATATTTTTCAGATAGATCCAAGTATAATTCAGCATTCACCTTTTCCTTCTCTTCACTGTTTTGTTTCAGTGATAAGATAATAGGATAAATGTAGGAAAATAGAAAAGTACAGTGTAGAAAGGTGACTAGAATGGAATATTCCCATAGATTTAAATTTTTGCTGAAGAACCATAAGGATAATTATTTTTCTTTAGTTGAAAATATTCAAAGTTTGATTCAGTTATCCTAAAATCACATAAGATTGTATCTATTTCCCAATTAGATGATTTCTATAGCTTACATAAAGACTTGAGTAATTTCATGTCTAATTCACATTCTGCTTTTGGCAAAGAGGAAAAACTTTGCTTGTATGCATGTTAGCAAAGCTGGAAGCACCAATTTAGCCTGCAAAGGAAGTATTTGAGAATCAGGTTAAAAATGCAAGTTTCCTAAGTTTGAAAGCATATATTAAAAGTTCTTTGCCTTAAACAGACAAAAACCACCTAATTGCGGAGTATTCAAATAGATTCAGAAGGACAGTAATATAACAATGTGGTTTAAACACCTTGCGCTGAAATACCTCAAGTCCAAGATGCAACCATAGCTAAGGGCAATACCCTCACCCTGCTCTGATATGGTAGTATGTAACTGAATGTGGTCAACTGTGTATAGATATAGCAGTATTGATCTCAACTACCATTTTATTTCATGTTGTCTTTTTCTTACAGGGGGATCCAGTTTCTCCAGATACTTCACATGCTCCATGTAGATCGGCAGGGTGGCACCTGGCGACTACTGGGATTAGTTGTTTTCATACATCGTCAGGTACTAATCTTAAAAGATCCCCAGCATTTTGTTTTAATTTAGTATATTCTTTTCCTGGACTTCAAATCTCAGTCTTGTTTAAATGAACAGTTACTGCTGCAAGAAAAGTACTTTAAGAGTCCATGTATTTCTTCTTACTTTTGAAACAGGAACACTATTACTTTCTTCAGGGCAATGGATAATAGGGCATTAGCATCAGTATTTTGGGGAAATTAGCTGCTGTGAATAATGCTACTTCATGCTCTTTGTTATTTTTCAGTATAATTTATTAAATGCAGGTGTGTGGGTTACCTCTTGTATAACAAATACTGTCCACTGTCTTCACAGGAGATATTTTCCTAGCTTGCTTGATCTGAAGTAAAACAAATACCAACAGATCAACTACTTAAATGATTTTATTTTCTCTGTCTGAATGAGTTCTTTAATTCATTCTATAAATAAAATACTAAATATGTTATGATAACATGCAGGAAAAGTGACCTTTTTCAAGGATGTAGGTAGTCAAGCACAGAGGTAAATGTGGCTATAAATAGCTATTTGTTTGAGACAGTTATTTTGTATAGGAGTGTATTTAACAGGAAGAACTTAAAACTTTCAGTGCTGACTTTTTTTGAATGACTAGCTTAAGGGTTCTTTTTAGGGTTTCATGGAATGTCTTGACTGTAGAAGGCTAATTCTATGCCATGGAACTTTACATTGGGATTATAAGGGAAGTTTTTAAACTTACCTTCTATCATCTTGATATGTATAAAAAGTTATGGACTTCCACACAGACATTGTTTTCATTTACTACACTTTGCATTTAACAAATTGCTTTTTCTAGTTTTATTTTGGTATGGAGAAAGGGAGGGAATTAAATCAAAAGACTCATTTAATAATAAAAGTTACTTTTCTTTTTTTTTCCCCCTTACTGTAAGAACTGTCCTGAAGGATGAGCAGCATTGAAGCACACATCCTGATTTAAAAGATGTATTTTAAAAGTACTTTAGTATAAAGCCTACTTTCATCCCATACAACAGGATGAGTTTTAATGTCCCAAGTCAGTGTGGTCTTCATTTATTATGATTGCATTGCCTGGGTATCTAGCTAGGAATCCAAATACACTTTCTCAATGTTCACTAACCTTGCTGAAAGAGGTGTTTAGGAGCAACTTTTTCTGTGGGTCTTCAAAGTTATAGTCAAGAATCTGGCAATTACATCTTCAAAGCATAACACTTAAGCCTTAAATGTTGCAAATATAGACAAGTTCAATGAGTTTAAAAAAAAGCACACCCTTGGAGAAGCTGATTCGTAAATAAACATACCTGAATTTCTGCTAATCCAAAAAAGTGATTATGATGATATGTAAAACTCTTCAGATCTGTAGTACTTGTCAAAGCAGATCACCCACTAACACGTTACTGGTTCAAAATCGAACACACAGTTCTGTATTGACATTGGACAAGTGTAGCATGGTACCAAAGTGTAAATGAAGGGAAAAATGGAACCTTTATTCCTCTATGGTCTCTTAAAGCAATTGAAAAAAAAAAAAACAAAAAACCTCCGCTGCTTTTTCTTTACAGGCAGAATACAAAGTCCTCTTTTGTTGAGTTTGATACTCTTTCAAAACAAAACGGCACCCTAAATCCCTAAACAATGTGAAAAAATAAATTCAGCTCTTTGGGACCTGTGAAAATAGCAAGCACTTGGACCTCTACGGACCCAGAAGAGCAAGCTTGCTTTTCATCAAAGCTTTCCATGTGTTTTGGAATTTTACATATAGCTGTATTAGCTCACTCAGACCCGATCTTGCTAGGACGCTCTTCTATTTTCAGCAAGTGGAGCTTATACAAGCATTTCTTGCCAAAAGCAACAAAACATGAGTCTATATTACATGTGGTGATGGAAAGACATGGAGAAATCATGCAGCTCACTGAAAAATGGAATTAACCAATCCTGCCCCAGTTTGAGCCCACTACTTAGCAAGGCGAGGAATAAGTAAAACTTTGAGCTCCCCTACTGCTTGTAGTAGGGGGTCACTGATTAGTTGTGGGTTTGAGGTTTTTTTCTTAAGTACTGAATTTTGTATTGTGTGGGACTTGCTGTAACTGAAAACAAAGTTTCCAAGTTAAATGTGGTTTCAGTCTCTCAATATTAAAATTTATCTATGGGCACATATGCTTTTTGTTCTTGTTTCTTTTGCATATATATTTGAAAGTCTTCTCTGAAAATAGTCATTTATATTAAGCAGTGTTCTTTACTCTTAAGCTCTTATCTATAACAAATTCATGTTAATATGAGTATCTTTTGGGAGTTTTAAGGACTAACTTCTGCAAAGTCCTGCTTTAACATGTTGTATCAATTCATCTTATTGGTACTGGTAGACAACACTCTATCTATATTTCTTGAGGCATATACTATTTTAGTCTTCTGTGTTGTCTCTTAAATGCACTATGTATTAGATTGCTGCTATTGTTATTAATGATTAAATAGAGGCAAGTAGTACTTTGTCTTTACATATGCGACTTTAGACTGATTCTAAATGTCACTCAAGGAAATTGCCTTTGAATGCAGGCTACAGTTTAAAGAGAATTCAATCTTTAGATGAATAGGACTGGAACTGAGAGGTGTCGATGGTGAAATAACCCAAGTAGTTCTGGTGATGTTTCAACCACTTTGAAATATCGCTCATGAGACTGTGCATAACACTTCTGAAAAGCATATTTTTCTGGCCACTTCTCAAAGTCAACACAAGTTTTCCAATTATTGTCCACACTCTAACTCTCTCTTCTGAGACAAAATTCAAAAAACAGTGATGGCCATTCCTCAACTACATGTGACTTCTATTAGTATCTGAGCTACCCTTGGCATATTGCTTACATTTCAAAGATTTCTATTGTTATGGTAAGAAGTTGCATCATCTCCTAGAGTTAAGCAGAGTGTTGCTTTTTCAAGTAGGGAACAAGAACTAGTCTCTTCTTTTGTAATTCTCTGTGGGTCCCTGAGCTTACAGGTATTAAAAAAATTTCCTCTTGCATTGAGGAATATTGTGTAGGCAGATCAAAAAGTTGTGGAAAACTAGGGAAAGGCAAAACACTAGCAACTGTAAATGTAAATATAAAACTTAAATGCTCAGAGTAATGAGATCATACCTACAAGTACACAGTGTGCCATTATCATTAGAGAACAAGATGATGAAAGAATGGTGATCAGAGTAGAAATCTGAGCTACTGAAAATTCAGGTTTGATTTAATCTTTCAGCTGCCTTGTTTAGCAAACAGACCTACAGAAAAGGTAAGGCATGGATGGAAAGACAATAACTAAATGCTATCTAAATTTTTTAGGTCATTACTAAGTGATTAGAGAAAAGACACCTACTTTGCTTTGTGCAAAGTTTTTATCGGTTAAAAACTTGCTGAGTCTAGATTCTTATTGGTGCTATATAGGTTCCTGCTGCTGCAAGCAGATGCTAGTTACCAGAGCTATGTTTTCGCAGAAAGCTGTTACATGGGGGGAAGAGGGGTGTTACAAAACTCCCTGAAGGGAGTTTTTATTATAAAACTTGAACCTTTCCTGATGCACAGTTTAAGAAACTTGGGTGAAATTTTCACAGAAGCTCTGTGAAAACCTGGCATACTATAAATAGAGGGAATCCTTCTTAGGTCTTGATTTTTTTAAATTTATTTTATGGGAATTTTAAAATTTATGGGAATCTTAAGTCCAGTGTTTTGGATCCAAGGAAAGAAAAATAACTCAGTTTGAGGAAGATGCTGATGAAGATGTACTACAGTGTTTCATCTCAAATATGGCTAAATATGAGCAAGGGAAAGGCTGGAATAGTGTGTAAACAGTTGAAGATCTGTAAACTTCAAGTAATTAAAATAAACTTAACTTCCCTCAAAATTAGATATTGGATATCCCTGAAGGATAGATCTGATTCTTATGATGTAGTGCTGCTTTTATAAGCTTTACACATTTTGTCACTATAATGCTACACTAAGGCTTGTTTAAATGCTGAAGAACATTTTTTTTCCAGAAGACTTGAATGTCCCTGTTTAAGTTGCACATTCACATCGGTTTTGATACACTGTTCTTATCCAAATCTCAAGAAAGAAATTGTCATTCACAAGCAGTGTATTATGCCTTAACAGAAGTGCTTTCTAATAGGCTGGTCTAGCAATCAAACTGTACACTCTACAAGAAATTGGTCTTTGTTTTTCATGGCTGAAGAAGGGGTTACATTTGTCTAAAATATTATGTAGTTTCTTAAGATGATACTGGTATTGCATCAGTATTTGGTTTTAAGCAATTTGAATATCAGCTATACAAGTTCATTGCTTTGATATGGTCGCAGCCACAAGACAAACACATGTTTATTTCTTAGGAATGGATCCAGACATCTGTTTTGTTCTGTTGTTGATTTTTAAACCTTTATTTGAGCACACTCTTCATAAAGTGCATGTTCTAAAACTGCATTTTACTAATTTTAAAATGTACTAATATTTGGTACTTTGAGGGGGTTATTGAAAGGAAATAGTTCCATTTAAGGGAAGCTGAACAGGAGAGATGTCCCACCTAACATTTAGCTGTCTGAATGATTTTTCTGAAAATGACTGCTTCTCATTGAAATTTTTAGTATAATATAAATAGAAAAGAAGTCACTGACTTTCCCATTTTACTGGAAACAAATTTCATACTTGAAATGTAATTTATTAATATTGCTATTGTGACGCAAAAAAATATTTAAAATGGGTTCCAATAGAATTATGATTTAAACCTGATGTACCTGTTCTCTTTTAATAGGAACTCATAACTACACTGTACATTGGATTCTTGGGATTAATCTTTTCATCCTATTTTGTTTATCTTGCTGAGAAGGATGCAGCTGATGAGGATGGAAGGACAGGTTTCTCTAGCTATGCTGATGCACTTTGGGGTGTGGTAAGTCTTCACCAGAAAAATGTGTACTCAAGCTTGGTGCATAAGATTGTCTATTCAAGTTGTGATTTTTCTTCAAGAACCTGGCTCCTTTTTTGGGGGGAGGGGGGTGGTGTTCTTTGAAAAAGGTATTCCTTTAGAGAAATTTGGCAATTTTTTTAAAAGGAAGAAGGAAAAAAAATACAGTTAAGATACTTTGGTATTAAACTCTTTTGTGGAAATAAAAGAGCGAGTCCTTAGCAAAGCTTTCAGTGAATTTTTATACATACAGAAAGTCCTTGAAACCTACAGCTTGAAAAGAGTAAAAGTACTCTCCAAATCCTTTACCACTTCTTTTAAATGCTACTTGATTTTCTGCAAAAGTTGCATAACTTTAAAAGTATGATCTGTTTCTGGAAGCTGGGTTAATGATTCTACCATTTTATTTTTGGATCTGTGTGTAAAGCTCCCTCTCAGTATAATGCAGACCTTGATGCAGGTTACAAGTTCCTTGGGATTTTTTTTAATGATGTTTCCATGATTTACTCTAATGCTGAGTAGCTCCATCAAAAGCAGCTGACAAAGCTTCCCAGATTCATCAGCTACTTTGGATATCAAGCACTAGTCAGTCAGTGCAGGTTGGGGGGTGGGGTGGGAGGGGATCTTGACAAGGGAATTGGGAGTATGAGAGAGTTGAAGTAATTATTACACTGGTGTGCATGCCCAGAATCAGTTGAGAAGGGAATAGATAGCTATGAGGAACAGAATGAGAAACCAGATTGCTTCTGCACTCCCTTCACATGGCTGTCCTCATCAAGTTTCTTGCTGTGTCTCATGTTTTCCCTCCTTATTAGCTGTTGCATGAGCAATCTCTGCTCTTGTGATCCCTCTTTCCCACTAGGGAACCTCATATTTCGAGTTGGCTGTCTCATAACAAACCCGAGGAGGTTCATCACGTTGCTGTTAGTGACAGAAAAATGAAGAGACTTGAACAGAGCCACTGACTTCCAGAGAGAGGGGAAAAAAAGATGCATTTCAAGAGTGATCTGAAACAAAATAAACTATTTGTTCTTAGATGATAGAGATGCAAAATGACAATACACTTATCAGGCAATAAACCAATTATTTACCTCCATCCAAATAAATTAGTAAGTCTGGGTAGACAGACCAAAAAACCCCACCTCCTAATGGATGTATGTTTCTAATCCTTAAATTGGAAGATGTGTAAGCCTCTACTGAAATCTACATAAATATAGATTATATTACATATACCCTAGGGATACCACTTTTAAAATGTTTCAGTATAAAAACATATTAAATTCTTATCATTAGATTGTCAGGTATTCGTTGCATTTGTAGATTCTCACCTGTGTCTTATGCAAAACAAAGTACAAACCAAGAAGAATCCAGTAAAAAAAAAAAGCCTAAATGGCCAGATAGACCTAATTATCTGACCCGCTGGAGAAAAAAAATCATGAACTAACCTGTTTTAAAAAAACAAAAAAAAACACTTGTTAAACTCCTCAATAAGTATATGACAATTTTAAATAGAACATAGACCCTCATGGTTATGGATGTGAGAACCTCTAACTAATGGAGGTAAGGAATAAATGTCCCACAAGCTCAGATTGTAGTAAACTTTAAAAACAAGAAGTAAAACAATGTGGGTCTAATTAATATCCGGAAAGAGGCTTCATGTCTGCTTTAAGAAAACAAACTAGCAGACATGCTCACTTATCCTGCTAGCAGTTCAGCTTAAATGCCAGTGTTCAAAACAGTGGAACATGGCTACTGTTTTTGCTGATGTTGTAGCTTAAGTAGTCTGCAAAAGATATCTAATTAGAAGTGGGACTACTTATGGGAACTTCAACAGCAGCAGGACTTGCACAAAAGCTTGTGCTAGTTTAGCTAAATCTACCAGAAATAGCCCAGACCCTTCTAGACTTAGTGACGTCCGAGAGATTTGTAGCACTGTGTGAATTGGAATGACACCAATGAAAGAAATGGACTGCATATAACTTATTCATGAGGAAATCTTAATTTAATATGTAATCAGTAAAGGATGGCTATTTGTGTTCTTGCTCTGTGCAATGTGTATTTGGTGTTTCATAAAATAACTACTAGACCTGTAATTGCCAGAAATGTCTAAATTCAGACCTGAACAGGAGGAAAGAAGAACTGCTTGCCAAACTAAGGGGGGAGCATGGTACAATGGAAAATAAAGGATTTTTACTAATCAGTTTGGGAACTAGTTGTGTTTCTTAACATGCAGTTCTGTCCAAGTACACCTAGGCATCCTGGGTTATTCCTGCATGCAGTGAAACTTCCATGTGAAGCTAATGTAAGCTTGGTTATCCAAAAAAAAGTACAAATTGCATTATTGGATTAAATGTTTAGAGGTTGGTTTAAAAAAAATTTTTTTTAAATGCTAGAAGCTTTGGTCTTGATTTGAGTAAAGTATAAAATTAAGGACAAAGTAGTTGGGATGTGTTTATACAGGCATATTTGGTTAATATTTTAGACTTATGGAATTTGAGTTCAGTTATGAACACCACCAAGTTTAAAATGCTCATTACTTTACCTTGTTGAGACAGATGACTTGGAATCTGTATTTCAAACTGTATGTGAATGCCTCGCAAAGTGCTCGCTGGGTTTTGTTGTTGTTTTCCAAAACTTGACTTGTTTTGTGGAACAGCAAGATAAAATCAGCTTTGTCTTTCCCTGGCTGTGTGAGGCACATGAAGAACAGTGTTTAAATTGTTGTTTAAGCTTTCCAAAGTATAGGCCTCCTCAGCATGAGTGAGTCACGGTGCAGGTGCAGTTCACAGCTGGGAACAGTGACAAAGGACAAAGTGAATTGGTTTCTTTTTCTTTTCAAATCTTCTGTAACAGAGAAACACAGATGTGGAGTTACCAGGGAATGAAACTTGATTTCACTTTTGCCTTTCAAAACTGAACCATAGGAGGAAAAATCCATGGTGGCAAATATTTGAAAGTCTTACGTGTCTGACAAACGCAGAGTGTGTTGTGGGTAATGCTTTGCCTTGAGCAGAAAGTGCAGGCTTGCTGAACTTGATACAAATGACCTGAAAGGCTTAAAAATGAAGAAAAGGGAAAATAAAAAAAATAAGAATTGGAATCAAATGCTAACTGTGTTCACCCACTTCAGTTAAATGCAAGGTTGTTTCACCTCCATTTGGCAGGCATGCAGCTTAAACTACACAGAAATACCAAAGGCTTGTGGGATTTTACCTGAACCTGCTTTTAGAAGTTGTATCATGTTAGAATACGTGCACAAGCATTTCCAGCAGAACTGTCAGGCTGCCAGAATTGCAGCCTGTGTCACATCTGTCTTTCTGTCATTTCTGAATGTTTTCCTTGAGGGGGAAAAAAGTGGGGCATGTAGGAGGCTTCTGTTGACCTTCCATGCTCTCATCCCTTGCTGTTGGTAATGCTTGTTGTCTTTGCTGCAAAAGGGACAATGCTGTAAAAGGGATAATTCTGTATCACTGAACCTGAGTTAAATGGTAAATTAGTGTTAGGAATGCTTGGGAGCAATTGCTGAACCCCTTTATTTTTAAAATATTTGAGATGTACAGTTCTGACTAGTCAAACTTCAAGACACCTGCTTATCTTAAAGTATGTGAGAAGCTCTGTCTTCAACTAAATTAGAGTTCTTCCTTTTTTGAAGTTAAATATATATGTATGTTCTAACACAAGCTCTGAAAACATGTGCGTACCAGCTGGGCTATGCCAGAGTAAATCTGGGTTAAGAAGGAGCTGTCATTTTCCGAAGTCTGTCTATTAAATGTTCTTTGAGCAGATAACTAATAACTTCTGGAAAAACATGTAGAAAAAGAATCTGTTTGCAATTCTCTGGCTTTCTTAATTAAATTATCTATAATCCTTTCCACATAGTTCAATGCACTAATTAGATTACCAAAGAGAAACCCTCTTAAGGTAGCAAGGGAGAAACTTTGAGACTTGTTCACACACCTGCAGGAATCTGCCAGCCAAATGCCTGCTGTAGAGATGGAAAATCATCTTTTCTGTGGTTACGGCTTTCATGTCTTCCATAGTAACACTAAGGCAGCTCAGCATTACTGCAGCTTGTTTTTAAGTTCTGAGTGCTGAGAACTCAAAAAAACCAAAACAAAACAAAAAAAAAACCTTTCATAAGGAAAAAAAGAAAAGGAAGGAAAAATTGACTTGAAGGGGTCATCTGGGTGCACTGAGGAGCTGAAGTGCCATTAAAGAAACAGTTTTAACATCCTCCACTCCCCACTAGCCCATACTGCATTTAAAGGTTGAATTTTGGGGGTTTGGTTTAATTTTGGCGTCTGGCAAACCCATCCACGCTGCTGGTAGTGCATAGTGGCAGAGTTGCTTGCTGGCACTGAGTCTGGACAGACACCTGGGAAGACAGAGTTCCTCCCAAGAGGAGCTAACAGTGTAGAATGACAATATTTGTTGGGGATATAGATACTACAAGCTGACTTCACTGAGTGAGAAACTTGTGATGAATGAACACACAAGCCTAATTTTTTTTTTTGAACTTGAAATATCTCAACTTGATAGTAAAGTCACTTTTTTCCCTTCAAATCTTCCTTCCAGTTCTGGATAGAAGCACTCTGAGGGGAAAATGTGTTAATGGAAACATTCTTTCTGTGCTTCTACTGTTATTTTTTTCCAGAGAAGCCTATTTTTCCATAATATCCAAGTATTTGCCAGCAACTTTTCCTGTAGAAGGTAGTATTTCCACATCCTCTTTTGTATGCGGTGTAGACTTGCATATTCTTTTAAGTCTATGCTGGCTTTATTTTTGCTACCCTTCAAGGCAAAATGAAGGGAGTGGGACTGGGTTTGGAGCTGGTACTCAAATGCAAGTATGTTCTTTCTACTTAAAGCTCTCCTGAGTGTTTCACACTGGTAATGGAGTTTGCTCACCAGAAGCTTTCCACTTCTCAGGGGTGCAAATCCTCTTTGCCATACTATTTCATGACAATGAGCAGATCCCATTATAGGGTGCAGTAATATGGTGCATCTCATGGCTTACACACCCTTTTGAGTGGCAGTAGCAAAGAACTGTACTTTGGGGGTGGGGGGGAGAGGTACAAGACGAAGAGCATGGGGCTCAGCAGTATTTAGCCGCTGTTTGCTGGTGTATTTGCATTGAGAGGGAAAGCATCCTGGAGCAGTTGCATGCTTCTTATCTGAGTTTAAGGACTGTGCTGGGATGGTGCCAGTCATGTTCATTTTCCTTCCCCCAACCAGTGAATTTTGGCCCAGGCTGATGACTAGTAGCTCACCCTGCTACAGCTATCATTTCTGACTGACAGCAGACTTCGGGAGATGTCTGCAGGTCAGTTGTATGTGGTCAGCACTTGAGTTTTTCTTCATGACACTGTGGGACTGCTACTAAAAACAAAGAAATACTGCAGGCCCATGATTTCATGCCCATAGGGCCCATCCCTTCCAATTTGGGAGGATGCAAGAGGGCAAGATGTGAACTGAGAACAGTCATCCCAGGTCCAGCCTGCTACTGCATCTCCAACAGTGTTCGGTGAGTGTCTCCTGAAGAACATAAGCATGATAAATCTACAGAAGTGCTTTCTCAGTATACTCTGGCAGTTTCCTTATGCACAAATTCACAGCTCCACCTGTATCTCCTGATGATTTTTAACTGCTTACAGACAAATTGTACTGCATTGCAGTGAATCAGATGTTTATTTCTGGCCTAGGTAACAGTCACAACAATTGGTTATGGAGACAAAGTGCCACAGACTTGGATTGGGAAGACCATAGCTTCCTGTTTTTCAGTGTTTGCAATATCTTTCTTTGCTCTGCCAGCAGTAAGTAGAATGTGAATGAATTTTTTTAGCTGTCTGTCCAAACTGGACTGCACAATTAAGTAATTTTAAATTGGTGCCTTTATAGGAATATGAGTTTGGCTGTTACTTTGGACTATAAGTTTATACATGCACACATACTCATATTTATAGTGTGTAACTGTACATGCACACACAAATGAAGTGTTTTAGGAAGAAGGTAAGACTGTCTTCACCATTTGAAGAACTGAGGTGGAGGGAATTTGGGGGGGGGGGGTTTGGTTCCCTCCCCCCCCCCCATCAGCCACAAAGCTGAAACTTCCTATTTTTGATTTGATGAAAAGAATCACAGAATAACAGAGTGGTTGAGGTTGGAAGGGACCTCAGGAGATCATCTAGTCCAACCACCCTGCTCAAGCAGGGTCACCTAGAGCACATTGCAGAGGATTGTGTCCAGGCATGTTTTGAATATCTCCAGAGAAGGAGATTCCACAATCTCTCTGGGCAACCTGTTCCGGTGCTCTGTCACCCTCACAGTCAAGAAGTGTTTCCTCATGTTCAGATGGAATTGTCTGTGTTTCAGTTTGTGCCCGTTGCCTTGTGTCCTGTCACTGGGCACCACTGAAAAGAGTCTGGTCCCATCTTCTTGACACCCTCCCTTCAGATACTTGTACACGTTAATAAGATCTCCTCTCAGCCTTCTCTTCTCCAGCCTAAACAGGCCCAGCTCTCTCAGCCTTTCCTCATAAGAGAGATGTTCCAGTCCCCTCATCATCTTTGTAGCCCTTCACTGGACTTGTTCCAGTAGTGCCACATCCCTCTTGTACTGGGGAGCCCAGAACTGGACGCAGTACTCCAGATGTGGCCTCACCAGGGCTGAGTAGGGGGGGAGAATCACCTCCCTCGACCTGCTGGCAACACTCTTCCTGATGCACCCCAGGAGACCATTGGCCTTCTTGGCCACAAGGGCACATTGCTGCCTCATGATCAACTTGGTGTCCACCAGCACTCCCAGCTCCTTCTCCGCAGAGCTGCTTTCCAGCAGGTCAACCCCCAACCTGTACTGGTGCATGGGGTTATTCCTCCCCAGGTGCAGGACCCTGCACTTGCCTTTGTTGAACTTCAGGAGGTTCCTCTCTGCCCACCTCTCCAGCCTGTCCAGGTCTCTCTGAATGGCAGCACAGCCCTCTGGGGTATCAGCCACTCCTCCCAGTTTTGTCTCATCAGCAAACTTGCCGAGGAGGCACTCTGTCCCTTCACCCAGGTCATTGATGAAGTTGTTGTACAAGACTGGACCCAGGACTGACCCCTGGCACGGCGACGCTAGCTACAGGCCTCTAACTAGACTCTCCACATCAGTGGAGCACAACCCTCTGAACTCTGCCAGCCAGCCAGTTCTCAAGCCACCTCACTGTCCACTCATCTAGCCCACACTTCCTGAGCTTGTCTATGAGGATGTTATGGAGACAGTGTCGAAAGCCTTGCTGAAGTCAAGGTAGACAACATCCACTGCTTTCCCCTCATCTACCCAGGCAGTCCTTCCGGCACAGAAGGCTATCAGACTGGTTAAGCATCATTTCTCCTTGGTGAAGCCATGCTGACCACTCCTGATCACCTTCTTGTCCTCCACAGGCTTAGAGATGGCCCCCAGGATGAGCTGCTCCATCACCTTTCCAGGGATGCAGGTGAGGCTGACTGGCCTGTAGTTCCCTGGGTCCTCCTTCTTGCCCTTTTTGAAGACTGGGGCGACACTGGCTTTCTTCCAGTCCTCAGGCACCTCTCCTGTCCTCCATGACCTTTCAAAGATGATGGAGAGTGGCTTAGCAATAACATCCGCCAGCTCCCTCAGCACTCGTGGGTGAATCCCATCGGGGCCCATGGATTTGTGGGTGTCAGGTTTGCCTAAATGATCTCTAACCCCATCCTCCTCCACCAAGGGGAAGTCTTCCTTTCTCCAGACTTTCTCTCTTGCCTCCAGGGTCTGGTGTTCCTGAGGGCTGGCCTGAGCAGGAAAGACTGAAGCAAAGAAGGCATTCAGTAATTCTGCCTTCTCTGCATCTTTGTCACCAGGGCACCCACCCCATTCAGCAGCGGGCCCACATTTTCCCTAGTCTTCCTCTTGCTACTGATATATTTGAAGCCCTTCTTGTCCTTGACATCCCTTGCCAGATTTAATTCCAAATGGGCCTTAGCCTTCCTCGTCGCATCCTTGCATACTCTAACAACTCCTATATTCCTCCCAAGTGGCCTGTCCCCCTTTCTACTTTCTGTCTACTTCCTTCTTCTGGTTGAGTTTTGCCAGGAGCTCCTTGCTCGTCCACACAGGTCTCTTGCCCCCTTTGCTTGACTTCCTACTCATAGGGATGCTCTGATCTTGAGCTTGGAGGAAATGATGCTTGAATATTAACCAGCTCTCTTGGACCCCCCCCTTCCTTCTAGGGCCTTAACCCATTGGATTCCTCCAAGTAGGTCCCTGAAGAGGCCAAAGTGTTCTCTCCTGAAGTCAAGGGTTGCAATCCTACTTAGTGCCCTGCCTCCTCCTTGCAGCATCCTGAACTCCACCATCTCATGGTCACTGCAGCCAAGGCTGCCCCGACCTTCACGTCTTCCACCAGTCCTTCTTTGTTAGTACAAGGTCCAGCAGCACACCTCTCCTCCTTGGCTCCACCACCACCTGTGTCAGAAAGTTGTCACCAATGCTCTGCAGGAACCTCCGGGACTCTTTGTGCCTAGCTGTGTTGTCTCTCCAGCAGATATCAGGCTGGTTGAAGTCCCCCATGAGAACCAGGGCCTGGGATCATGAGGCTACTTCCAGCTGTCTGTAGAAGGCCTCCGCCACTTCCTTTTCCTGATCAGGTGGCCTGTAGTAAACACCTGCAACAGTGTCACCCATGCTAGCCTGCCCTTTAATCCTTACCCAACCAAGAAGTTGGGGTACTGTAAGGTAAGAAACTTTGCTACAGAGCAGGAATCTAAGAAACTGCATCTACTTTCCTGTATGGCACTAAAACATTTTCTGGGCTTTTTGGATCCCCCAAAAAACTGAAGGAGGAGACATTAAGATAACATCACCAAAACAATTGGAATGTGTAAGGTATTCCTGTAGTTCCTAACAGTTTTCATAGAAATGCTGAAATTATATAGCATGTCTTTACTGCTTAATTTGTCTGGAAAATTGAACTGAGGTCTACTTTTGGTTGTGTTGCTTTGTGATGAGGAAGAAAAAACAAGTGCAAGGAACAGCTGTAGTTAACTTGTATGATGTTGGCTTTTGCTTTCTTCCCCATTGTGCAGGGTTGCCTTTGCAATGTGACTGCCTCTATGACAAACGACACCTGTGGACTGTAGCAATAAACACATGCTGTTTATTGAAGTTATATGATACCAAGATCAACTTGCTCAATCACAACTTCATTTGCTGGTTAAATAGTTTTCTGTCATTCTGGACACCTGAAAATTCAGAAACTATGTGACTGATTTACTTTAAGTCTATTGTGTTTTTTTTCTAGACAAGCCTCTTACGGCCTTTTATTTCATGTGTCAAATATCTGGTTTAGCCACACAGTCTTGTTGGAGTCTGACCAGTAATTTTGTTTATTTTTAGGGTATTCTGGGTTCTGGTTTTGCCCTAAAAGTACAACAGAAGCAACGCCAGAAGCATTTCAACAGAGAAATCCCAGCTGCAGCTTCCCTAAGTCAGGTAAGGCCCCTAACAGTAAGACAGAGTAACAGAGAAGGAATGTGATTGAGTGGTTACATTACTATTTGAGAATCACAGTTATCAGGTTTTATTATAAATCTAAAACTTGCTTTTAACCACCTATTCTTTCTGATACGCTTTAGCTACTAGAGAAAATAGGATAATTGCCTGACCCTTTCTTAGGAGTAAGTGTAGGAGGTGTTACTAACCTGACATTCATAGGCATAATGATACTAGTTGGATGCAGAGAGTTTAACTATATAGCAAGAAAAAAAACTGGTCATAATCTTTCCTTTACCTTTAATTGCCAACTTCCTTTTTATATTGCCTTAGTCCCTGTGCATCTGCCAAATCCAGAGGTGAAGAATGTGCGTATCTACCCATATACGCACACACCTCAGTTTAGGAAAATGCCCCAATATTACATTTTATATCATATAAAGAGTGCTAACTTGTCACACAAATACTAAAATGTGATATGCTATAGAAAAGGGGAAGCAGAAATATTCTATAACACTTGCAGGGATTTGCTTTTATGGGGGCTGCTTTTATCACCGCAAACAGTGGTTAGGCCCCAGGTCCTAGGAACAACACTGCAAAAAGTATACTTAAAATCACTGTGTGCTGACTGTGTTTTTCCTAGTGTAGATTACTCTTAGCAAAGCTGTGTATGAGGGAAAAGTACATCTTACTAGGTATGCTGTTGTGCAGTATAGCACAGTGATTGCAGTCCAAGCCCTTTGCAGTGTGCATATGTATATTGGGTAATTTGGTATCAGCTTGTTTTTGACAAATTATGCCTTATCTGTCCTGCAGAACATGGTGCCCATTCATTCACTGCAAATGTTGTTTGGGTTTTATTACAGACCCTGTGGCGGTGTTACACAGCGGAGAAATCAGGCAGTTCTACAGCAATATGGAAGATCTATGTTACACCACCTGCTCAAAATCCCCAAAAGCCACCAGCGCCATCTAGCCCTAGTCTGAGAAAACAGGTTATGTGAAGTTGGCAAAGCTCCATATTCTGTTTTTGCTCTTTTGCTTTTGATTTGGTTGGGATAACCCACCTTATGAAGGGTCCAATGAATTTGGAGAGCTGAAAGGGGCTCGTAATGGGACACTTGATTGCTTTCCTCATGTTGCAGAAAGGTGAATTTAGTTGTTATTAAAATATTCCTGAGGGACAAATGTCTTCTACTTTTAAATTTGTCCCCTGCCTCCCTTAGTCCCTGGTCTGATAGGTGTTGATTCTCCATTACTTTGTCCCCTGTGAAGACTTCTCCACTTTCTCAAAAATAGCGTCAGTCACTGACATTTTTCCTGTTTTGCCATTTTTCCTGTTTTGCATTCATTTGCAGAGTAATTCTTGCAGGGAGAAGGGAGAAAAATTGTTTAAAATTTTTGTCCGCACTTGGAACTTGGCTGACAACATCTACCTCTGCCTTGCTCAAGTTCACCTCTGTGGTACTATGGAGCTCTCCATGGAACTGCAGCTGAAGTAAAGCTCCCCGGGTGGACTACCTAAATACAGGTAACCACTGCCAAGCCTGCCTAGCCTTCAGCTCCCATTTCAGAAAGAAACAGGTCTGCACAGCAGTAGGTGCAGATACCTCTAGTTCAGATACCTAGGCCATCTAAAGTGATATTAGAGGCTGGTATTAGGCAGTGAAATGCCACTGATACCTGTCTCCCAGTGGAGAATTGCAAAGCATTTCTCCACAGCATGCACCAATAGCTGCATCTGCAAGATGGTGTGGCTGTGTTGGTGTTACAGTAGTGTTAGCTACTCAGTGCTGAGCAGCATGTAAATGTGCACTGAGAAACTAGCTCTGTCTTGGGCTGCTTTGCAACTTTTGCAGGAGTAAAGAGATAAAGCTAAGGGGAGGCTGAACAGCCTGTAGCAACTGGGGGAAGAGCTGGAAAAAAACAGTTCTTAATGCCCTTTGCTCTTTCCCTGTTTTTTTAGTTGTGAGACTAACATATGATTAAACCTGAACTTTCCCTGTGTTGCCCTAATCCAATCTGATATTAATGGTTCTTTAATCACTAATGGCTGGTCCTCTTTTGTCAAAAGAACTTAAAGGAGCCTAGTCATTCCTTACTCTACCCAGCCCCTAATTTTAAAGGCTTAAATGTGTACTGATTTTGTGCACAGGGTGGCATTTCACTCTCCAAAGAATTCCTATTTCCTCTTCCTGTTACAAAAGCCCAGGATCCTTGCCTTTACAAGTGTTTGGATGCATGACCGTGCATCCACTGTCTCAGTGATGGATGCCCATCTAAAGCTTTTCTTGCCCTGTTTCAGTTCTGACATGCTTTTGTTTAATTGCTCATGGAGCTGAATAGAACTAATTCCAGAAGACTTAAATGTAGACCAGAGTGAAGTAGGATTGATTTACTCAGACCAAGTGGCTTTGTCCCATTTGTGATGGTACTGAGCCAGCAGCCATTTGTGCCTGTACGTGCAAATACTTATTCTCTCTTATGATACTTATCTCTTAACTGCCTAGCTGTCCCATCAGAGACCAGAATACTTTGCAGAATTGAGCATGGTAACCCTAGCTCTCAGCTTCTTGTCGAAGGCAGCTAGAGCCCCAGGCAAGTTGAAAAGGATGCCTCTTCCCTGTGAGCAAGGGAACTGATGGGGCTAGAGCCCGTTGGGTGGCTACCCATGGCGAATGTGGAACTAAATGCCATGTTATGGGAAATAATGTTTATATAGCTAAAGGTGGCAATGGCTGGTTATGTGGAGCAGCATCCAGAAGGTAGACTGCACATGCCATGTAGTCAATATGTGAGTGGCTGCTCTGCTGGTCACTCCTAGTCATGAAGACAGCTGAAGACCAGCCTTGCTCAGAACCAGTCAAATTCAAACTTTGGTTGTCATTCTCGTGCACCAGTTATAGTGCGTTTAAGTTATCTCTTAGGCTTCCAAAACTGAGAGAACTTCTATTGTGGCTGTAGTGGGAAAGGTTCCTCTTCTCCTGGCATGCCTAATCCAGCAGACTTCACCTCTGCATAAGAGGGCTGAGAAGACTGCACGGTGCCTTGCTCATATTTTAAAGTCTATGGTTTTTATCAGCACTTTAGAAGACAGCTAAAGCCAAGCTATTGTATATTTGATTAATATTTTGGGTGCCTGGAGTTTTGGACACAGTCCGAGAAATGATAATTGAGACCTGGTTTTCAGAGCGCTCTAGGCATCTTCCCCTGAGAATCAGTCTCTTTTACCACATTTAAGGTGATGATCTGGAATCAGCCACTTTGAAAACATTAACACTATTGGAATTTTAATCACATTCTTAAACCTTTAGATGAATTTGCTGTACAGCGAAGTTCGCATGTGTGCTTTTATTTTTTTTTAATAATATCTTCTGATATCATCCCATTTCTATTACCACAGACTAGAAAATACAAAAGAAAAGGGAAACCAGGCTGTGGTAATGGTTCTGCACCTGTAATAAACCCCAGAGAGACCGCCCTGTCTATTCCACAGATCACTTACGATCATGTTGATTAACAAGAAGACAAAAAGGATGTGTCTTTCTACATAGAAGAACCAGGAGGTAATTTATTTTCATTTATATTTAGGTTAATATTGTTTGTAAGAAAAATTGCTAAAGGGAACTGAACTGATGAGAATTTCTGTGAAAAAGTAAAACTATTCAGTGAAGCTAGATGCCTGAAAACAAGGATGATTACATGACAAAAGCATGAGGATGCAATAAAGTAAAGGAAAACTTTTAGATACCTGTGTTGTGAACATCAAAAGAGGTTTCTTCTCATTTACCACAATGTAACACTATATCCAAAAGTTGTAATTGAGTTAATTTTACCTTTCTGAGTTACCTCAGAGCTGGCCAGAAAGCTCACTTAGATCTACCCCACCTTCAAACTTACTGTATCTCACATAGAGCCTGAAGGAAGGAATTTTTTCTCTCTTTGCTTGTTTACATCACCTTCTTAAGCAATGTGCAAATCAGTTGTGATAGGAACAGCATAAATATTTTATGCTTAGGCTAACCAGGGGCTTTTGAGTGTTATTTTTTTTTCTAGCTTTATTAAAATGTGTGTTACTGTTAGTTGTTGTATTTCAACATGGAAACAGACTGAATTTCACTGCTGAGCTCAGATATTGCTGTGTTTGTAAAATTCTTTTTTTAATGAAGTTTGCAGTGAAAATGTAGATCCTCTAGATCTTTAGGTCAAGGAAAGACTGTTTCATCATATTCTAGGAATTGAATTCCCTACCTAGAGGCATGCAAAGCCTTGCCAAGTTAACAAAGGTATCTGAAGGTGCTGGCTCTAGTCAGAGGTGTTGTGCTCTCCTGTTTAATGCTTTGACTTTGACTTCCATCTGTCTCTGATAAAACTGAACACTATCTCTGTATAAAATAAGGCTCTTGCATGGCATTGAGCCTGATGTGTGGTTTCAGCCTGGTGAGAGCGAGTGAGTGTGTGTGTGTGTGACTGTGGGTGACTATGGGTGGTCTTGTGACATGATGATTTCTTTAGAAAATATTTTAAAAATATTCTTGCTCCCAAAGGGAGTATGCTGTGTCTGTTGTACTGAGTACGATCAGCAATGGTAGTTCTACTGGCTTGTCCTGACTTTACAGATTTTCTAGGCTGTATTGTCAAAGCAACCTATGATGCTCATGCTAGAGCAGTCAGTCCAAAGTGTTTAGCATGGAGCTGAGAGATGTCTGTAAGGGGTAGGAGCTCCTGGCTCCCACAGGGATTTAGGAAGACTTCAAGTTGCTGTTTCATACAAGTGATCACCATGAGCCTGTTCCTGTGGGAGGAAGAGATTCATTCTTATACTGACAGAGGTTTTTGTTCCCCCTCCTGTTCTTACTTATGTTCTGTCTTTCTTTCTGTAGCTTTGTGTTGAGGTCAGAGTGCTTTTCAGCAATGACAGGGTTTCTTTTTGTTCTTGCTGTTGCTTGGTGTTTCCAGTGCTTTAACAGGGCTCTGGGAAAGGGGTGGAAAAGCATGATTTAGAAAAAGTTGCCATTTTAACAACGTGCCCCTTGAGTGCTGCATTCACAGTTCATTCTCAGCACCCTTGTCTGCTAGAGCTATGCAGCGGCCCTTGCTGACCATTTAATTGCAGGTTTTGCTGAGTGCATCTTCATATTGTGGCATCAGTCAAACAGTGATAGAGAAGAGAAGAAAGTGTTGTATAACTAAAATATTCTTTTAATAATACTGTTAGTCCTCAGCAGCTTCAGCTTCTGTTGTCCATGTTCATTCATCTGCCAGCACACATTTATTTACTTAAGCTGTATTCCTTAAATGTTCATAGTTTGAGCAAAGTGCTGTGCCTCAGAGGAAAGGGACTGAAAAGACTAGCATGTATTTTTGTTTGTTTTTCTTCCTGACAGTTTGGTAACAGAGGAAAATTAAGGCATTTTCCCTCCTTTTCTCCTGAAAATGCTTTTCTGTTGTGTTTTTATTTTTGTAGTTGGTGTGTTTTATTCTTCAGAGACAACCATGCATATTATTCCCTTATCAGTTAATTTTTTATCTATTTTTCTTTTTTGTTTTGCCTTAGCCAGTGTCAGGGTAAGTCACACTTCATTTGATTTTTCTGATTTATTCCTTCTGTTGCAAAGCTGCTAGGAATGTAGCTGCCTAACATGATTGCTCAATTGACTGAACATTCTTGACACCTCTCAAAAGTTTAAACCTGCCTTCTCTTAGCAAAGTTCTCTTTGCCAGAACTAATGGGCTTCTATTCTTGGGAAGTGGAAGCACCAGGCCGCAAGCCTTTAGATGGTGTTTTTTGCCTCTCTTAAAAAGCTAAAAGTAGAAGAGGCAGAGAATTAAAATAAAAATAATGGTAATTGAAATGGATCATGTCAGCTTCTATTTCAGTGTTGCCATAGTGGAATATTTTGTTCACTGGTTGTGGGAGCTGGATTTTTTTTTTTAAACTGATGATGGCAAACTTCTGAGGTTGAATTGGATCATTTTTATAGGCCTGACCTAGCAAGAGCAAAGCTGTCACTTTAAACTCAGCTCTTCTTGCCTGCTGCTCCAGACAGGTGTGAGTGTGTAGGGAGACCTGAAACAAAATGTCTGGCAACTGCAGGTGAAGGAATAACTGTCCCACAAGGAAAATTCCTTGTCCTAGGTAGAAAATAGGTTGAAGCAGAGAAAAAGCTTTTAAATTAAGGGAAGAGTTACTTTGATTCAGGAACTGTATCATATGGGCACACCTTTTCTCATGGGAGATGAGTTTTTCTTAGGATATCCTGTTCAAGTATCCATGTCTATCCAGCATGTTCTTGGCATGTTTAAAAACTTTCTTAGGATGCATATCTTTCAAGACAAGGCAAAAATGCTAATGCGTTCCTCTTTATCCCTAAAGTGAAGGTTTGAGAAAAAGGAAGCCTTACAAAGCCTACAGACATGATCAATAGTAATAAAGGTTTGTGAGGCACCTGTGTATGTCTGTATATGTGTAATAAAAAACATTATTGGAATTCCCTGCCTAAATAAAACAGTATGGTTTTTATGGCTGTATTATCAAGTGAAGGTGAAGTACTAAGGGATATTAGAGTCTATGGGGCAGACAATAGTAGTAATAGGGATTCCACTATCCCCCCAAGTACGCTGGATAGCTCTCAGGGTAGTGCATAATGTAGAAACTAAATCCTTAGATACCATAAGTGACTGCATCTTGGAACCAAATACTCAGAGAACCCAAAAGAAGAGAAACAGATCTTGATTTAGTTCTGCACTGTGCATCAGGCTGCGGGTGTGACTATTGAAGAGTGGTCCATAACAGGACAAAATTGACCATCCTTGCAGGAGTGGAAGGGCCAAAAATCTCTCACAGTAGTTTCCTTTTTTTTGAGGTAAAATTTGTCAGAATAAGGCTGTCTAGAAAGAAATTAAAAGAAGCAGCTAAAGGAAGCATGGATTTACAATTATGGAAAATAACTGTGGTGCCGAACACACTCTGGTGCAACAATCTCTCCCTAGATTTCTACTGCCTCAAATCAAGAACTCCTGAGTGCACAGTTTAATTAGTTTTTCTGTAGTAATTTGAACTCCTCAGTGGTTTCATTCTCATCCAAGGTTATTATAGCCTTTATTATTGTTCTTTATTGTCTAGAAATTGAGGTTTAACAGTATATCTGTCAACCACTGTGTACTGTGCATACTCTTCTGCAGTAGGGTCAGTTACCAGGATGACAAAGCAAGTATGAACTCTCCAGCATCTTTAATGTGCCTGTAAGATTTAAAGAAGGTACTTAGGTACCAAGATGATAGTTACTTATGATAGCAAGAATGAGTGACAGGTCATAAAGACCAATCCAAAGAAAAGAATAAAAATAACACTTGAATGTAACTGACGGTCTTTTATAGACAGTTTCATCTTCAAATAACTATCCACTGTAATGCATGCTTCCCAAAATGAGCTGAATAGCTGTTTCATAACATTTTTTATTAGGAAAAAAACTATAAAAATGTGGAAGTTTTCAGACCTTGAAGGTCAGCCTCCTGAGTCTTCTCCAGCAGATGGAACATATAATTCTGTCAGTTGTAGGTCGTATACACAACTCATTATTGTAAAAATTTGTCAAAGTTGCAAGACCCTCACAGTGATAAATCTCTGCTGGGATAAAAACAAAGTTCTATATTGCTACTTTCCTGTGTTGTATGTGGTTGTGTTGTGTGGTGTGGTTTTTTTGTTTGTTTTCTTGCCTGCTGATGTATTTTTCCCATCATATTTAAAGCAAAACTGTATAAAAGTTCTTCAACTGGAGGGGGGGAAGAATTTTAATTTGGATGACCCCCAAAATACCTTTGTAAGCCCTCTCATATGAATGCATAATAGCTTTAATGTAAATTTATTTTGTCTGTAATGTTAAGGTGCTGACATTCCAGAACTGACCCATCCAGCAAGTGGATTGGTTGTTCCTAGAAACTTGTTGCATTTCCATGGGGAAAAGAGCTGCTTTTTCTGTGGTGTGGATGGATTACAATCTGCAGTACATATAAAGAAGAAAACATTTTAAATGAAGTGGATTCATAAAGATTCCAGTGCTGACAAGCTGAGTGAAAGGTGAGAAAAAACATGTGGCTAAATTTAACTAAGCAAAGCAAGCACCAGAGCTTTTGAGGGTCTGCATAACTGTCAGTAAGGCAGAAAAGGGTAAATATAAAGATATGCTCCAAATTAGCAAGAGAAAGTACCCAGATACCTTGTTTCTGAAAAACTTCATTCCCTTAAGAAGGTGAGTTTAGCAGATGCTGTTGGTTTTACAGTGAGAACCTATATTCACCATAGAGCTGCTTAATTTCTAAATTTGGCAGTTCAGGATTTGTGGGTATACTGATACTTGTCTGTGGGTAAGAACTGTGAGAACATACTTGTGTGCTTCTACCAGAAAGTTTTCAGTTGTTGCCAGTCAGCCCTGGCTGTCCTGAGCAGGAGCTTTCTGTGAATTCTGTGTTTTTCTTCTTCCATGACCAAATGGGGATAGTAGAGCTTAAGAGAGGGAGTGGTGTAGGGGGAGATGGAGGCTGGGAGGAAGAGATCAGCTGTCTCTGCCAAACACGCTTTTACTTCTGAATAAATCTGGCAGCTTTTGAGATTTTAAAATTTTTGTTCTGCATTTATTCAACTTCCTGTTCTGTCTGATTTAGGAGCAGAGTTTAGATCATTGATCACTGAATTATATGAATCAGGGACTTCAAACAAGTGGGGTCCTGGAGACCATGAGGGTGTGCACAGTCTGAGAGAAGGTATTTGCAGCTCTCAAACTTTTTCTGATTAAAATATCAATAAAATTGATTTTAGAAATTGTTCATGTGAAAGTGTTTTCTGGGGAGAGCAAAGACAGCCCATTTACATGAAACTTCATTTAGTTGATAATGTTAAAGCTCACTTCAATTGTAATGTAAAACTGAGTCCAGTTGTTCAGTAGCAAAGGGAAACATCCTTCTTATGATAATCAGCCTTTTCTTCCAGACTTAATCATGAAGCTGATGTAGGATAGGCAAGTAGTAAATGATGCATTTATGCTATAGAGATAAAAATGAACAGAAAACAACAGAAGTCCTGTCAGTCATAGACTGGTACTGCCATTGTTTTTAATAAGGTTGACAGTTAGGATTGAAAAAGGAAATAAAATGAGGCCATCAGCACAGCAGTGCAAAAAAAAGTTAATTAAAAAAGTTGCAAATGAGGGCACATCCCAGAATAGTTTTTTTGCCAAAGGAATAAGTATCTCAGATAACCGTTAGAAACTTACAACTTATTTGCTTCACTAATCTTCTATATATTGTATTTGAGTCAACGTGTTGCCTAATAATAAAATGAAGCCTGTTTTTAAAAGGTCAGATTTTGTTTTCTTCCATTGCATTAGTGCATATGCCTAAAATAGGAGATGGTTTTGGATTTGCAGTTAACAGAGAAACCAGACTAAATGCATAATTTGTCTCAGAGGGCAGGAATGGTGCGAGCTTGATCAGTCTTGCATCAAGCTCTGCTTCTCAGTTCTGGGACCAAAAGATCATGGCCTACAAGTTAGGGTTGCTGGTAACATGAAGAGAAAAGACGAATAAGCCCACTGAAACTCCTGGATTATTTAAATGGTGATGCCAGAAGCATGAGAAGAAAAGAGGATTTGCAAGTCTTGGTCTAATTACAGTTGCTATTAAATCCACCTAATAGCTTACTAAAAATATAGCAATTTATTTCATGGGCCTGAGATGGTGATGACAATTGCTGCTTTGAGATACAGAATGTACATTGTGATAATCTTGCTGTGAGTCTCTGCGCAATAGAAGGAAGGAAGGAAATCCAAGACCCTGACATATTGGAAGTGCTGGAGACAATTAAACTCTTGACCAAAAAGACAAAAAAAACAGTTTTTGTTCTCTTATGTTTGAGCGACTAGTAGAATCATCCACAATGTAGAGGACTCTTTAGCTTTTCCTGACATCTGTCAGAAGGACATGCTATCTAGCCTTGGTACAGAAGGTGGGAGTAGAAACAGAAGTGAGATTGTTCTGCCTTTGATTCCTACTGCTAAAGATTTGATTAAAAATATGGAAGACATGTTGGGGATGGAGTGTAACTGTAAAATGGTAGATTTAACCAGCCTTGGGAAGAAGAGAGAAGAGGAAAATGGAGACATTGCACTTCAAGAATGGAAACTCAAACTTGCTTCTTATGGTACCTTACTTATTAAGACTAATGGGAAAGAAGAGATTTCAGGAGACTTGGGAACTCCTTAACTAATACATGTGAATGTCCCAAATTCACTTTCTCAACATGTAGGAAAGGTGGGAGTAATCTGGTTAAACCATGACCTCAAGTTTTTAATGACCCAAAACTCAAGATGAAAACCAATGGAGAGTGGAAGAAGGGTCAAAGTTTTAAGCATAAAGTTTAAAGAAAGTAATGACGGCAAGAAATGATTACCATTTTTTTCACTGAAAGTTAACACTGAATTCACTAAAACTGACACCACAAATTGTCACTTGCTATTATTTGGGTAACAATTCAGTGAGGAGAGAGCCAACTCACAACAGGGGAGAGGATAAAATGCACCAAAGTCCAGAGATTTTTCATTATCTGAGCTTGCTGAGTACACAGCTGAGTAGTTATGGAGAGGTGAGAAACAACCTGAGAGCTGTTAGGATCGGTGACTCATAGGAGGCTGGTGAAATTCTGGAATTTTAGAAAAGGGCGCATAATGCATGTGTTAAAGCAGAGGGAAAAGGAGTCACAGAATTATTGACCAATGAGTGGAAGTCCATTTCCCAGGAGAATGCTGGAGTTGTTAAATTACTTTTTTATAAAATCTAGACAGCAGTAAGGAAAGAATTGTCAACATGAATTTGTCAAAAGGAAACCATGTCGGATTGTGGGTTGTTTGTTTTTCTGTGATGTGGCAATGTGCCTTGTGGATAGGAGACAGGAAGAGAGCATACATACTGCTTTTTAATAAGCCCCTAGCTCCAGTCCCACATGTATACCTGCACAGGGAAAAGATCTGGGCTTATGGCCTAGAAAACTAGTTTAAGTTTTACTGTAAGAGGGCTGAAAGTTTGCTGAACACTATACTTGAAATGGTTACCAATGGTTCACTGTTTAACTGGGAAAACATTTAGGTTTCTAAGCCTGATACTGTAAGCCCATTGGTGGGTTAGATGATAGCCTAGAGAGGAATTTTTATTAAATATGTAGTTGATATCAACAGAGGTGACTGAAAGCATTTTGGAAGACAGCATGTGGGCCCGTAAGTCTCCTACACAGACGGTGATGCTCACGCAATTGGCTCCTGTCTCACATTCCCCTACCAAGGACGCATCTCACTAATGTGCTGCGGTGATGTCTCTCCACACTTTCATAGCAAGCACCAAGGCGGTGGCTTGACCTGATCTCTGGTCTACTGACCAGCTGCTTTTGCTACTTTTCCACAGTGTGGAAAAAGTGGTCGCCTCACCATGTAGTAGTAAGGGATGTGTTGCACTCTAAAGCCCTGATAGACAATGTCTTCTCCAATGCAGCATATCATGGCAACTTCTGCCATTCATAAGACCACTTGCCCTCTCCAGGGTTATAGGATCCAAACTATTTGGGGACAAATGAAAGTCTACCTTTGAGAGAGAGAGAGAGAGAGAGAGAAAATTAAGCAATCTGGGATTTAAGGTTTCCCTCCTTATGAAGGGCTTGTTCTAGTTAAAAACCTTTTTTCTAATTCTGTTCTAATTAGTCAAGTAATTTAATATTAAAAATTATAATGCATGTTGTGAGTCAGGAAGGGGAAATGAATATATAAATAGGGGTTAGCTAGGGAAACAGTCTATAAAAATCTACCCCTAAAAGTGTAAATAAGTGTTTTCAGGGTTGTACAGTTCAAATTCCAAAAATACATTGTCATATAGCTAAATATAATGTAAACATTTACATTTAAAATTGCATCCTTATGATCTAGATAATCATTTATCTAAGCTTTTTTAAGTCACCAAACAAATCCATATGTTTCAGTAGTCTGACCTATTCATTTTTTAAATTAAACTTCATGCTGTGATTCTCAATTAGCAGAATTGTTAGTACTGGTGATGCCAAGTTGAGTTCTTCACAGCTGGTTGTCTCAAATGTGGACAAAAATAGTTTTAAGAAGTTTAATATTAGGATTTTTCTCCCCACTGCAACTTTAGAAACTCATCTTTTTGTTAAATGTTTTCAGTGGTATAGCAACAGTTTTGCTTCAGTGCAGCACATATCTAGTGAAATACAGTGCTTTAAAATGTTAAATGCCAGACTGCAAAGGACATTAATTTCAAAATGCAGGTACATCTCCATGTCATCTAGGATATGAGAAAAGGAAAAAACTCAGGCCAGTGGTGACACACAGAACAATCATACTTTTACTATAGACTGTGAAGATTTCCTTTGTAGTTCACTAGTGACTATATGGGAGTAAAAGCGTTTTGGGCCATCTCAGAACCTCCTTACTGAGACTGTTGCCTCATCTTGTAAATAGGAAAGACAGCAACTTTCTGCACTTTTTTTTTCCTGTGTGCACTGGTTTTGAAAAAAAAAAAAGCCAAGCATAGTGCAGTTTGGCCTCAAAATCTTTTCCTGTTTTCCACAAAAAAAAAAAGGGCAGAGTCAACTAAAGTGACTGTTAGAGTGGGAAGGCAATGAAAAAGCTCTGGTACATTGTGGTTGGTGGGGGATATTGTTTTGGGATCCCAGTTTTCAGTGTTAAGACTATATGTAAAAGGCTCATCTAGAGCTGAGAAGCGATTGCTGTATGAGTCAGTGTTGCTGGATTCTGTCCTTAGCTCTGTTACTGAATTGCTATGTGACCTTGGGCAGACAATTAACTTGCTGTGCTTCAGTGGCGTCATCTGTTAAATGAATACCTGTTGTGCCTCTGTCACAGATGTTGAGAGTCTGAATTGTTTATGAAGTGTTTTTAGACTAACACAGTATTACAGAAGTGAAGAATACTATTAGTCAATGCACTATTAAATGTAGACCTATTGGTTTATTTATTGTTAGCATAAACAAGAAGTGTAGTAATCGGGAATGTCAGCTTTTGCAAGAAGAGAAGATGATTTTTGCATAAAACATAGTGAATGCTCTGTGGGGAAAATAAGTGGTGAGCTGTGATTTAATCCAGAGCGTAAAGCAACTTTTTAGCACAAAAACTTGCTCTTTCTGATGGGAATGACAAAAATACTATTGTGGGGGATCAGGGCACTGTGTTAAAATTGATGGCTTTTTTTAACTATTTCTGCTTAAATAGAGGGGTAGGTGCTGGTAAATATAACTTTTGTCTGGAGCATCTGACTTTAACATAACTTGAACAGCATGTCTTTTACATTGTGTTTTAGCTGGAAAAGCTGGAAAGATTCCAGACCTAGAAGTAAAACAAATTTTGCTTTTATATAAAGTGTGTGTGTATATACATGAGATTGCAACCTTGACTCTTGATTAAAATGGGAGAGAAGAATATTTGTGCAGGATTCGCTTACTTTTTGATCTTGTTCCCTGTTTGGATACCTAGGTACCACTCAACAATTTAATTAGCTTGATGTCTCTTTACATATCATGCTGCCTGCAGCCTCATGGAAGATGCTCTATAAATAAGCGTGATATAATAGGGATGCATGATATTCTTTCCTGATTATCCCAACCAGAAATCTGTGAGGATCTTTGCTTTGTGCTTCTGTGCTTGGGAAATGCTTCCCTGCACCCACATGACAATGAGGCGCCAGGGATATGTGCAGTGATGGAAAATCCAGCCTGTCAGCTTGCCTATAGATGTGCACAAGGTATTTTTGCACCCTTCTGTCAATTTACTCCCACTAGGTGTAAAAGTACTTTGTGTATAAACAGAAAGAAAAAAAGTCTAAGAAATAAAGCTTTGTTTTGGCTTGTATATATGGTAAAAACTCCAGTGCTCTTTGTGTTTTGGAAGTAAAGGTTCAAATATTCTTCAGAGAAAGACGGCCAGGCTGTAGGTAATCCTCATATGTAAAGTGGCCTTGCTTCCTATTAAGCTATGAATCTTCACACTTAGCTTTGAATTCCCACCTGACCCATCTATCTCTGGCTATCCTTCTCTTTCTGCTGGTCTCATGAGTATTATGTCTGATAACCTGAAACTAATGTACTTTGTTCTATTGGAGCTGGAATGATGGTTCATTGGCCTGATGCCAGCGTTGCACTAAGCCATGATCTGGTCTAGTGACACTTCAACATTTCTCCTGTTCTACTTACTCCAATAAAGGGACTATCTGTGGTGAGTGGCTCAGTTTTAAGGGTGTGCATAACTGAGGTGTTCTAAAGAGATGTGATTTTCATTGTTGAGCTTCTTCCTGTTAAATCTCATCTGCATAAGATCTGACAGACTGGAGGTGAAAAGAATTAGTAGTTGCTCTGAAGACTGCCCATGTTCCCCATTAACCATGAAAACCTAGAAAAATAGATACTGTACTGCATGTCTGCCAGTTAAAGGTAGTCAGAACTCTAAGAAGTACTTTTCATGACTCTTGTGTGTTTTTAAAAAAAGGGGGGGGGGGAAGCAGCTGCTTGTCATTTACTTAACCTTGCTTGGGCTAAATTTAATCAGTAGAAAACATCTGGAACTGATTCCCCTTCCATTTGGAGTGTCAAGTAATCTGGTGTGTATGTACAACCAGTGCACCTTTAGCATTAGAATACTTGGCTAAACAAGCTTTTGCAAAATTGTTATCTTTTTGGAAAGAAAAGAGGAAGCAACAGTAATTTCCTAATAAGCAAGCATTGTTCTCTATAGGTTGCTTTGTTCATTGATTTTTGTGCAGCTGCTGTATGAAATCCATTGATCAGAGTTAATAAATTTCCAAATGAGTAAGACCACTTATTATTTGTATTGTTAAACTTGGGCCAAATTCTGAACTCTTCAATGTTGCCTGAGTACAACTGATGAAACAATTTGACCTTGGTACTTTATTTGATAGAATGCAGCATTTAATTATGAGCAAACTTTGAAGACATAAACTCCTGCCTATGATTTATGACTTGATTAGGTTAAGATAATTGAAGGTTTTCTTGCAGAATAAGGGTGTTAGTTTTATAGTGAAAGTGATTGGCTGCTTTCAAATTGACTTTTTTTATTAAATAAAACTAAAGGAATCACTGGACTGGATAGCAATACTGGAGAAAAAGCTTACCTATTTTTAAAAGCCTCTCAGCAGGTGATGCATGGAAAAATAATAGATGCATTCAAGTAATGCCTTCTGTGGGCAGTTCATCCCTCCTTTACAAGAGAAGTTGGCAAAAATAGAATGTATGCTCATTTTTAATATAAATCCTGTTTACCTGCAGACCATTTAAATATGTATACAGTACCTCTTTGGAAACCAGAAGCTGATAAATCTATCTTTAGGAAAATCTCATCCTCCTAAGTCTTCTCCTGCAGAGAAATTTGCAGAGAATACCCTGGCTGACTTAGCCAGTGATTTCTGGGAATTCCTCTGGGGTAAGGACCCCAGACAGGGAAAAGAGGTGAAGAATGAGCTTAGACATTCCTCTCTGCTCTGTCTCTTCTATTTAGGAGTTCTCTTGCTTTTCTTTCCATGCTGATGTGGGTAGGCTCCTATATGGCACCTTCCTGTATTATGAAAAAAACACAGATGTGACCAGTTACTGCTATCCAAAGCAGCAGCAAAGTACCCAGCTTGGAAATATAAAAGCATAGGCTTTTTGATTTCTCTGCATTATCTTTGTAATCACTATTAATCATCTACCAGTAGTGCCAATCCAGCATCAAGGTGGCTTTCATCTTTCATTCTCCCTATGGTCTGTAGTGTGTGGCCTCACCAATGTGAGAATTGTGTGTAGTTGGCATTGACTCAAATCCCTTTGTAAGAGGAGAAGAGTAATTTTCCATCTTGAATAAGATGAATTATGGGAAGAGCATCTGTAATCCAATTCTGATAACTAATTCCAGGAATTCTGGCTTGCACACAACCTGGTTCTGAATCTGCCTCATGGGCGCACAAACTGCAACCCTGTTCTGACCCTTTGGATCCATTTATGTTCCTTCAAGTATTATATTATGCTGACTCCTCAGAACTTGATTCCAGTTTTCAAAAAAATCCTAAGGAGTATAATGCCAGTATTTGTTGCTAGTGGCTTTTTCATTCCCTTTTTAATGGGGTGAATCAGACCATGGCAATGGGATACTCTAGACCTGGTTGTACTAACTCAATTAAGTTCCATTTCAGGTCAGGTTGACCTAAATCTATCCTAGATTAGTTTGTGCTGAGTGAGCCATCATGAAGCAAGAGTGTGCTGGCAGCCCTAGATAGAAGTCTACAAGTTTCTCCTGCTGTTTATTTGAAGGGCTCAGATTGGCTGCTGTTTCTATAACCTTGCAAAAGAGAGAGAGACTGCCCTAGATTTCAGTGTACACAGGGGCCCAGCAGCTTAAGATTTACAGGGATGAATTTAGACAGCCCGACAAGCAGAAAGTACATTCCAAAGTGCATGCAAACTTCCTTAGCATAATAAAAGGGAGCTATTAAAGTACTTTTCCCTTTCTTGGTGGAGAAATGGCATCTTTAGGCATTGAGGCTGCACTGTTTCTAATAGATAAAATTGCATTCATAAAACAATAGGCCTATTCATATATGTTGTATGAATGATATTAAATATAGCTGATAGAGACCTACTTGGGTAGGATAGTGATGATTTTCATATAGGGCTCATTTTGCCTGGTAAAGATTCTTAATTTGCTTTATGTACTGTCTTTTGCTTAAGCCTCCTTAAAGGAGGCAAGGTGTTCTTTGCTAGTTGAATAAACAAACACATGAGTATATGCCAAACTTGGACAAGGACAGGCTGGGGGGGGGGGGATTTTTCTTGAACATATCTTACAAATAAAGAAATCAAGGCAATTTAGATTGGGGTCCATAAAGCTTGTGTGTCACTAGCAGTTTCTAAAAAATTTGAGGAAGTTCATTGTTTGCCATTACAAAACATTGAATTCTGTTAGAATCAGACTTCTTAAGGAGACCTCTGATGCTCCTCTCTTCTGCCTCCTTCATCTCCACGCCTTCCTGCCACAACACTGACCAGAGCTGCACGTGTTCCTGTTTCACAGGACACAACCACACAACTCTGCGCAGTCTTCTGTCATCCCTCCCTCCATTCAGATGCTACTGCAGCAGGCTCTTGTGATTCTTGCCCACACAGTGCGATAGAATTGTCTAAGATTTTCCAATGTTTGTTTTGTTAGCTTCTTGGCCAACCATCTGAAGAAGCATATGCTGCAGGAGAGATGATGTTTGCTTTGCATGTTCTCCATTGTGTAGTACAGATGTCCCAACTCAAATGCTGAAATTTCTGTGTGTGTGTTTTTTATATGGCTGTCTCTGAAAGAAGCCAAGGTATTAGCTATGTCAAATGAAGGAACTGTTGTAGAAAGGCTATCTTTGACTTAAGTGATCTCATTTGAGAAGTCGCTGTTGCAAATCCAGGGTAAACAACACTGAATATTGTCTCTATGCTGCCAACTCATTTAAATTGTTAGACATCAGGTAACTAAGTATGTTTTGATGACTGATCCTAGTTGATGAGAACCTGAGTGGAGTTCGTGGGGTGTGGTGGGTTTTTTTTGGCGGGGGGGTGGTTAAGAGGGAAAGCATTAAAGTTTTGGTTGTGAATCCCTTAGAATATCAGATGAGAGTGATGGTTAGATCTGGGGGTAACAAAAGCAGGTGCTTTTCCAGGAGGTGCTACTCATGCTAGCAAACAGACCTCATATCGTCATAACCTTTTCAAAGCAGGAAATGGTCAGCACTGTGAACTAATGAGCTAGGTCTTCCCTTCACTTGTGACTTCAACCTAGTTTAAATCTGTGTCTCAAAACGATGACTTCCAAACCTGGTTCTGAGAACACTCAGGCATTCACAGCTCAAGCCAACTCATCAGGTGTGGCTTTTGGAAGAAAACCCCCAACAAACCCCTCCATCAGTGTAGGAAAAGTACAGACAATGCTCAGCATGAGAAGGTAACGGCACAAGAGCATCAGTGAAAAGGGTAGAGGGAGAAGAAGGTGGTAACTTCTCCCTGCTGGTCTGAAAACAAAATGCAGAAAGTCTTCTGTCCCACAGGCAGCAGCCTTTATGATGCCAGGAGTTCAAATGGCAGTGGAAAATCTTAGGTCTTAATGCTTTCCCATCATAATCCAAGTGTCTTCCCATCATCCTCAACAGAAGGAATTTACCCCTTGGGCTATGCCTTTATTGTTATTCCTTGACTCTGTATTATCTGTCTCTAAAGGTTTATTGGAATAAAATTACTTTTACTCATAACCTCCCTTCTCGGGGCTTTGACAAGGGCCTTCACTAGTGTTTCATTTTCATAGCAATGTCAAGTGCTTGAGGCCATTGCAACAATTTCCCAGTCATTGGACAAATGCACAGATCCCTACTAAAATCTGGGTAGGCAAATTCATTGACACATACTCAACTCCACATGAACAAATTTACTGAAGAAAACTTACCAAAAATCCATGGATATCACCTCAGACTTGAAGTCCCACAGCTTCAGATTGCTGGGAGTACTCTGAGAAGGTAACACTGTAAACTTGGCTTGTTTCCCTGCGCATCTACTTTTCACTTCTGGAGATAATGTAGTTCATAATACAGATCTTTGTCCTCATCTGCTGTTATCTTATGTTATGAAAAAACAGCAGTTTTCTGTTTCACCTGTTTTTCAAAGTTGCAAACTATTCCAGGATGGTGTATGTTTCCATTTGAATGACCGTGAAGTCCTGCTTCCCTTTCACCTACAGGTCTCCAAAAAAAATACATAGTGAAATATCCCTTTTGCCTAGATTTAATGGATGAAGCAGAACAGCCGGCACCTTGAGCCACTGATGAATGAGCACTCAAAAAGTCTCATCAGAAATGTTCTTGATGTAGCCTGTATCTCTGGTATTTGCCTGAGGCACAGGCAGAAGTGGTACTACCTGTTCTATTCCAGTCAAGCTTTAAATTCAATAGAAATTATCTTGGAACAAAGTGCCTCTATTTGCCTTCAAAACACAGCTTTCCTATGGTGAAGACCTATAGCAACCATGCTCAGACAGAGCACAGCCTAGAGCCAGGTGGGCTCTTGGCTCTACACACAGGACATAGGTCCAGGCATACAGCGTTCTCCTCAAAGAAAGACACTTAACACTGAGGCAACAGATTATAAAATATATTGTGGTGAAAATCAAGCTGAAGTGATTAAGAAACAATCCTTCAAGGGAGTGAAACTGTCAAGTATTTGATGTCTCAGGAGAAGGGAATGGTACTCCTCAACTAGCTAAAATGTTTTATGAACAAAACACTTTTGATGAAAATGTTTGCCAGAGCTGAATTTTTTTTCACAGGTGAACTTCAGTCCTGAGCAAATATTTTTCTAGTTTCAGCTAAAAACATCTCTGCTAGTTTATTAAAAAACATGTGCAAACATGTAAAAAATTTTCTGGGCATGTTTTTTTGCTACCTAAAAAACTTGACCCAAGGATTATCTTGACCCAGCTATCAGCTGTTCCTGGTATATATTATAAGGCTGAAGACAGAAGTTAGGAATTACTGTTTGGATTCTGCAGATTAATTATTCAGGTTCCACTTGGTGTCTAGTCTCTCACTCACAAGAAAACTGAAGGAAATATTCTGTATTCTGTTCTGCCTTCAAACAAATACTAGAACTTCATTAGCCATGCTGTGCTGCCAGGCACAAAGATGATTGTACTAGTCAGTTTCTGTTGTCTTGACAATATATCTGAAATCAATAGCGAGGTTTACACAATAACTTGTACTTTTTTAATAAAGGGAAAATCTTTGGTCGGAAATGAAAATAGTACCATTGAAGTCTTTTTTCCTCACTGCCTCTGTTATGGTTCAACATCTGTATCTATGTTTATATATAGAAAAATCAACTCTGATAAAACATGAGCTCAATGGCAGTGACAACTTGATAATCTTGAGTTGTGTGTCGCTTTTACCTGAGACAAAGATGACTTTGTCTCAGCCCTCAATACTATGGCGAAGATCAACTGCTTAAAGAAATGGTGATGAAATCAAAGCCTTGTCATTCTGATGGGTTAAGGAGACACTTTGTGTCATGATTTGCATAATATCTACTTTCTCTGAAGACATTGACCCTGGTAAAGGTGCTCCTCAAGTTCAAGATTCATTTGGGTTTCTCAGTTACTGGGATTGGCATAACCTGCAGCTGATTCAAAATATACTGACCCCAACGTTTAGCAATCTCAGTACAGGCAGCTATATCTGTTCTCTGCCTTTCAGGGCTTAATTACACATCTTTTCGGGATGCTTTTTGCTCCATAGAGATGTGTTTTATTTGGAGAGTGGTTTGGTCAAACTGAAGCTTTTCCAGGAGTGAACTTTTTTACCCTCATGATTTTTAGGCAAAACCATGGCCTGATGCCGGATGAGAATCAAGGTCACCCTAAGCCTCAACAGCTACAGGACACATTCAAATGCATTTCCACAGTGTCATCAGTGAAGAAAAAGACTTCAAGTACCTGTTGACTGAAGGAATGTGTCAATTGTAGAGATAAATATCTTAGCCATAAACATTATTGCTCACTTGTCATACACTTCTGCAACAGCAATCAGAAATTGTATAAAGTACTAACTGTGCTGGTCTTCTAAATCTAATAATTTGAGTCTCAAAATTTTGGATTAAATTTATGTTTTATTTGTAGCAAAAAAGCTCAGTAGCTTCTCCTTTAAAAGTAAAATAATTTAACTAGAAGCTAGAAAAATATTCTAAAGAATTCTTAATGGAAGTTTTGTGTAAGAAAGTGGACGTGTAGCTTAAATAGTGAGTATTTACCCTAACCAAGCTTTAAAGTACATGGTTGAAGATCTTGTGGTTTTAACTTTCCAGAAAGTGTAATCAGTTGGTTTACAGCATTTCTAGAAAGTTCATCTTAAGAGTTTTCTTGTGCATGCTTATAGGCTGCTACAATCCAAATTCTGTAAATGCTCTGAGAATATCTGTTGTTCAAAGCTCTTATAGTATTGAATATACATAATAATGGCTACTTTGGGTGACTTGGTATAGGTGTAACTTAGACTTGTTACCAACAACAAATTACTACCTGACCTAAGATACCTTCATATTCAACATTTAGCAATTAAGTATTCAAAGCAAGCATGTAATTTGAAACAGAATGTGAACATTCACCCCAAAAATTTATTTCTTTTTCACCTGGAATGTACAAGGTAATAAAAAACAATTGAGAATTTTAGGTAGAAATAGTTTTGATTTAATTCAGTCAATTGCTAAGAATTTTTTCTTCTGAATTTGTGTTGAGTTTTAGGAAAAATACTGTAATTATTCCCTCTACTGATAAGATTTACTTTAATTTACATTATATTTCCAGACAATAGAGAATAAGCAGATTGGTAGCATGTTGTATTTCTTGAATTCATAATTAGCTGCTAGTGAATGGGAAATTGTTTTACAAGGCTTCAGCTGTGTGAAACAAAACTGTATTAGGCCAGCAAGTAATTATGTGCTATATTTCACTGTACTTGCAATAATTAGTTTTTGTGTTCTTGTGAGTCAAAACATTGACAACTATTCGGGTGATGTTTCCAATTTTACTGTTACTGCAATTTGTATGCTTTGAACATTAACAGTCATTAAAAATAAAAACATTTTCAGACTGGTTTATTTTCTTTAATAGCCACACTAAAACTGTACTTCCTACTTAAAATAAACATTTTTACTATAATGGCAGTTCTGAATCCCATAATGGAAAGTAACTATATTTATATTACATGATATGTTCCCTATGTGTAACTCTAAGAGTTTGTATGTGTTAAGAGCTCTACCTGCAGAGCTAACAAGCTGCCAAAATTACATTTCACTGGCTATTAATTGTTTCATTTTAAAGTCAAGTTCTTCTCGTCCTGTAAAAAGAAAATAATAATAAAAAAAGCAGTGGAGAAGGATCACTTTCAAAGCTATTTTTGTCTTATGTTTTCTCTGAATGTCCTTACTGTACCCTTTATTCTCCAGAATTACTGAACTAACAATCAAATACATGTTTTGCTTGCCTTGAAAAGTCAGATGCATTAGTACTGGTGATTTGAATTTAGTCACAGGCAGCTGATCTCTGAACCCATGCAAGCTGTAGATGACATCTCCAGCTCTGAAAACACGTGTTCAAAATATCTGTGGGCAGGGTGATTGCCTCAGATGAGCGAAAGAAACTTGACTGATATTTCAGCGAAGAGAAAATGAAATACCTGTCAAAGCTGAGAAGAGTCAGAACACTTTGCTGTAGAATATTGAGAAATGGTGTTTTCTCACTATCCTTTGAATGAGATTTGTCTTGATAGATCCTTTCCTAACGGTGTCCGTCTACAATTGTCCTCAACTGCTCATGGCAGTGTTTGTGTCTGATGTGTGCTGGCAAAGGAGCTCACTGCTGGCAATAGCTGTTGGCAGCTGATTCTGTGCTGTTTCAGCTCTCAAGCATTAATGGCAAATGTGAATGACTGGCAGAATTGGAGCTGCTCTCCAGTGTGCTGTGACTGTGCATTTTTGCCTGGTCGAGGTTTTTAATGCAAGACTGTGTGGTATTGAACTAGGAGGCCTGCAAAGAAGGATAAACAGAAGGAGAAGGGAAAGCTCCTTTCTGCAAACACTTTGGAGGGTCCTTATAGGAAATAAGCAACTTCACTGACTGAAGATCATGATTGAGGAATGTATTGTTGATCACGAGGTTGATTTTTGTCCAGAGAGTCTGAGCTGGAAATAGACGTGTTAAAAAGAATCAGTCTTGAGAGCAAATTTGTGCTAGGCAATGTCTGAGGGGGTGAGGCACCTGCTGCTTTCCATGAAGAAGCGTAACCTCAAGGGCTGAGATGTCCTTAAGATAAGTAGGCGCTTTGCATCTCTGCTGGAGAAAGGTTCTTTTTCCTACTGATGTCACTTACTGAAACAACCCTGCTGTCACAGTCCTGCTGTTGCTGCCTGCTGCCATGTGGCACAGTGAATAGCCAAGCTGTAGTCTCTGTGCAATTCACTCCTTGGATTTCTCTGGACACTCCCCACCACCACCTAACCAGGAAACTCCATTTTATGACTTCTTGGCCCAGTCTTAGCCCTTAATACTATCCATAACAACCAGATTCTTTTGAATGAGTTGAGATGCCTGCCCTTCTATCTTTAGAAACAGTTTTCATTAAAAAAAAAAAAAGTTACTTTTTGCAGGAAAAAGCCCCAAAGAGAAGAAGTGTTAAAACAAAGATGTCAACATTTGCTTTTATGTCTGCAAAAGAACCTAAGAAGGGTGATCTCACTGAGATATGTGAATATTTCCTGTATCTTAAATGGAGTCATCAAAAAAAATCTCCCATCTCTTGAGAGTGAGAAACCCTTTTAGTGTTCAATATAGCCCTTCTTTTTCCCAGAGTTCCTTGTCTTTTGGGTCTTCTGGTCAAAGCTAGTCCAGAAGATGGACTAGTTTTGTAGTAAGATGGAGAACAAAAGGCCTTAGAGGTAAATTTTGTTGTGACAAGTGGAGGCTCTAAGGGCTGGGTTACGCATAGCCGTGGAGGAAGGCATCAGACTGTCAGAGTTGTATGTACTCCTGAACTGCCATTCCCTTTCTCCTGAGAAAGGCAGGAGGTCACAAGGATGCATGCAGGTAGGTGGTTGGACCATGTACCTAGTCATACAGTAAATATTCATGTTACAGGCAAGCATGTGATATAACTAAATGATGGTGGAATGACTCCAGCTCACTTATAGCTAGCTGTATTTAGTACTATTTCAAAAAAATCTCTTCTGACATTTTTTTGGAGCAAATTTTAATCTTGCTATTCTGAAATGGAAATGAAAGCAGCTTCCTCCAACTTTCTATTTTGGGTCATTCCCACATGGAAAAATAAAAAGACTGCTGGGCAAAATATAGCCAGAAATCCAGAAGTTAAAACTGCTGTATTAGTAGCTCTTCCTTCTTGCTTTGCTCTATATTTTTGTGGTTTTAGTCTATCATTAATGCTTTTGTCATTTATAATAGCACAATCAGTAGACATTAAAAAAAAATCTAGTGAATTCATTTAGATTAAATTGGCATGGAAAATCCTTTCTTAGTGCTTTCAAAAGGGACTGAACAGGGCACAGTGGGAAGTAACAGCTCGCTATCTGACTGGGTAGAACAAGTGACTCTAACAGTGTATGCTTCTCTACTATGCTCCATTAATCTCTGGTTCTCTTCTGACAGGTCATATCTGAGCATGAGAAGGTACTTGAGCCTCCATGTGCAATTGGTACCTGGCCACTTTCTGAATCTATCAACAAACTTACTTGTCAATTAATGTCAAGCATGCACAGGCTTAGTGGTATGGACATTTGCTCACTATACAAATCATCTAGGCCAATATGTTTCATTTAAAAATAAAATAAAAGCACTGTTTTTGTACTGAATGTACTTTTGTAAAAGTAGCTTTACGTTTGATACGTAGAAAACAATTTTTATTGTTTTATTGTGTGAATATGTTGCATCCTTTTTGTTTGCTAGGTCTTACAAGGATGTTCAGGCAGTCAGGTAGGTTATAGCATCTTCATCTGCATTTGAAAGTGTTTTTTGTCGTTTTCCCTCTGCATGTTTTCTAGTGTTATGTGCCTTTGTGATTCTGAATTATGTGCTGGCACTCCTTTGCATCTCTGTGCTGTCCCACTAGGTATGTAACAAGTGATCATAGTTCAACAGAGTGGGGTAAGTCAGTACATAACTTGGCCTGCAGGCTTATCTAAACAAAAGAATGTACAACAAATAAATATAGCATTAGTGCATTTTGAGTGCTGAATGTTTTAAATCAGTTATGCAGGATGCTAGATGTTGAGGTTTGCACTTGCAGCAGAACACATTACTAAGTACAGCATTAACAGTGTATGGCATTTTTTTGCATATCACAGAATCATAGAATGGTTGAGGTTGGAAGGGACCTCTGGAGATCATCTAGTCCAACCCCCCTGCTCAAGCAGGGTCACCTAGAGCACATTATACAGGATCGCATCCAGGCGGGTTTTGAATATCTCCAGAGAAGGAGACTCCACAACCTCACTGGGCAACCTGTTCCAGTGCTCTGTCACCCTCACAGTCAAGAAGTGTTTCCTCATATTCAGATGGAACTGCCTGTGTTTCAGTTTGTGCCCGTTGCCTCGTGTCCTGTCGCTGGGCACCACTGAAAAGAGTCTGGCCCCATCCTATTGACACCCTCCCTTTAGATATTTGTATACACTGATAAGATCCCCTCTCAGTCTTCTCTTCTCCAGCCTAAACAGGCCCAGCTCTCTCAGCCTTTCCTCATAAGAGAAATGCTCCAGTCCCCTAATCATCTCTGTAGCCCTTCACTGGACTTGTTCCAGTAGTGCCACATCCCTCTTGTACTGCGGAGCCCAGAACTGGACACACTACTCCAGATGTGGCCTCAGCAGGGCTGAGTAGAGGGGGAGGATCACATCCCTCGACCTGCTGACAACACTCTTCCTGATGCACCCCCTCCCCCACCTCCCCCAGGATACCATTGGCCTTCTTGGCCACAAGGGCACATTGCTGCCTCATGGATAACTTGGTGTCCACCAGCACTCCCAGCTCCTTCTCCGCAGAGCTGCTCTCCAGCAGGTCAACCCCCAACCTGTACTGGTGCATGGGGTTATTCCTCCCCAGGTGCAGGACCCTGCACTTGCCTTTGTTGAACTTCATGAGGTTCCTCTCTGCCCACCTCTCCAGCCTGTCCAGGTCTCTCTGAATGGCAGCACAGCCCTCTGGGGTATCAGCCACTCCTCCCAGTTTTGTCTCATCAGCAAACTTGCCGAGGAGGCACTCTGTCCCTTCACCCAGGTCATTGATGAAGTTGTTGTACAAGACTGGACCCAGGACTGACCCCTGGCACGGCGACGCTAGCTACAGGCCTCTAACTAGACTCTCCACATCAGTGGAGCACAACCCTCTGAACTCTGCCAGCCAGCCAGTTCTCAAGCCACCTCACTGTCCACTCATCTAGCCCACACTTCCTGAGCTTGTCTATGAGGATGTTATGGAGACAGTGTCGAAAGCCTTGCTGAAGTCAAGGTAGACAACATCCACTGCTTTCCCCTCATCTACCCAGGCAGTCCTTCCGGCACAGAAGGCTATCAGACTGGTTAAGCATCATTTCTCCTTGGTGAAGCCATGCTGACCACTCCTGATCACCTTCTTGTCCTCCACAGGCTTAGAGATGGCCCCCAGGATGAGCTGCTCCATCACCTTTCCAGGGATGCAGGTGAGGCTGACTGGCCTGTAGTTCCCTGGGTGCTCCTTCTTGCCCTTTTTGAAGACTGGGGTGACGCTGGCTTTCTTCCAGTCCTCAGGCACCTCTCCTGTCCTCCATGACCTTTCAAAGATGATGGAGAGTGGCTTAGCAATAACATCCGCCAGCTCCCTCAGCACTCGTGGGTGAATCCCATCGGGGCCCATGGATTTGTGGGTGTCAGGTTTGCCTAAATGATCTCTAACCCCATCCTCCTCCACCAAGGGGAAGTCTTCCTTTCTCCAGACTTTCTCTCTTGCCTCCAGGGTCTGGTGTTCCTGAGGGCTGGCCTGAGCAGGAAAGACTGAAGCAAAGAAGGCATTCAGTAATTCTGCCTTCTCTGCATCTTTGTCACCAGGGCACCCACCCCATTCAGCAGCGGGCCCACATTTTCCCTAGTCTTCCTCTTGCTACTGATATATTTGAAGCCCTTCTTGTCCTTGACATCCCTTGCCAGATTTAATTCCAAATGGGCCTTAGCCTTCCTCGTCGCATCCTTGCATACTCTAACAACTCCTATATTCCTCCCAAGTGGCCTGTCCCCCTTTCTACTTTCTGTCTACTTCCTTCTTCTGGTTGAGTTTTGCCAGGAGCTCCTTGCTCGTCCACACAGGTCTCCTGCCCCCTTTGCTTGACTTCCTACTCATAGGGATGCTCTGATCTTGAGCTTGGAGGAAATGATGCTTGAATATTAACCAGCTCTCTTGGACCCCCCCCTTCCTTCTAGGGCCTTAACCCATTGGATTCCTCCAAGTAGGTCCCTGAAGAGGCCAAAGTGTTCTCTCCTGAAGTCAAGGGTTGCAATCCTACTTAGTGCCCTGCCTCCTCCTTGCAGCATCCTGAACTCCACCATCTCATGGTCACTGCAGCCAAGGCTGCCCCGACCTTCACGTCTTCCACCAGTCCTTCTTTGTTAGTACAAGGTCCAGCAGCACACCTCTCCTCCTTGGCTCCACCACCACCTGTGTCAGAAAGTTGTCACCAATGCTCTGCAGGAACCTCCGGGACTCTTTGTGCCTAGCTGTGTTGTCTCTCCAGCAGATATCGGGGTGGTTGAAGTCCCCCATGAGAACCAGGGCCTGGGATCATGAGGCTACTTCCAGCTGTCTGTAGAAGGCCTCCGCCACTTCCTCTTCCTGATCAGGTGGCCTGTAGTAAACACCTGCAACAGTGTCACCCATGCTAGCCTGCCCTTTAATCCTTACCCGTAAGCTCTCAACTTGCTCTTCATCCACCCCTAGGCAGGGCTCAATACGTTTCAGTTGCTCTCTCACATAGAGAGCAACTCCACCACCTTGCCTTCCTGGCCTGTCTTTCCTAAAAAGCATCCCTGACAGCACTCCAGTCATGTGAGCTATCCCACCATGTCTCTGTAATTGCAATGAGATCATGGCCCTGCGACCGCACACAGATCTCTAGTTCTTCCTGTTTATTCCCCATGCTGCATGCATTGGTGTACAGGCATTTCAGAGAGGTGACTGAGCACGCAGGTTTCCCAGGAGGGATACAAGAGGCTCCTCCATAGCCATGTCCCGTGCGCACTTCCCTGGCTGCATGCACCCACTGGAGGCATCCCGACTTGAGCCACGTTTTGCCAACTACCCTGTCACTCTAACTCTCCCCTTCCCCTGTCTTTCCTAGTTTAAAGCTCTCCTTATCAGGTTGGCCAACCTGTTGGCAAAGACACACGTGCCCCGCTTAGTGAGGTGGATCCCATCTCTCGCCATCAGTTGTCAATCTTCAAACAGGGTCCCGTGGTCGTAGAAACCAAAACCCTCTTGCCAACACCAGTGGCGCAACCAGCTGTTAACTTGGAAAGTCCGTCCCCTCCTCCTCACATCCATCCCTCTCACTGGCAGGACTGAGGAGAAAGTGACCTGGGCTCCCAGACCCTTCACCACCATCCCCAGAGCTCGGAAATCCTGTTTGATGGTTTCCAGTTTGCCCTTGGTGTCATCAGTGCCCACATGGAAGAGCAGCAGAGGGTAATAGTCTGATGAGTGGACAAGCCTTGGCAGTCTTTCCATGATATCTCATATTCAAGCCCCTGGCAGGCAACAAACCTCTCTAGACAGGAGGTCAGGTCAGCAGATAGGTGCCTCCGTCCCCTGCAGCAGGGAGTCACCCACAACAATCACTCGCCGCTTCTTCCGGATGCTCCCACATGGCACAGGGTCTGTTGTCCCAGTTGCTTCCCTTGCAGCCATGTCCAGCTCCTCCTTATCCTGGAGGGCACTAAACTTGTTCCTCAATTGCAAGTCTTCAGGAGGAGTAGGAGCCTTTCTCCTCCTATGAGGAGTGACCAGCTTCCAGCCACCTTCTACAGTGTTATGATGTACCGTTTCACACGGCACAGAGCCCTCCAGCAGCTCCACTGCTGTGGGGGCCTGAGACTCCTGGAGCTGTACAGTCTCCAAGAATACCCTGTCTGTCTCCTTCTCATCCTATTGGACGCTACGCAGCCTACTGACTTCCTCCCGTAACTCCCTTACTTGACGAAACAACTCGTCAACAGCAGCACACCTCCTGCAGGAGAGCTGACTGCCAGCCCAGGCCTCCCGGAGAGGCCCCAAGCACTCCCTGCAGCCTGAGACCTGTAGAGCTGCATCTGCTTTCAGAGGGTCTGTCTGGGTCCCAGCCTCTGACACAGCGACTCCAACGGCTACTGGGGAATGTGCTCTGTGGTGTGTCATGACCATACTTGAGGAAGCGTACACCGCAGGGATTGGAAACAAAGATGCCTTCTTACATTCTGCTGCACAAACTGCTGCCCTCTGGGAGCTGCACTCTAGGCCTGGCTCTTATATAGGCCTCTCCCTAGCACTGACTCACAGGGTGCTTGACTGCCCTAATCAAGGGCCACTGGGATCAAAGGCCCCAACTCCCTCTGGTCAGGGGCAACAGAGAGCTCGTTGGCTGCTCCTAGGTAGAGCTTCTCCCAGAAAAAGTTAAGGCCTCCTGCAGTTGTCCTTGCCTGGCTTCCCCTTTCCTGTTCACAGTAATCACCTTCTAGTTCCTCGGGAGTCCTCAGAAAGCCCCACAACTTTCAACAAGGTCCTCAAAAGTTCTAGTCAGAGCCCAAACACTGCTGCGCAAGCTGCTGCATCTGTTTGCTGCTTCTGTTAGCTGCGCTACTTAGCAATATGTTTGCAGCAAATGTGGACTTATTCTTGCTACTCAGCTTACTTCTTGAGTTGCTCTTTTATTTCTGTTCTGCTCTATAACTGCTGTTTGAATCAGTTTGGCCTGATTCTGCAGGTCTTCTGTGAGCAAAATTGAATTCAGGAGGAACATACAAAAACTGCAATATCAGTCGAATTGCTCATAACAGTAAATTTAGATGCTTAAAATTAGGTACCTAAAATGGCTTGTTTCTTAATGGTACTGAGCACCTGCAGCTCTGAGTTGTATATGGGACAATCTTCGTATGTTGGTATTTGCAGATGGTTTATGTTTGAGACGCTAGTATGGATTTTAAATCTATCTCTAAAATCAAATGCCCGGATTTGATCATTTTGATGGAAATGTCAATGAACTAAAATAAGAACAGCTATATGTTATTTAGTCTTGTACTGACTGAGCATTTCCTGATGCTTTGGTTCCACAATAATAATGAAGTAAAGCTCTCGTCTACAATTTTCATACAGAAGTTGTTATAGGTAAACGTGACAAATTGACAACCACTTGGGCCAGGTTGCATAAATCCCAATTTAATAGAATAATTGAGCAAGTCACAAGTAAGCAAAACAGCGCTGGGCGGCCGGGGAGTCTCCTGCTCCACCAACGGCGCGCGCAACCCCCCCCTCACAGTCTCCTTATATGCGATTCCAGTTCCGGGTATACATGGCACTTCCTGTAAACTCTACGGTTGCGCCGGCTGTTGCTAGGGGGTCTTCTTCAGCCCTCTGGTGGTCGTGGGGATGAAGGCTGGAGTCTTCCTCTGCATTGTGTGCCATATTAGGCTATCTAAACTAACATTGCCGCTTTGCTTGCTCAACTCAATTTTCTCAGGCGGGGTACATGCCCCCCACCACAGGCTGTAGGATGTTCCCACAGATGTTCCCAAGGCTGTTTCTCGCTGATGTAACAAATTAGCACATACCACAATACAAGATATTCCCAAGGCTGTTTCTCACTTTGATGCAACAAATTAGCACATATCACAGAAGTGATTCAGTCTATGCCAGTAACATGTTTTGCCTGATTCTTCCAATGTGACTGCTCAGTTGAGCTTGAACACCATTTGGCTGCTGAGACATAATAGCGAACTGAAGACTTTTTTCTTTCTTTTTTTTTTTCCTCTTTGAGCCCAGTGTTATTAGAGGGAATGCTTTAACAGGATAACTTCTGATTTGAAAGCCAGTAAGCAGTTAACTGGCAATGGCAGCATTTAGGTTAGATTGATCCAACCTACCTTATACATAGAAGCAAGGTATGTGCATTTAATAGCTTAATGCACGTGTCTGAGACTGGGTTGACAGAGTCACTTTTCAGAGATTTCCCTTTTTCTCTCTCTCTCTCTCTAGACTGTAAAGAAAGCAGAAGTTCCTGGTTTAGTGTTGTAGAGTGTGAATGAACATAAATTAAGAGCTTTTTTTTCCAACCTCCCTACCCCCACCCCCTGTCATTTCACCCACAAAGTATTCTGTGCAGGCACATTCTTTTAAATTGATGATTGCTGTGGGAATAAATCAATCAAACAATGAAATGCATTGTTGAAGAGTGCAAAGCTGATTTCTTTTCAAAAGCCTGTGGGATTTAGGAACTTAAACCTTATTGAACGTTTGTGTCATATCAGAAAATTGGTCTTGGGTACCTTTAAAAAAATATCACTTGGTCTCATTGTAAAGAAACTGGTAAACTTGCTTTGTTTCCCATTGTTGAACATGTAGTCTGATCCACAGATAAAGTTAGTTCTTTACTTTATATTTCATTTGAATTGAGTTCCAAAGAAAAGTTTTATTAAAGCCTATAAAGTGGACTAGTTGTCGTAATAATTTTGACAATGTGCCAGATCCAACTGAATTCAATGAACAGAAAAACTGTGGATGTGGGGAGTTGTGTGGGTTTTCTTTGTTTTGTTTTTTAATCTGTCAGTGGTTTAGGACATATGGAAAGAAACTGCATTTTATTTCCATTACAGCTGTGTAAATGTAAATCAAAAAGCTAGTTATGGATTGCTGCTAAAGCCTACTGTTTATGTTGTTGGTTCTTACTGTTCTTATAAGTTCTTGCTAAGTATATAACAGTGGCAAAAATACATCACATGGTATAAAATACTATCTTGTTACTTTTCTTTTTCACACCTAACTTCATTTCAGAGTTATTTCATATAGAATAGCTTTTTGAGCACAAATATAAAGCCTTTTTCCTAAGAAAAAAAGAAAAAGGGAAGTTGCTAAAAGTAATTTAAAAATAAAAGCAGCATTGAAGGAATAGATTGGAATTTACTTTTGGTCTCTTAAGTCCCTTTTTGACAATGTTCTTTTTAAAAACAAACAAACAAAACCCCAAATGACCATAACCCCCCCACCCTTTCTTTCATCTAATAGAGAAAGAGACCTTATCCTCACCACTGCTCTCTGAATGTTAATCTTTTTACCGCTTTGGTTGAACACTGGTTTAGCTTACCCTTTGCTTCCCATCTGCAGACTTTCAGCAAGTATAATATTCCATGAGAATAGCATGAATTATCTTTAAATTTTCTTTGCTTTTTTTTGGTGAATATGAAAAAACCCTCCTGATAGACAATCAATAAGTTGGAGGGTTTTGCAGTAGGTGAATTGATGATAGAGCAGGTTTCTGAAGAGACCTGCCTTTCTCCCCATCTCCCTGTACCCCATACTTATCTGAAAACAGAATAGTGCAAAGTCTTCGTGGTTATTTTATCCTGGTTATAAGTGGGCATTGTTGCTTACTTAAGGATGACCATGGCTCTGGGTCACATTTGGGTGTTTATTTTATTTATTCACCATTTTAGAAATTGACACTAAAGAGAAAAATACAGAGGTTTATGAAATTTAGGTTTCCTTTGGCTGTTTCATTTTCTGAGTTGTTGTTTTGTTTCATGGGAGTCCTATGTTTATGGCATTCAGTGGTGCACTAGGTGCCAGTCTGTATTTTCTGCTTCCTGTTCATGCTCAGAAGATGCTATAAGTTCTTTAACTGAACAGGAACAGCTTCTTCATCTTGTCAGTAGCCCTTGGAAAGGGCTTCTCTTCTCTTTCCTCCATACTTTCCTGCCTCCCCTCCCTGCTCTTCTGTAGCACCAACAAAAATTAGGTGTTTGTATCCATAAAGCCAGTGCACAAAATGAAAGTTTATTAAAATTAATGTAGGGAAGGAAGATATAGTTGCTCCGGCTTGAGCTGCAGCTGTTAAAAACTTACCATATGTAATAGCTGGATCTTACAACTTCAGATTTTATTCCTGGAAAGCATCGCTGCCATGCGTGAATGTGTTTTAATGTTTGACATTTCTTCAGAATGAAAGCATGATTGTGAATGATTATTATGGGTTACTTCATTGCTCATAAGCTCAAGGCTTCTTGACACTCAAAAATATTTTGATTGCTCTTTGTGTGACTTTTTGGGATCTTGATTTATGACTGAACATTTCTGTTGAAGCAAATGTTGGAAGTTCACTCAGTGCAAATGACAGTTACCTCAGAAAATGAGTTGCTTCAAAAAAGGGTTTTCGACAAGACAGCTGCTCACAACTGACAGTCGCCTTAAAGACAGAAAAATATTTAGAGCAAAGGGCACGACACTTGTGTTTACTATTGACATTAATGTGTGGAATTGTGGACAGGAAAACATTGAAGTATTAAAGGGTTAATATTTTAAAGTAGGGGGTCACACAGAACTTAATGAATGGTAAAAGCATAGAGGGACTTAGCAGTAAATAGATTTTATTAGGGTTACAAGAATAAAATCTGAATTGCCTTGTGGTGGCTTAATACTTCATGAACCACTAACCTGAACTGAATCCAATGCGAGTCAGGTGTCTCTGAGAGGGAACAATGACCAGTGTCCGAGGAGTAAGAAATCTTATAATATCATCACCCAAATGTTATGAGCCTCAGACCTGTGCTTTCCACTTGAGACTGGTGCTCAAGGACAGCACTTCTAGGAGAAGATCTTCTTTCTGTTAATATCTGTGTATGCTAATGGCAGGTTTTTGAGATAAATCTAGTCTGTAGCCAAACTGGCAAAAATAGTTGCAAAGTTTGCAAAAATAGCAAAGTCTTCACCAAATAAGAAAATTTGCATGCTTTCCCCCTACATAAAGAGGAAACAGAAGCTTGGCATGCCTGTGTGGGTAACCAAGTGCCAGCTGAGGCTGTTAAGCACAGGATTATATTCTCCGTGTTTCTGCAAGGCCTGCAGTCAGTGAAACAGGGCTTCCTCACACACCTGGGGGTAACACAAATGGGAATAATGAGAAGGTGAGTTTCACAGTAGCTGTAATATCTATCCTATGTTATAAATGAGGTAAAATCCACAATTTAACTGGGTCCTACCATTGCCTTTTCAGCTGTCTAATGAGTAATAGGAGTTAGTAGGAACAAAAATGTCTTCTTCTTAATTTGCTTATGCCTTACATGGGCATATAGTGACTTAACTCTGCCTTTGGCAGACTCTTTCAAGTTCTGCTAGGTTTCTTAGAGGAGAAATCCTTACTGAAGTTGAAGCCAAAACCTCTCCCAGTCTAAGTTTGCAGATGTGATCATGGGTGATGTTACCTCTCTGGAGACTGAAGAAGCTTATTCCTAAATCCTTCTGTGGTTCCCAAAGATATTTGAAATATTAAATCATTTTTTTGTCTTAAGACTGTGTCCAAAGATAAGACTACGTACTCTTTTATAGAAAAATATCGCAAATGCAAAACTGACAGGTCTCACAATGTAAATGTGCTCCTCTGGAGCAACCAAAACATTTCAGTAATGCTGGAAGGGTATAGAAGTTCATGTTTCCGGTTTCAGAAAGCCTTGCTTTTCCCTGGAAACGTAGTTTAGAGTAATTACGATTAAATGCAGCAGATGTAAATCAAATAGTTTTGTAATTTTCAGTCCTTCAGCAGTGTTCGGTTGTGCCATTTTAGTTATATTCTATTGACTTCGTTTTCACTCTTTGTCATATATGCTATAGCTCTTCCAACAGTAAGCTCTGATGCTGAATGCTTTAGAGTTTAGCTTGAATGTAGTCCAGCTAAAGTGGTGCCGTAGAACTAACTTGGGACTTCAGTAATTTAATTTTCTAGGAAGCAATCTTTCTCATTTCTGTTGTGTGTTTTTTTTTTCTCTCTTCCCCATCACAGTGTATGCAGGAAAGTGACGCTACTTAGTCTTTTATTTGTTTTAATTATGGCACTTATTTTCAGTGATTCCACCCTCCAGAAACATTTATCTTTTTTTCCCCCCTTGAATTGTATATGCATCATCTTATGCGTTTTCCAAGTTAGACTTTTCCAGCAGAGCCTTCAAGAATGATCAAAATTAAAATAGAATAGAGAACATTATTAGAAAATGTTAGGATCGTTAGTAGTCATGACAAATTTGTTATTTCAGATCACAGCAATTTAAGCTAGTTTTACTTCATGATTTTTGAATCAAATACAGTAAAGACTTTTTAATGGAGCAATTGTTTGTGAATATCGATGCAACTGAACTCAGAAGGACACACATACATTATACTGGAAGAAGTCAGCTCCGTACTTGATAGAAATGGGCACCAGAGTAGGTGCAGAACAGGTGAAACAAAAGTATTTTTCATCAGTTACTGGGCTAGCTGCACTTCTGCCTGTTTTGCAGTCTGAGTGAACTCCTTCATATGGTGGCCATTGCCTGCCTTCCTAGTCTGTAGTGAAATTTCTAGAAACAATGAATTCCTGCTTACACTGGGGGAAACCCTCAAGAAGAAAAGCCTGTGTGTTTGGCCTTTACATACGAATACATATTTTTGTATGGAATATATGTTATAAGCATCAATTTCACTGATTCTGACAAAAAAGAAAGCTATGTCCCATATTAGAACCTCTTCTTTAATCTACTGCAGAATATTACAGGCAAGGGAAAACAATTACATATGTTGCCTTCCTAATGTATTATGACTTCTTTGAATAATTTGTGCAGTAAAAAGACGTGTGGAAGGGAACCCTCATGAAATGTCATGGGCCAACAGTTTCATCGATGACATTGACCTTGTATCAGAAGAGTCACCACTGCCAGCTGTATCTGATGTGGCACAGTAAGTGGAATAATAGATTTTACTCAATAATATAAATGTCTGTTAATGGTGAGGAAGACTCATCACTGAATAAAACTAATATTCTTTGGCTACACCTGAAGCTATTACAAGCTTGATCTTATGCAATTGTATGTGAATATTACTATAGGCTTGAAGTCGGGTTTTTAAGTTCAACGGAGGTCGTCTGCCATTTGGAAAGAGAATTGCTCTGTGATGAGTGGCTTGCAATTTTGATATGTATGTCCTGTTTTACATTTTATGGCAGATAAAACGGTTCCTGAGATTGCATTTCACAGGTAGATTTATACTTTGCAAAGTTCTGAATCAGTTAGATATTTAAAGATCTCCTAATAAGTGTAATATTGAATGAAATGTTCATGTATAAATACAGAAAGGCTACACTAAGTGTAATGTTTTGACAAAGAAGAAATTATTGTAAGGAAATGATACGCCAAAAATTTGAAAGTAGAATTATTAAAGAGGTACTGTTGGTGTCTATATTGGTAAGAACAGAACATCCACATTATTGTGACTTGACCGCAGTTGTTGAAAGATCTCTCATGTTGTTTGTCTTGAGTTTAGCAAATGCTTATGATGGTACTCCTTGAAAGAAGTGTGTTATGCATGCAGGACGCCTCTATATTATTGTCTTTTGGTAGGGTCTTGAGTAGCATCGATACTTCTGTCCTATAATGTACAATTTCAGTGCTGGGGTTAGAGACTCTAGAGTAAATTTCAAATGTGAAGCAGAGTATTAGAAGATGTAGCAAGGACCGGATGGAGCAGAGCATCCAGATATCATCCTAAGGTTTTATCTTACATGCATAAACTGACACAAATAACACTGGTGAATAAAACTCATGGGTGAGCAGTGGTGTATGGCCTAACAGCACAGTACAACTGATACAAGCCCATGAATGTCTAACTAGTGGTTTGGATGTTATGTTAATGTCAGTAAAAAGCTTGACTGTGTTCACACTTGCAAAAGAAAGTATGGAATTTTTGTTGGGAAAACTCTTTGGGAAATATTTAGGTATAATATTGCTTTTTAAAAATTGAAATAAGCTTTGACTGACTTCTCTTAGATATGACATTGGAAAAGACTTTGTGTATGAGATTTTTTTTCTAGTAATGGGAAAAGAACTTAGAAGGCAAAATCTTGTGTGTTAGATTCACAGATCTCTATTTCACCTATCACTGGGCTAACAATAATTTGATGGGTACTCAACTGCAGGAAAATGTTCATGCTATATCAGTGCAAGGTTACCTAAAAGAATAATAAGAAATATATGTTCAACGTGTTTGTCAATCTAACAGAATATACAGCATACTAAAATTCTTAAAAATGCAGGACAAAGAAAAGAATATTATACACTAAACTTGCATGCCTTTTGTTTTGTTTGGTTCTTACTGTGTATTAAGAAACTGGCACACAGATTTACAGAAAACTGGAGTTTTGCTCAGAATAATGTGATTTCCTGATTTATTTATTTTTCTCCAACTATTCCATGTTAGCTCATCAGGGTGAATGTATGATGAAAGCTCTCTACACATGAATGTGAGTGGAGTTCACTCCGTGATAGATTTGTCATCAAGCTAAAATTCATTGGATTTGTTTCTGGTTTGGGAAAGGCCGAAGGGCTTTTCACTGGGAAAAATGGCCAGAACAATTAATACAGCGTGCAGCAGGCTTCCAAGGGGACTTTGGAGGAAAGAGGCAGTTAGGAGCAAACTGTGTGTAGACAAATTATCTTGGTGGGCTACATACAGCCAACATAAACTGGTCAGTGCATGACAGTGCACACGGGAGAGAAAATTGGATTTGTGGCCTTTTATTTTCTTCTCAGAAGCTGCAGATGGATCTAAAGGAATCACTGAAATTTGTATTTCCTGGAGGAAAAAACAGATTTAAAAGACCCTTGAAGTTCTTTTAGGATATCTGCACAGGGGTAGAAATGTCAAGAGCTGATATCAGGGGTTTGTGACAATTCAACTCTTTTCACTTCTGCCAGTGTATTGGGGGGCCCCAGTAAAATCACAGCTATGTTGGAAGATATTTCAGGAAGACAAAAAGAATATTTTCATATAGGAATCTTTCAAAACCACTATTACGAGCGATGAATTTTCCAGTTGCAACAGATTTCTGAAATTATGCTGCTTGTCTTCAGTCAGGGAAAAATATAGATAATGCTCTTCAGAATGAATTTGAAAGTAAAGCTGTTTCAATCTGTAGTGTGGCTGCTTTTTATGTTTTCTTTCTCTTTATATGCTTATCTTCTGCCAGGTAACTCACGCAGATGATACATGTGTTAAATGAACAGTAATTATAATGTGCTTTTATACAGGATATCCTTGTGCTTGTAATTTCCTAAGATAGTATACTTTGGACCTTTCTTCAAATCGAAGAATTATAAACTGTTCTATTTAAATTGAGCTTTATTTATTTATTTATTTTTTGCTAGTACAGCAAAGGTTGTGCATTTGGACAGAAACAGGCATAATATTTCTACTGTTTAGTACATGAAAACTGGTGTTATTGTATGTTATTCTGTATAATGCACCTTGCAAACTGTACTTGCAGTTCCAGGTCTTATTAGAGTTTAAAAGTATTTCTCTCTTGGGTGGAAAATATGAAAAGGAATAGTAGAAGGCTGATGAAATATACACATGAAAAAATGAAAAATATGCACAGTGTTTGAAGTTATATGTTACAATGTTTAAAATAATATATTATTAATTTTTTTTGATGTGAATGTCAGGTGCATATAAATGGAACATACATATTGCTAAAATAATTATTAAATTCTAAGATGTACTACATATGTATATAAAAATTTTAACTTCTGAATATTTGTAATAAACTTTGAATGTACAGAAAACATAAGGATAAAAAAGTTATAGATGTACTATAAAGCTCTTTAGGTACTGCATAAAAACAAAGCCAAGAATGCATTAATTTAAGCAATGTCCTGATTGCTGAGTAGAAATGCAGCATTTCATTATTCAAATGGTGAACTTCATTGGACAAATACAGAACAAACCTACTTATGGATCTTATTTTAAACTGCCATTTCTAATACAAACATTAAGACAATTTTAACACTGTATTTTTGTGATTTGCATGGGTCTTCTAATTGGAATATTAGATATACTTAATGTGCTTATTTGTCTTGTCTTTTAGAAGAAATATAAACAGGTAAGCATTCATACATGTTGTAGTGTGCCTTGGAAATTGTGATGGGGAAAGCTTTTTTTGTGTTTCTATTAAAAGCTCCACTTTTATTCTGCTTGTTTACCTGATTGGAATGAACAGTTATTCCTGTTTGCTCACCTGGGGACATTGTTTCATGTTCTGGCATTAAGTAGTGGCTTTATCTGTTGTTATATGTTTGTTTGTTTGTTTGTAATGAACTATGTAATGGAATTGGATTTAACTCATTCAGGAATTACACACATTTGATAAGCGAGACAAATCCTGATTCAAGAGTCACGGTGCGGTCAATGAATTAGACAAAAATTCTTCTGAGAGTACAGTTCAGCCAAAGGTGTACAAGTAGTGAACCTTCTCCATTTGCAAAGTACGTGGAAATATGGCTTTCACATAACAGTTAATGGTAATATGCTATGATGATGACAATCTCACATGAGGAACATCTTTGTGAAGTCAAGCGTGACTTTGTCAAGCTGCCAAATGCCAAAGTTTTCCTTGCCTTCAACAAGCATATGAGTTACAAGATCAAGCTCACAGTAAGTCTTTATTTCAAAGCCTGTAACTGGTTGTTTTTTTAAACTTTGCTGGCATATTGATTATTAAACATGAAATGTCAGGCCTACAGTTGTAAGGTTTGTTTTTTTCTGTAACACAAACAGCATATTCTTTTGAAATCCTCTGTGCTACACAGACGACGGGAGAGATGTTCACTAATTACAGTAACCTTTACCTTTGGCGGCAGTCTGATGGCAGTTTGGTGGCAGACTTGTGCAAAATGGTTGTGTGGGAAGGCAGATTTTGTCCCAGGAGAACAGTTGCTGCACTCGAGCCCAACTACCTTGGACAAACCTCTGTTGCATCAACCTGCCCATGTGCATTAGCTCTGATAGTAACTACAGTGGTTACTCCGTAAAATGTGTCAGGCTGGTCAGAAGCTGTTGATATCACTATCTGAGAATGTGTCTTGAGTGAAAGCAACCCAGTTCAGGGGGCTGCAGCACTGCCCAGGTTTCAGTGGTTAATACTTCTAATATTGAATTTCTATTATTGGTGATCCATGCAAGCTTAGAGGAAGTATGTTCTCATGGTAGAAAAGGGAAGATGTCAATAAAAAAACCCAAACAACTAGCAAATTTGCAAATTGAGCTCAAGTGTAGCATAGCTTTCTGTACAAATATAGCTGCTTTGGATAGTTGGCATGACATTTCAGTTTCCAGAGATCCAGGTGAAACTGTGGAAAAATGCAGCCTCCCTGAGCTAGGGAACAAAGGCATCATATTTCATATGTAATTCTGTTGCTGTCTGAAGCTCTTGCTGAATATCTCAGGCCAAGTTTCTCAGGGGTAAAAATCTCTTGTAGTTGTTGACCTCAGTGAAGCTACATTGATTTATATTGGCTGAGTTGTCCAAAGCTGAAATAATGAGACTGCTAGATTTTAACACATTTATTTCATCATAAGTACTGTCAGACTTGATTAATTTGAAACAGGTGATGAGTGGTAGGGTTTTCTGTTTTTAACAATAAGTGCCAAGACTACCTTATCATATATGATGTACTTACCCAATTTTCAAATTCTGTTGAACAATTAGAAGATGACTCCATCAATGAATAGAGAGACTGTAAAATGATGTTTTGTTTGTGCTATGAAAGCTACAAAAAGCCAGAGATTATATTTGACCAGTTACAGCACATTTGCTTGGTCATTAGGAGTAATCTTCTACATATATGGTAACAGTATCAAGATTAAATCACATGTTTAGAGCAAGTTCTTAGATCTAAATCTTAAGTACGTTATTTTTAGAGGTAAAACTTTTTTTTCTCACTTTTATCTTCTCGCTAATATTGGCACTTTCTTTATATCACCTGATTTTTTTTTTCAGAAGTTGTAAAATCAAACAATTTAAAGATGGATTTTTTCATTCAACTTAACTCAGTGCCTCAGTATAATGTATGGTACCACTTCTTTCTCCATGATGTTTTATCTTGAAGTCTCTCCTTCTTCCTAATTTCCTACTGTATGCACATAGATGTTCTGACAGAAGGCCAGAGGGCCTGGTGTAGAATCGGGCACGCAATGTGCCTTAAAGCCTGGGCTGCTTGTAAAATCAGAATACATGGCAAATTCCTGTATCTTTGTAACAGGTTGCTGCTAAGGAAAGAGGTAAGAGATTACTCTGAATGGCACTGATTAAGCAAGTGTCAAGCTGTGGTGTCTGTTTTTTTTGTTAAGTCTTACTTGTCCCCTGTCCAGCTTCAGCAAGGCTGTTTTATCTATCTGATGCAGCCTACCATATGTATTACGATGTCCTCTGAGGAAAGAGCTCATGTCATTCTGGCCTGTAAGATGAGTAGGAAGATAAGGTTGCCGATCCTTGATCTCTGTTCATATGCAACACAAATGCAAACAAAACCTCTCAAAGTACATGTAAATTTGGTATGTGACAAAAAGGAAGAAAGGAGGAGAAACGCACATTCCAAATGAGAGCAGGAGCCAAACAATAATGGATCTTTAATGCTTCATCCTAATTGGAACATTTAAGATCAGCCTCTCCCAAAAGCTTGTTTAAACTGGAATTACAGCTGAGATGTGCTTTACCTGTGTTAAGTGATGCAGCCTTTGAGGATGGATATGGAGCTTGACTGAAATGCAAGACAGTCAAATACAAGTCCTATTGACTTTCACTAAAAGGTATTCTTGGACTATCTAAACCCCTCTTGAGGAAGAAAAAGACAAACAGAAGTTAAAATGATGGGCATGAACAAGCAGCTTGCTGAGGTCCTGTGTAGGTTGTAACAGACATTTGTATGCACTTGAATGCTGTAGCAGGGAGGATCTTGGAAGGGAGGGAGCTGCTTACCGGGAATGGCAACGGTGTTGGAGAGGAGTGGAGATGTCCTTCTATCCCTTAGTCTCACAGGACTAGTGAAGTCTCATAAGTTACCTCTGCATAAGGAAGCTGGAGGTGACCACAGCCTGCGACAGCTAAGAACTTATTTGGCTGGAAAGGAACCCTCTCCAAAAGGACAGAGCTGAAACACGATACAGAAGACTACTGCTACCAACACAAAGCCCATAGGGAGACTTGTGATGCTAGCTGTGGACTTGCAGTGATTGCTGGTGTGGAAGCTGCTGAGCTATCCTATTTCAGACAGCCTCTGCTTGCTCCTTTGCTTGTTCTTTTCATTTTCTTTGGTATGCTCTTGTCTCTTCAGAAGACCTATATCTGTTGGACCTCAATTGCATGTTTCAAACTGCAATAACTGAGAGGAAGTAGAGTGTATTAGTTTGTGCACCCTGCCACTAAATGGAGTTGTCACATGCAACAAACCCAGTGCCTGTTGGTCATCCAAGAGGAACTGATACTCTGAAAAGGAAGGAGCAAAGATTTTGCTGCCTTGAAACATTTTGGGTCATTTATCAAGGAGCTATGGACCAAAAAATGGTCCAGGAAAACAGTGCACATCTTCTGTGAGGGAGAGCACCCACTACAGGTGATCTGCATCTATCAGTGTTCTCATACTGAGGCTGTGCAAATACTATCTGTCTTTCCTGATCCTCCCTGGCTGCATTGGAGCTTTGCATGGGTATAGGAGACCACTGAACACAGCTTTATATAAGGCTTTTTTTTTTTCTCTCCAGCTGGCCCTATTGTTAGGCAGACTGTGATGACAGCAACACCTGGCCATGAAAATATGAAAATATTTTCTATCATGCACCAGAGTTAACCTTCCAGCAGGAAAGAGAGAATTTGGCCAATAGGCTGCATTGAAAGATTACGCCAACCTGGTCCCAGATAGCACAGTCTCAGGAAAAATATCCACAGCCCCAGCTTTAAAAGCAGACATCCTGTTTTTATTTTTCAGAGTTCTGTAGTTTAAAACTGTGGTGTTTAAAGCTCTTTACAGTGTAAGAAAAAGCAAGATTTAGAAATTCTGTATGTCAGCATGGTTAAGCAACTGTGGTTGGATATGCATTTTGTAGCTCACTAAGGTCATGTAAAGGTAAAGTCAGTTGGTCTCTTAGCAGAAAGCAGCATAATGCTGCAGTTCAGCAGTCATCACATCAACTCTCTTGGGAGGAAGCCTTTAGAAGGTGAGATCCACATACAATGACCATTGTCAGTGGTAATTGCTGTCAGCTGAACAGCTGTAGTAACAACTCTTTAGTTGGAACAGGCTGCCAGGGAAGTGATAGCTACACCTTTTCCCCACAGGAAAGTGGGGTCTTAATTACTTTTCGTGGGTGAGAGTAAGACCGACTGTTGCTTGTCTTTGAGGCCCTGTCCACAACAGAGTTGCATCATGTTAGGGAACGGTGTTTAATACAATTCTAGCTAAAACATTCTCTGCAAAAGCTTAGAAGGGATTTCTGCTACAGATTGGCTGCTTTCATATGACCTAATCAGTGTGTAACATGACTGTGCACATGGTTTACTATTTCACTTTGAATTCTTAAAATGGTGCGATAAAAGCATAGGTTGAGATCTGAAGATGGAAGCAACCAGATATCCACTGCTCCCTCCTCAGTTGTTTTCTGTTAAACTCATAGCATCAAAAACAGCTCTTGGTTTGTATGAGAGAGATCTTATCTGCAAAACGATTAGCAGAACAACTCAGCTTTAGGATGTGGCTATTGCACAATCAGAGGGAATCTCTGCTTAAAAAAAGAAAGAAAAGAGAGGAAATTGCTGATTGCTAAAAGCTGTAGAACAGCCCCAAGGAGGGGTGAAAAGACAGGCCTGAGACCTGGCAATGGCCACATAATCTTAAGGCCTACAGTGTAGCGCTCTGCATTAGTAGGAGAAGCTAACAGTGAGGTGAGGGTGGTTGAACACTTTGGGCTGTGTCAGGATCAGTGAATACAAAAGGAAGATCACAAATGGATCTGTGATGAATCAAAGTGAGAATTGAAGCATAAGGAGGGCAAAGAACAGACTCTTTTCTGTTTGCACTTGGGCTCGCTCCAAGTCTCGAAGAAATTTGTTTCGCCCACAGGAACAAAGTACCAGAGCAGCTCCCTCCTCTACCAGAATTGGGGACTACAGACACAGGGGGGAAACAGCACTCCTATTCTCTGGAAAGGAGAACACCATAGTAGTTGCTAATCCACACAACTATAGTCAAAGGAAGATACTTCTGGATTTGTCTTGGCATCTGATTTTTCTCCTTAAAAGCAAATTCAGGAACAGTGTTAGGCTATCTTTTTCTTGTGCAAGCAATTTATCAGAGTTTGCAGGTATGAAATATAAGTAGTTTCCTCCATTGCCCACTAACAAAGACATTTTACATGAAGTGAATGGAAGAAATTATAAAACTTAAGCAACTTAAAGCTTCCATCAATAGTTATCAAATAAAATGTTCTGTATGTCCCTTTTTAAGGTACTGGTCAGCACTTGGAAAAAAAAGGTGTTAAATTCATCTTTCAGATTTATTTCCATTTTCCAGTTGCTCTATCCATCTGTATATGGCAGTGGAGGTATTCACCAAGGACTAGGAGTATTTTTGTATTCATCTGCTTTGACTCTGCTTGAAAATCCCAGCAGTCTACAACTCTTGATACAAAGCATAGCGTAAATCTGTTCTGGGGTTTGGTTTTTTTTTGGAGGGGGGGCTTTTCTGTACAAGCACCATTTATCACCTCATTGATATCAAAACTTTCTCATACAGTTATCACTTTCAGGTTCACTAAAGAAAACTGTTCACCTAATCACCAACAAATCTAGTGTATTGAATACCAATAGATCAATTATAGTGATCATGTGCAGGATAATTGAGTCTGCTGAAAGCTCTTATTAACAAAGCTGTTATTGTTGAGTTTGAATGGGACAGGTAGGGTCCCTGCTCATGAGCTAGATGCACTGGACTATCTATTGTCCATTTGCACATGTTCATGGATTATTTTAAAATACTGCTGTTCTTAATTTTTGAAAGCATGCTCAGGCACTTGATGCAACATATAAATATTGCCCATATTGTCATTGAATTAATATAGGTTTTGGAGAAAGTTGGAAAGCAATACTGCTTATAGAGTAGCTAGTGAAGAGAATGGTATTATAAGAGGTAAAATGACTGAAAGGATTGTATAGGTTGGCAAAATGAGAGTAGCAAGGTTAGACAGAGTGCAAAATATTCTTGAAGATGTTGCAGCTTGCCTATTTTCACAGCATTTACGTTTCACTCATATTTCTGAAACAAGCATAAAAGGAAATGAGGGAGAGAGATGAAAAACTAACTGAGCAACGCACAGCAACACAAAAGGAGGATGAAGTGGTGATATTTATATCTTGCTTCCATCTCTCTCATTCTTATTCTGATTCTTGATGCTCACTAATCCCCTCTCTCAGGTACATCTCAGGTACATAGTAGCACTGTCAAAGCTAGTTCTGCCCACTGCTTTGAAGAGCTTTATTAATTGCTGCAAAGAGAAATTTAGATGAGGGTCTGTCATTTCTAAATTGAAAAAGGTAAAATAGCGATAAATTCAATGGACAGTAGTAATTGCTGTTGTGGTCTTATGCTTTGCCATTATAAGGCTTCATATTAAGTTACAGTTCTTAGTGCCTCCTTTTTTTAGTATTATCACCTCTAATTTACAACTCTTTAAAAGGGCTGTTTCAGGATTTATTTCAGCACCAAAATATTTTTATTACCATGTAAAAAGAAAGCAAAGCTGGCATTAGTATAAATTGATGCCATTATGTAGTAACCTTTTCTAAGAATCTGACACTGCTTCTGTGTGGTTTTTTTTTTTTTTTTTTGGCCTTTTTTTTTTCGGTCTGGATGGAGTTCTTTTCAAAGAATTTTTTTTCATTTTTAAGTGAGGGCGTTTGGCCAGTAGAGGGCACTGCACTATAACACAGTGAGAGACAGAAATTCCAGTTTCGGGTTTTCTAAATCTGATTTGTCATTTCAGCAAACTTACTTATAAACTTAATTTATAAGCGTCTGAATTTCCTCAGTGTTAAATTGGCAAGTTGCCACACTAAGGAAAAATGCTAAATGTACTTGAACATCAGTTTAATGAGAAACTTAACCAACCCCCAAAGACTCAACTTGGTGTGGTGGTTTTACATTCTTTTCTGGAAAACAGACTATATTGTAACAGCCCACTGAAGACTGTCAAAATAAAACTAAGTGCATATATCATATAAGCTTCTATGCAGCAGATGGTTCAAATCTGATGGAAAAGACCTAAATAAAAGGGTTGGGGTTTTTTGTTTGTTTTGGTAACAGAGTGTCTCGCAAAAATATAACATTTGATGTAATTAAATTCTTAAAAATTAACTGAATTTTCTAAGCATTTTGTAGAATCTTAGAGTCGGGATAGAATTTTTCATGGACCAGGGTCAGATGACCCAAAGATGTATGGGTGAGAATATCAGTCTTATATGAGAAACAGATTACTAAGAATGTCTCTTTTTTTCAGAGTAAAATACAAGATTCATATGTGTGGCTTTGCTTTACTCAGAAATAATTACTGTAACCTGAAATATTTTGTAATGAATATTTATCACGGCAAAGTAGAGAGTGGAAAAAAAGGCAAGTCTGATTTGTTCGTCTAATGGTGTGTTATTGTAAAGGGTGTGGAGCACAAGCCTAGGTAGACTGCACTCATAGTTTTTGATATGTGCATATTGTGTCTGTATGTGTAAGGAAGAGGCTAGGAAAGGGAGGCATCTTGTTATTAAGGCATTGTTAGGGCTTCATAATAGCTTGAGGTTTTCAGTTAGAGACCACATATATATTTTACTGTGCCCATCGAGCTCCATGACACTTGCCAGTAACAGTAGCTGCATTTCTATGCAGCTATGATGAAAGTGCGAAGGATGCAACATTAGAGTGATTTTCTTTGCTGCAGAACACACTGGAAAACTGTTCTTATCAATCTATCATTATTACACGGAATGAAAGAATGAAACAAAGTGCCAAATATAGTACATGTTTCTCTCTCAAAAAAAAGAAAAAAAGGAAAAAAGAAAGCCATCGTGACTGCAAGGTATGACTTTGTCTTCTGTGGTGACATAGTAAGAAAAAATGACCTTTTTTTTTCTTTTGACCTTAGTTTTGTGGGTTTTTTTGCCAGTTGGCAAATTTAATGTTTTTTGAGTGTATATATATATGTCTAATATGCATACACATATTCCAGGAAGGCAATTCCATATTGCCTTCATTGTAGCTGTATCTGTAATGAATACAGAGGGAAAGGAAATACACAGTGATAAGACTTTGGGAAGTCTGCAGCTGAGTTGCACAGGTCATTCCTGACTCAAGCTAGTTCCATCCATATGGCACATCACAGTGTGTGTTTCGTATTGACAGCATTCAACAGGAAAAAAAAGAAAAAGAAAAAGAAATTATTTTAGAAATTGCATAGGCCAGGTGTCCTTCCTTCTCCCTTTTGCAGTTGCTCCCTGGGCTGCTCCAGTGACCAGAAGTCAGGCAGTCCAGCTATCTCTGAAGTTGCTGGTGAGGTGTATAAGCAGTTAAAGATGGGGGGGAAAAGAGTGCAGAAAAGCTTGAAGGCATGAGGAGACCATTTGTTTTATTAGGAGTTCAAGTTGTGGCAGTGAAGGGGAAGGGCTGGGAGAAAAAAAAAACCCTAACACTCTCCCTAAGGTAGGGGGTACAAATTTTAACTCATTAATACTTGAGTATTGTGTTGACAGCACGTGCTTGCAAGGCAGAGCCCTGCACTTTAGTTGAAAGAATGACTTTTCATTTCCATAGCCTACTTTCTTAAGAAGTGATGTTGGCTGCCTGACATTATGCTCCTCCTAAAGGTACTAATTCTGGGGCACTACTATCTGGAGAAAGATACGCAGACTGGAAGTGAAAGTTCAGGGAGCTCAGTGTTGGTTAAGGGGTAGGTTGTGATGAATAGATTAGAGGAGGAAAAGAGGTAAGAGGGAAAATTTTATTGCAGATATGGAGAACAGCTGTATAACTAGAGAACGCTACTTATGAGTGTTTTTTTCTGGATTTTATAACTGATTAACAGTGTCATGAAAATGAAATTGAAATAAAAGACTTTCAAAATAACCAGCAATGTGATCTATTGATCGTAAATTAAGACAGAATAATTTGGGCATAGTGTTTCATAGTGGAGTCTGAGTCAAAAAAAAGTTCAGAGTTTCTTATTTATTTCTACCCAGAAAATAGCTAGAATATCCATTTACCCTAGGATGAAAGAATGAAGATTTTTGCTGTGTGTTTAAGTGTTAATTTGATGTTTACCAATGGGTGTTTTAGTCTTGTCTTATTTGCTAATCTCAACACAAGCCTTATTCTGGAAATACTAGTAAAGCCTTTTTCCGTATTGAAATATAACTATCCATTTCATTCAGGTGGCTTTTATAGACTATGTTTGGTACTATACAATAGAATTAGATGTACAGCTAGAGAAAATTACACTGGAATTCAGATAATGTGATTGAATTTTCAAAGCTTTTTTTGTTATATGGGGTAGAGTTAACACTATGGATCATTTATGACAGTTCAGAAATGTCTCTCATAAATGACTGAATTATTTATCTTTCAAAATCTCTTATGGAATTTCTTAGATTTCAAAGAAAAGTATTAAAAGAAAAAGTAAGTTTTTAGCATGTTTCTCTCTTGAAATCCAGGGGAAAAAAAGTGCTGTATGCATTTCATTATGCATCTAAAAACAATACCAGTTTGATTCCTCAAGTGAACACTGAGACCGCTGGTTATTCAGCTGCAATAAAAGTACAATGTGTATTCATCTTCTGCATGTTGCAAATCTTTCAGCATATTCAAATTTAGATATTTTGCAATAAGCAAGCATCTCCATCTAAGAAAATTATCTTACTGTCACTTAAAGTATTAATTTGGGATATGAAACTGGGATATGAATTTGTTTCTTATCTGCTATGGCTAATTCAATTCTTGGGTAATGCCACTCAGATTGAAAGCATGTGTTCTAGACCCAATGTTTCACTTTTTTCTAAAGGAATTTCATACTTTGTTTTCATGTCAGATAATGTTTTGTGCAATGCTTTATACCAATAACCAAAGGCTTATTGCCAAATCAACGTATGGTTTAGGTTAAATATTGGTTACCTCTACTTCTGTACCTACAGTGTTGCAACCAACATTCTGCATTACAACACAGGTTCTCTATTGCTTCCAGTGTACACCTGTGTTTGACCCTATAAATAGGGCTGATATGTAAAAGCTGATAGATAAAACTGGTGCTTTGGTCATTTGACTACTGTTTTAACTGAGCACTTGGAAACTTTATTTTAATAAGTTGCTTTAAGGAAATGCAAGAGGTGGAAATTCTTTAAAAAACAGCAGTTCCTCATGGATTTCTTGGCTCTAACACTTTCACAACTGCACATTTAAAATATTTCATTTTTATAGATAAAACTTGATTAACTCAAAGTGGGAGTATGAAAGTTACTTTTTGAGTTGGATACACTGAAATAGATGCCAGACAAATACCAGTGCCAGTTGCCTGTCTGTTTTTTCTTTTATCACACCATAATTTTGAACAGCAACTACACACTCTCCTTTACTTTAGGTTAACCCCCCTATCTCTAGGGCTGTTTTTCCTCATCACCCAACGATGCTTTTAGATCTTATCAGTATATTCTCCAAAAACTTTGCCCTAATTGCTTAGCTGTTTGTTTGTATTGCTAAGACAATTTATCTCTGGTCTCTGGGTCAAAATGAATGTATCAGATCATTATAGTACAGAAAGTTTAGTATGTGGGCACTGAAGCTTACAGTCATTGCACGCTATATTGAGTTCTGTTCCTCTCATTTCACATGGCTGTTTTGCTTCCAGCATGCTGTAATGGCATTTTTCATAAGTTACTGATACTTATCTCCTCTGGTTTACGTTAGTAAGAGTGCCTGCACCCAAAGACTAGTAAGAATAGATAATCTTGATGGCCTTTTTTATTTAGTCAGCTGTCTACAGTATATGTGGTGCTCATTAGCAGTAAAATATTGATGGCAAACTCTGATGTTCACAAACTAACCTCAAAGAGCTAATAAAGCTGTTCTTATACTGATTTCTCTTACTGCAGCAGTTGTTACCAAAGGAAATCCTCCTGTGAGTTCTGTGACTTGTCCCTATAGTAATGCAAATTCAATAGTACAATGTAATTGTTATTTGTTTTCTTGGATACAACTTTCCTTTAGGTTTCTACATGTTCCTGTGCTTACTTAGCTATTCTACATTGTTTTTAAAAAGTTACTTCTGAACTTAGTTGCTAGAAATGCATGGAAATTGCAGCATCCTGCAGGCACTTCAGATAAGCACAGCATGAATTCTTCCCGTATTTAGTTCTTTTGCTCTTTCTAGGCTGTGAATCATAGACATCATTTCAGAACTTCATTACTTGTGAAAGTTCACAATACTTTCTAGTTTTGCCACAGAACTAAATATATATATATATATATATATATTTATTTATTTATTTATGTAGGAACAGTTTCAATTTCTGTGTGTAATCTTTCATGTCTATCTTTTAGAGTGGAAGGCTTCCACTAATCTCATGATAGCCACCTGCCAAGTTAGTTGCCTCTGTTTAAATTTTGATTTAGAAAATGAGGCTGTTAGTGTGAAGTAAACAAGCACTGGGCAAGAAGAACTTGCTAGCCAAGAAACTGCTATGGCACCTCTAGGGTTTTGGCCTCAAGACCTTCGTTTGGCCCCTTCTTGTGGGTAAACCCAAGGTCAGCTCTAAATAAAATAGTGTATGGCCTATCTAGCAAGTTACCCCTCAGTGACTGCTTCAGAGCCTGCTCTGGCTCCTCTCATCTCCCTTTCCCATCCTTAGCTACCTCAGTCCCTCATTGATCCCTCCAGATTCTCCTCCTCCTCCTCATGGGTTGGGAATAGTGTCTGTGCATATGTCTGGTTGAAAGCCCTGGGCAGCAAAATTCAGTTTTGCTCATGCTGCTGAGAAAGGCTTGGTTGACCTCTGTCTTCTGCATAAATGATCAATCATCTGAGCTTCACGTGTCTCTCTAATTGGTCAAGTGTTTGAGTTTACGCATCCTCGGAGGGTTTTGAACTTTTCCCAGGAAGCATCTGAAAAGCTGAGGGAAAACCAAAAGCCTTAATCCTCTTCTATCAGCACATTTTCTCATCACCATCATGGCAGGTTGCTGCTGTACAGATGTAATCGATAAGCCAGGATGCTGGGGGTACTGCTATTCCCTTCAGATTCACTCATTCGCTACAATGGGCAGGCAGCCTTGTATTTAATTGATTAAATGTGGGTTTAGGAGCATAATCATGTGGACTGGTATTGAATTTCTGTGCAATAGATTCTATGACTGTCTTACGGAGGTCTTTCTTTAATATTATGTTACACCTTTTGGGATTTCTTTGCTGTTTGTTTGCCTAGTCATGAAAGCTCTTAACCAACCTGCATGCTTGAACTCCTGCATATTTACTTGGAGTCTAAATTTAATTTTATCACTCATGCATAGTATTCAAACCTTAAAATTAAGTCAGAATTAGCCTCCTGCTTGCTTTACAACAAGTCTGTGTGGGTGATGAGTAAACACACTGTGGGTGGCCTAGGGTAAAATAAAATTTAAGTGCTTATTCACGAGGGCAACTTTCTTCACGTTCAATAGATAAACACCTAGTCATGGTTTAGCAGATTTTATTAGTCAGTTTATTTAACGTGAGAAACATATTCCAACAGATGAATGTAAAATTTTTAAAAAATTTTGGGGGGATATTTTCATAGGCATTATTGGAAAGTTTTCTGAGTCCTCCAGTGCTCGTGACTTATCTTACAAGGTACTTGATTTCTAGAGGTCTGGATTACAGATTTTGCCACCGTCTATAGCTCAGACCTCTGTAACTATATTGGAAACAACAAAATCAAAACATATGCCATGCCTTACCCGTTCAGTCTTTATATCAGATAAATATTACACAATAAAACAATAGCAATTAAGCAAGCAACCCTCAGCTTAGGAATAGTATCACAGAGTCCTCCTTTTCTTGAATTGTATCTTTCTGAGCTTCAGTAACATACATTTCTAAGCTCTTTGTTTACTTCAGCAGATAAATTGTGATGTTTTAGTGCATGAGATAATAAAGGACTGGAGCTGTGACCAAAGTTATTTAATCTTATCTTTGGCTGTTCCTTGTTCACTAAGTTCTCATCTCTTTCACAAATAGAAGAGGCATGAGCTCATTATATAATTTTCTACTCAAGACATCACCATTCCCCTCACTTGTCTGAAATGACTTTTCCCTTTCTAGCACTGGCTGAGGAAGGTTAATATAAGTATAAAAGTTTGGCAACAGTTGTACTGTTATAATGCCCTGGGCATTTTGAGGGGTTTCTGTTTGTTCATTAATTTCAATATTTTTTTTCTTGTTTGGTAACACAGAAATATCACAGGATTATCTGACAATTCATGTGACTTGCTTAATCCATCCTTGTTTCAGAGATATCCCCGGCAGTAGTAGCCATGAATACTTTACTTCTTTTAAAATGCCTCAGTTTATCCAAGTAAAAAAAAGAAACAGTGAATGAAGCAATTTAATTTCAAGGCCCTTTGGTTTACTTAATACTGATTTTAATAATTGAAATAGAGCCGGCCTGTCTTGGACTAGCAATCAGCCATGCCCCAGCAGGTGGAATCCAAGGAGCTCCTTGACACAAACTGTTGGATGGGCCTTGGAGCTCGTTCTCAGGGTGCAATGGGAGAAGGCATCTGTGCAGGCTGTAGGCTCAAGTTATTGAACAAGTTGTAAATCATGGTGTTTACATGTGAGCTTGTGCTGAGCAACTGTGAGCTGCAGTCCATTTAGCTAGCTTGTCCCACTAGGCAGATGTAGGCAGATGTAGGCAGATTCCTAACTTCAGGAAGGGCTTGTTGTGCTTGTGACTACCGCAAAACCACTTGTGGGGAGACACCTTTGGTGCAAATGCAACCCACAAACTCCAAATCAGAGAAGGGCAACAACTATTTTGGGTCATGTAGTCACTCCTTCAACATTATTGGAGTATATAAATTTCATAATCCTCAGTAATACTGTGAGACCTGTGAGCATATAATATATTTTTCTATCAGGAAGATATCCTGATAGTCAACTTTAATCTTCCCTGGCTTAAAATCAGTCTGTTACTTATCAGTAAGAAACTAACAGACCTTATCTTCATTCCCTTGAAATGATTATGGACATATAAACACAGGGCTTGTTCTTTGCTTAGCCAAGTAATACTTAGCATGTTTGTTGTAAAGTTCTGTCAACTTACATTTTCTGCATATACTATTTTTTTTTTCCTGCTTGGCATGTGCCACTTTACATAAGACCTATGAAGCAAAGTGGAAGGGAATTTCTTTAACAGTAAAGGGCTGTCAAAATTTCTGTGGTACTAATCATTGCCATAGGATCCTTGGAATTTTATTTTTAACTTAATTGACTACAAAAAAATGTTTGACATGTACAGCAAGGATAAATTTTGACTAAAGGAATCATTAGTTTGAGAAAACAGGATGAGAAAACTCTGACTGGCCTAAGAACTTACTATAAAATTAAAGTTTTTCTACTTTGTAGGTCAAAGTTGAGATAACTTTCAAACACAATGTGTTGTGTATTTGGGGACTTGAGATTATAAGGCTAGATGTTTGTGGGTTTACTTAGACTTACACCTGCATACAGTAAAATGTTTTATGATTATAAAGACAAGATATGAACATTATCTTAAGGAAGGTTCTTGTTTATGTTTATCTGTTCTTAGTCAGTAGCACTTATTTAAAACAGTACTTCTCTGGCATGAAAAAGCTTTTATTGTCCAACTGCTAGAGGGAATAATGCTTTCCAAAGCAAAATTGCTGAAAGTATGCTTGTAATGTTGCACTGCAAGTATTTTAGGGAGAGTAGTAAATGATGCTGGTTATGTGTTTTCTCTGGGTGGAAAAAAACGCTTTAATGTGTTGGCAAAAGTCCAAGTGAATGATGGTAGAAGGGTAGAAATTCATTGATTTGCCAGTAAAAATGAGATGTGAACTTGTGAACTAAAGGAACACATGGCCACCTGACTGAAGACTTCAATCTGTTTTTTTTTGTGCTTTTCTTGTTTTCTATCCCAAGGTGAATGCTACATGGGTGTTCCATACCTTTGCTTAGTTCTAAAAGTTCCTTTGATTTGATTTTTGAGCTCACACAGGTTTCCTACAGAAATCGCATAAGAAGGATGAATCAGAAGCACCTTTTCTCTGTCCTTTTTATTCTTCAGAAGTAATACATGAAGGTCTTTCCAGGTCTAGTTTTGTGGAAGTACAAATACTATATATATGTGTGTGCGTGTGTGTGTCTGTGTGTGGAGAGGGGTATAGGGGTGTGCATGTGAGAATATATAGGGGTGTATGTATATAGAGAGAGACGTGTGTGTGTGTATACATATATTTTGTGTGTTTAATTTTCATTTGGAGCAACAAGCCTCTCTTCCTCATTTTGTGGCTGTAAAATCACTGGTGTGTATGCAAGGAAGGGGGCAATAGGGGATGAAGAGTTGGGAGAGGCAGGAGAGGAGACCTGCTCTTTTTGACCATAGTGTTTTTAAATAGGCTAAAATCAGCCACAGAATTGTATCACTTGGTTAGGCAGACCTCTTCATACATCCCACTGCAAAGCAATGTCTTCATCAAACATTTTGTCTGCATCCTCTCCAGGCAGTTTCTTGCTCTTACAAAGAACATTCCTGCTTTTTTTTTCCCACTAACTGCTCCCTCTTTAGGCCAGAGATTGAAACAAAACCGAACCCTCCATGAAAGCTGCAAAAGCACTAGTTGAAGATGCTGAGAATATACAAGGAGGAAAAAAAATGCTTCAGTGATTTGGGACAGTTCCTTACTGTGAATGTAATGAAGACAGAGATTTTTTTCCATTTGGGCTTGCAAGGTTCATGGAGCTCTTCTTTTTAACTTTAAATTTTAAAACTCTTGCCTCTCTTGTATTTCACTTTACATATGGGCACTTCAACAGTATGACCAGCCTTTTTTTGCCTAGATCTGTAGCTGAACCAGGTCAGAATACACTGATTAATAAATTCTATTGAGATGACCTACAAAAGTCTGTGAAATTCAGGATGATATGATTTCCCATTCCTTAATTACAAAGTTCTGTTTAAGGACAGTACACATGAAACTAAGCAGTTGCCTATGAAGGTTGTACCCTAAAACATCTCATTGTATTTCCACTTAAACATCAGCAGATTTCTGTACAGTGCATGCTTTAAGAGAAATAATCTATTTATATCTATTGAGGGAGACAAGAGACTAAATAAATCCATTCAGCTACAGTGTCCTGAGTCAGATAGATCTGCATTAAAGAAGGATGAGACCATTTTATAATGGTCTGTTCACTTCCTACATGGCTTGACATGGAATTTTGCTTCACCACAACTTTTTTTTAAAGGCCCACCACAAATTTTTTTATTCTTTAATCTTAAAAGGCCCAGGAATTTCCACGCTTCTTCACAGACCAAGTGGACTTGTCAGTTGGCCCTAGCTGTTAATACTCACTTTGTGTCAGCTACTTCTCACCATGATAGAGGCTGCACAATAACAGGCATTCACTGTAAGGTTGCTGGTGAATTCAAGACTGGAAGAGGGAGGCATTAGCCTTGTAGCAAACAGGTGTTTTTAAAGGTCAGGCTGTATCTCTCCCAAACTCTTATTTTCTTCCTGCACTCCCTACCACATCTCAGCAATAGTAGGCTCTCCAGTCCCACCTATGGCTCTCTCCAGCAAAGAAGAACATAGCAATTTTTTGATGTCAGACATCATATCGTGCTGGATATGATCTATGTGGTGACAGAGGAAAAGGATGCCTGTTTACTGACTGTATCTTGCGCTTCCCCATATGTGCAGATAGTTGTTGGCGCACAGTCATGTCAATAAATCGTGTCAGGCTTTGTTGTTTTTGCTTCTGATTGTGATCTGCTTGCATGTATGTACATAGACACCTCTCACATTTTGAAAACTGATTACAATGCTCTGGTTGGAGAGCTGTTTCCCATATTATGAGTGCACTATACATAACTTGCTGTGTTTGTTCCAAATTCTATACTGTGAGTGGGCATATAGACCTCCTTCTCTGAGCTTCTATATAAGTTCTTAGGCTGAAAATATGGATGAAAAATGACAGGAAAATAGTGTCCCATGTTTCAAGTTCAATGCACGTGCAGATTAAGTATGAGTGTTTAAAAAAAACCAAAAAACTTCTGAATATCAGAATATGCCTTGCTAACTTAGTTTGGTATTTTGAACTAAAGCAGAGCGATCGCTGGCTTCAGTAGCAGTTTGCAAATTTTGCAGCATAAGCTTGTAGATGATTCATAAGGGAAGAGTCAACAAGAACATATTTTGCCTAATTATGTTAATTAAATGATGCAACAGCAAATCCTTTCTGTACCTAAAGTAGGTATGTCTGAACAAATGTAACGGAAGATTACATATGATCTTTTTTGTGTTGTTAAACAAGTACACAAGTACTTGCCTTGCAAATGCAATTGCCTTGAATATGGTGATAAAACTATGTATTTCTTCAATATTTCACTACTGCTCTCTCTACAAAGCAACACTTTTTTCTTCCTTTTCTTCTGCTATTCATTCTGATCTCAAAATACAGGATGGCTTGCAGCTGAACAGCCACAAGAACCACAACTCAGTAAAGCTGTAGTCACTGCATCCCCACTATGTACACCTTCAATGGAACATCTGAAATAGCTGCTTCTCCGTGTATTGTAACGTGTAATACAGAACAGAGCAAAAGCATTACTAGGAGACTGCAGGAAGAGTAAGCTATTCCTTCCCAAGGAGAAACACACATCCACCTCAAGGTTAGGTTTGGAATATTTTGCAAAGCTCACTGTGGCCCCAGTTAGAATAACTGCACAAGGAGTGGCCATGGGAGGCTGGAGTTCATGAACTTAAATACTTCCAGCTCACTCGGTGTAAGAGGCCTGGAATGTGGTGATATCATGGGCGACTTTGCCAAGTGACTTACAGAAGTAATTTTTTGTTGTTTGATGAATATTGTTTTCAGAAGTCCTTCTATACTTCATGTCATTGCCTTTGAATGTATTCGCCACAGAGAACTGTCAAGATTTGGATTGTAAAATGTGCTAATGCTACTATTTCTGTATTGTTTTCTACAGCTCAGGGTGGTACACTGATTTTTTTGGGGTCCATTGCCTATGACTTTCAGTCTGAATTTTTTAAACATCTAGAAACAGAGAGAAAGCCCAATTAAATCTGACAACTGCCAGTAGTGTCATAACTGAAGTTGTAATCTTCATTATCATATTATTATTTTTGAAATACCAGCTTTATTTTTTTTTATTTTTAAACACTGTCTGTGTTCCTTGCTTGGCTCTTTAAAACTTGCTTGCTTACTTTTGGCAAGTGACTGTGCAAGTCACAGTCACTAATCTTTTTAAACTTTAGAAAGTAAAATTAAACCTTCATTTTAAACATAGCACTGTTTTTTCCCTGGTACATCTTTCTACTGTGTCCCCCAAATGTATTTAAAATTCTGCAGAAGAGCATGTTGGGTACTTTCAGTCCTGCTGAGGCTTCATTCTTCTTTTACAAAGCTAAAAGCTAGCCAGCCTCTGTGATTTGGGTCTCATCACAAGGTAACCAGAAACCGTGAGTCTGTGTAGTGCCACGGCAGTGCAGTCATGGTACCATAGAGGGTGGGTGAAGCTCCCTGCCCAGGCATTTTCAACCTCCTGAGCTGTGTTTGCAGGCCGTACCAGGGTGCATTCTGCATCCACCACTACATTCACCCTAAGCAAATTGAAATGGTGTGTGGGATAAGCAGTTAGCATAGAACGGACAAAACTAGGATAAAAAGTCAGCTACCAGTTCCACTGGGGCTGAGCTGCTGGTACCACTACTCCTGTTTTGTCCCTCTGTATGCCTCAATGTTCATGCTCCATGACTCATGCTAACACATGCAAACCATCTGAAGATATTGAGTCCTTTGTTCTTTTTCCTTTAACCACTACTTTTTTAAAAAAAAGATATGTAGAAGAATACAGCCTTTCCTGGTGCATGGAGTGTGTATTTCATTTTGAGTGTGTGGTTTTCAGGGTGGAGACTTTGAGCTTGATTTTCAAGAACATGGCTATTCAGGGCACCTGCGCTTAGAGAAAAATGGCTTGAAGTGCTTGTCACTAATCATGTCGGATGTCGTGAGATTTCTGAAAGTCTAGACTGAGTTCTGAAAATCTGTCCTTAACCCAGTTGTTGCATAAGCAAGTGCCCAACTATGAGCATCTTATTTTTGTGGTTAGATCTTTGAATGAATGAAATGAAGTAAATGAAGTAATGATCCGAAATCAACCCCAAAACTTCCCCCTGCCCAGAAATAGATACAGCCACTGCGCATTATAGAATAAGCCCTGTACATCAAAACACTTCTCATGGGGCTGTGCTCATAGTGAGCTAGGCAGGTATGTCTAACACAAATGGGAGAAAGAAGCACTAAAATTCATATAAACAAATGTTCCTGCAAGATTTCCAGCCTAGTTGAGACAAAATGTCTTTCACTGTACGAGATTGATTATTGGTTCCAGCAATGCTTTAAATTTAGGGACTATTTTTATATGGTTAGAATGTTTCAAAGTAGAAAAAAAACTTTTAAACACAAACACTGCGGTCTGATAGAACCTGTGCTTTTAGTTGTTGTTTACTCCAAGAAATGGCAAATTTTCTCTCCCTTTTAGGGAGAGAAAAAAAGAAAGAAAGTTCCCACTTGCCCATAAAATACTCTGGAACTAACTTGTACTTTAAGAATGTTTTATTTTTCGTTTGCCACAGATGTTGTTAAATTTTAGCCAACTTGGAATCTTACAGATAGCAAAAAGCTTTCTTTTTTTCTTTTTCTAACATGGTACTAGTTAAATCAAACCTGGCAAAGATAAAGCAAAACATTGATGCACACGCTTGGAGTGAATGTATTCAGGCCCTTCTAATGCAAAATCCAGCAGAAACCCCAAAAGAGATATTTTTAGCTTTTGTTTTCTCCCAGGATAGATAAATGGAATCAGCTGTGACAGAGACATGATTCACCAGCGTGAAAAAGAGACTGATAAAATCCAGAACAAACAAACAAAAGCAGAATAGGGTTTCAGAGAAAAGGGAGAAACAGGTTTATTTTTAGTTTGGGTCCATAGGTTTTGCAGAGGTGGGTTTCCTCTTTCTCCCACCTCTGCCATGAAAGTTGAACAACTTTTAGACCAATAAGCAATAGGCCTGAGCAAGCTCTATGTTTATGCTAGTAGAAGTCTGAAATGTTCCAGAACCCTTAATAGTTCTTTCTCTTACCCTTTTCAAATATAAATTAAGATGTAACAGGTTTTCAAAAGTATCTGTCAATAATTTAATATTTTCTAATGTGACTGCAGAAAATTGTTTCCTCCTTCGCATCTGCAATCAAAATGTTACAACTTGGGCATCTTTTCAGTAACAGAAACTTATGTTTCTTGTAAAGCAGACAGGCCCTTGGGCTGGTGACCAGCAGTTATATAATTCATTTTTTTCTGTACTGTAAGAGATATACAGCTCTGATATACAGATGGTTCAGTGCAGATGGTTGGTATTAAAAGCAGAGATATTGCATGAGTCTTGAACCAAAGCTATTAGAGAATATGCATAGTGTTGTCTTCTCTTTAAAGTACAAATTCCTCTAGCTCCCAAATTTCTCCAGCTATTCAGCCACCGTCCCTACTAGTTGGTTTACTGTAGTTTGTTTTCAGTACATCTGTGTGTAAACTCAAATTGATTGCTTTGTTTTGATGTTGAAGAGCGTACATTTTTCTTATATTTTTCGGTGAGTAAGATTTTTCTCATGTCAGGCTGTGATGAGTTTCAAGTGAGCTTAAACACGTTAAGAATTTTGCATGGGACTTTGCTAAATATATTGGTGTCTGAAGGTTTATAAATCTTTCATGGCAAAACCATTTAACTAAATTACCTCTGAATCTGCTGCATTTGTGTGAAGGCATAGCATTCCCATAAAAGCTTCCCATGTCACGCTTTGTCAAAGTTGTCTGTTTTGCAGATTTGTGTGGCCGCAATACTTTTTCAGACAAATACCTTTTTTAAATTTATTTTATTTTATTTATTTTTTTACTTATTTTTTTTCCTTCTGAGCCTGGGTATTGAAAGTGGCAATATAGAATTTGGTTCCAAAGCTGGGTTTAACAAGTCCTACCCTGCCCTGGGTAGAAGTTTTGCAGCAAGCCCTGTTGAGTACTTCTCTGAGGGAGAAGCTGCGATTCCCTATCAGCTGGGGGGAACAGAGGGGCTTTTTGCCAACCCTGCAGTGTTGAGCCACAATGGTAACAAAGGACTTTCGGTGTGACTTCCTTGCATTTTCCATAGAAAGAGATAAATGAGCTTCTCAGCAAAAATAGTAACTTTGTTACCCATCTATTCAAAAAGTAGGGAGCCAAACAATAGCTGAAGCAAATTATGCTCTGTATTTAGCAATCGTAGAAACTGTAGGCATTTGTAGGCTTTAGAATGAGTCTGTGTATCAAAGGGGAATTTTCCTTCCTTAAGATTATATTGTTAGGATTTGAACAGGTTTTCCTGGCTGACTTTACTTAGTGATTTTGGGCCTTTTTATTTACTATAAAATTCTCACTGCAGTTGTGCCTCCTCAACATTAGGCTTTGGTTTATTGAGTGCTTACCTGTATACATGTTTCATGAATCTGTAGGTGGTAAGTGCAGCATCTGCAGATTTATGTTGCTTGATCCATGTAATAAATGAATGGCTTGTTTTTCCTAGGGTAGGTGACACTCAAGTTAACTGTGACTTTATATACAAGAACAGGAACAAAATGCTGAGTTTCATGGTGGGATGAGGACATTGAGTGTTGTGTTTGAAATATCTATTTCTGGTTTCTTGCTAGCAGCAAATAAGCATAGGACAGCTTCTTTTACGCACTCACTTCACCTCTTCCAATTCTCTGATTGTGAGGTTTTCGCTTCTAAGTTCCTGCAAATTTTGGAAAAAATATAGCAGTTTAGAAAGTTGGGAATTTTCACAGGGAGGCTCTGTGTTTGATGGGTGGGTAGGAAGGGGAAAGAGAGGTAACCATGATGACATGCCTGTGTTAGCCAGGGTGAAAACATACTCATCCTTATGTCATAAAGCTGGATATACAAAATACCATTAATCTACAGATTTTTTTATCCTCTCTGAATATTGCTAAGTTATACATATCCTAGAATTGGAAAAGATGGAAAAAGTCTTTTTTTTAGAACCTGATTAATGAAGAAATGAGTGTCAGAGCTCAGTTAATGCAGTAAATTGACTGTCATTATGATTTCAAATGTATCAGCCATTCTTGTGATTTTTGCTTTCTTATTGACCGCTTTTGATTTTCCTTCTTTAAGGCTCCATACCTGAAATGCAGTCCCAAGGTTCTCTCTTCAGCTAGCTGGAGCTGTACAGTGTCACAGCTAATACTTGGCTCAGACCTGAGTTCATGCTTATTTCTGTGACCAGGTAGGATACTGTCTTCTTAGGGCCATTCTTATGAGAGGATAGTTTTATACTAAGACCATTTCTGCCTCTCTCCCACTGTGCGCGTATCTGTTAAAGATCCTTTGGATTTTTTTTTTTTTCCTTTGTCAAAACTGTGGTTCAGAATTTAATGCTTATAGGGCAAATCATTATATGTCATCACAAAATTGTGCTTTTAGCCACCTCATGCAACTGACTCTGTAGCTGCATTCTCCTACCTGTTTTCCCTATTACTTGTTACTTGATTGCTTGTTTGTTTAAAATTAGGCCCTGAATTGCATTACTTGCCAATGTATGGCTGTACCCACTGGCCAATAGTCCACTTTATAGATGAAATAGCTATTATCTTTTAATATGCACATTCTGTCTGAAAGTCAAAGCAGTAAAAAAGCATGTTAAAAGCTCTTTTACAATCTAGTTCACTCGGCTCCCATTCTATCCATGAAATCTCTTCTCAATAAGATGAGCACATAAAAGTTCTACTCTTGCTGCTATTGCAATTTAAAAACATTAAAAAAAAAAAACTACTACAGATTGTCACAGTTCTTGCATGATAACAAATACCATATGGGTTTCCATTCTCCTCAGCTGAATAAAATGGATCCAGTTGTCCTTTAAGGCACAAAGTAGATCACAAGTATTTATAACATCATCCTGGTAATTAAATGTTGAGGCTGTTCTTTTTTAAAAAAGTAAATGGCAGTCTTCTGAAATGACTGCTTGGTAATATTTGTTTAAAAACATATGAAGGGCAGTCATATTCAAATGGTTTTACTTCTCCAGTGAGTATACCAACTAAAACCCCTCTTCATTGGTAAAAATCTTTGTCTTGTAGTAGATCACGTTTGCTGCCACAAATCAGACAGACTTTTCCAAAACAAGAAGAAAAGACAAAATAAACACAGGAAATTGCTGTTTTTTCAAGAAATCTTTAAAAAGAGGCTGCATTATGTCACTTCAGAAACTGCAAGTAAAATTAGACTGAATGTTTTGTTTTGGTGGCTTTTCACTTCCTTTGGTAATTAGAACAGTCAATAAACCAACTCACTTTGTGGGATACAACTTTGTACAAATGGATGAAGAAACTCTGTCAGAAAAAATGAATGAAGAACCTCTATCAGAAAAAATGAATGGAGGGAGGGAAGATTTTCACCCTAGTTTTACATATTTTGTATTTTTCTTTATCACTGTAGGGCAGTGACAATGGCAGATACTTTTTTTTTCTTTATCTATTTCTAAAATACAGAATATATACCTTTTGAGTGAGTGATATAGTAAGGCTTATGTACCTGATAGGTTCACCTGCACACACTTGTAAAAGCTAAATACTGATGCATGTGAGATATCACTGAAATGTTCTGTACAGTGAGTTGCATTTCGTCTTTAGGGGATCTTCACTGGTATGTCAACTTAGGTTCTCACGTTAGGTTTATTCTTGATGTGCTCTACTCTACATAAATGACAGGCCTTTTATTCAATAAACCTCTTCAGTCATCTAAACCTGGATTTGTTTTTCCACTCTCTTCCTTATTATGCTTCTGAGGATACCAAAATCATATTCAAAATTCAACAAACAATAAAAGCAATATAGGAAGTGGTGCTGAATATGAGCCTTTTATAGAACTGCTGTACCTAGCAATTACTGCAATAAAACTGATTGGAGTAGTAAAAAGTTCCCATGGTCAAACACAAGCCTATTTTACCACCTCAATTCCTAAAGGAGAGCAGGGGAAAAGTCATGATAATTTTCAATTTGTGAAGTATTTCCTGTTCTGGTCAGAGCCCAAAACTGACTGGTCAGTTGCTGGATCCTGTTCCTGACTTTGATACTGATTCATCCAGAGTTGGGGACATCGCTTAACCTGAGCTTTTTGTTTACTCAAGGGTGAAGTCAACATAAAAATGTCTGTGCCTTGCTGCTTTCTTCATTTAAGTTTCGTGAGAACAGTACCTGCACATTTGTGATGGTCTCCTACAGAGTGCTCTGTGTAGTTGTCAAGCTAATGTTATTTCTCCAGGTCAAATTGGACTATAATAATAACTTTTTTTTTTTGCTTTGTTTTGTTTTTTTTGACTAATAAGTCTCAACGCTTTACAGAAAGGGCTGCTGAAGTTGTTTCCATTTTGCAGATGGGAAACTGGTGCACAAAGAAGTGATGTGTATTATATAAAGTCATCCAGGGAAAGGGGAAAGCAGGCCTTTTGATGTCCCCAACTCATGGAGGCTAACCACAGGGCTGTATTCACCCACCAGGCACAGGCTCCCTTGTGTTCATTCTTTCCATTTTTCTCCCCTGTCTCTCCCCTCTTAGGAAACAGCCATTCAGCAGTGGAAAAAATTATAACAGAGGTTCTGCCCTTTCTAATTTTCAAAAGTAGACCCATATCTTTTTCTTTTGCTTGTAAATCAATCCAGAACTGTTGGGAATAAAAGTAACTCAACTCATACAATGTGCTCTACACATTATCTTGGTCCCCGTTTGTCCTACGTCATCTAAGTAACATTCTTACCAGATAGGTTCATATCAGCTCAAGAAGAGGAATTATTTTCTTTTCAGACAACCCTTCTGACTCCTTAAGTAATCCTGTGGGAGTAAGATACTGAACAGGGTGAATTTCTTTACCAGTTTTTGGAGACTGCTGTTCTGCGGCTGACACTCCTGTAGTCTTGTCCTCTAGCTCTTTACTGAAGCAAAATGAAAAGGACACAGCTCATGACTGCACATACAAATTATATGAAGTTTTACTTTCCTCCAGTGTAGTTGAAGACTTTATGTGCAAGAGATTCAAATTAGTCTGATTTGTTCCCTCCCCCCAACAATAATTCAAAATCAGTTTTAAGAAGGCTAGGGCTTTTTTTTTTTTTTTCTCTCCGTTTTAGCTGACTATAAGCTTTAATAGGTAAGAAAGAATTAGCATTTGTTCTTATTAGTTTTTTGGTGGAATCCACTGGAAATTCAAGTTTCTTTTATAAAAACTAGGTACCAGATGTCCTGAAGATACTGCAGTGAAGCAGAACGCTTGCTTTCTCTGTCTGCAGGGAGGAGAAGGTGCTTCCAAACCAAAACCTTCCTGCATGACTAATCTCCAAATGCAAAAGCCTTCTGGGACCTGTTCTGGCCTTCAACATACAAAGTTTACTGATGAGTGGGATTAACAGGGAAAAGGAAAGATCATTTGCCCTGTTTTCAGCTTGTTGAAAGTCCTATATACATCTTTTCCCAAAGTTCAAGAAGGCCTGTGGCGCTCGGTGATGTTGTGATGCTTTTGGTTGTTGGAATTGTGAAAAATATCATATACCACAGCATAAGCTTCTCCAGAAATTTATGATCAGGATTCAGAGTAAGCAGCATTATCCACTCCAGCTATCAGGGCTGAGGGATGCATAGTGATCCCAGCTTTCCGACATGCAGGGCTCTGTATATATGGTGGAAAAACAGTCATCTATAGCATCAGGTACATATCCTGGACATACCGAGTCACGCAACAGGAGAGGAGTCTTTGTACGGCGGCTTGCAGGTTGTCTCTCAGGACAGAGACAAAAAAAAATCTGTCCCAGATTCCCAGCTGGTCTAAATTAATGTATCTCTATTAACTTCTGGAGCACTGCATTAATTTCCCCCAGCTGGCCCAGTGTGTGAATGAGCAGCAGTTCACATTCGTAGCACTGTTAGCAGTAGCAGTAGTTGCTGCTTCTTTGTACCTCAACTTTTGCGCTCAGGTTGCTTTTGCCTTTTTTTTCTCCTTGCTTTGCTCGAGGGAACGATATTTTAGACATACAGGTGCAAAATGCAATTAATATGAGGATGACAAATATGGAAGAAAATTGCTGTGGTAAAAAAATAGATTTAATCTGATCAGAGAATAGCTTAATTTCTTTTCATTTCTAGAGAGTGAGTCTCTAGTGTAAAATTTGGAAAGGAAATTAACCTTTTAATATGTTTTCTACTTCCCTCCAAGTCTCAGAGTGTAATTATTAGTTCAACCATAACAGCTTAATTATTTGTAAGTTTTCAGAATAAAGTTTGACTTGAGTACAGATAATTTTGGAAACAGATTGTGATTGTACAATTTTATATAAATGGAAAATATTCTGAGAATATATTATATTTGGCTATAAGAATAATTTGTAATATAAGGTCGTATAATTTTTTGTAAGAGTGAGTAGTGAGACAGGGAGGCCAAGATCATGTTTATACAGTAAGTCAACTAAAGAAAAAAACAAAACAAAACAAAAGAAGCAGCCATTTGAGCAGGGACCACCATGCTGAACAACAAATATCCAGACTTTCTGCTCTTTGAAGTCAGACACTTAATGCCTTTTATGTCAACAGAAATCAAAGGGAAAATTGAAGAACTGAACTAGAAAGGTTAAGCCGCACACTGATCATGGCATAGCCCAATATGTGTTACAAATGCAACAAAAAATATAGAAACTTCTTCAAGCTTTTCTTTTTCTTATGAAAGCTGCTTTTTTAGAGTGACCGCATGAGAAGGGATTCTCAGTAAAAGCGGGCTACAACATAATGCTTCCTTTTTCATTTCCGATTTAATATTGGAGAAACTGATCTCCAGCGCTTAAGGGTCAGGAACTATTCACAGGAGAATGTATAGCTCTGTGTGAGTAAGGGCAGCACACATTTCCTTAAGTCCAATAAGTGAAAAGCTGTGGAAGACCCAGAGGTAGAAACGTGGTCTCCTGATACCAATCCATTGTCAAGATTTCAGTGTCATCAGTATTGTTTGCACTCAAAATACATGCTGATACAGCCATTATCCCCTGTCCTCTTACTTGAAATGTAAGCCGTGCTTTCTTAACAAGAGTAGCACAGAGTGTTAGAGATGCTACCAGATTCCATATAACAGAGGTATAACTAAATAGGAAAAGAAAACTAGCAGATTGGATATTTGAGGTTTTTAACTTGTTTTCTTGCAGCTTATCTACATGTCTTTTGAACAGAATTTTGAAAGCATAAAAATTTTAGAGAGGGGTTGGAAAAGTACAGTTTTTAGTTTTGCCTGTAAATTAAACCAAGTTGATGGGGGTATAAAACACTGAAGTTAATAATAATATTGAAGAATTATTATGCTTAACAATGGATATAAAAAGTTACAGCATTTCACATTCTCAATGATTTTTTTTTTAAACAATTTCGATCTCTCCACTCAGAGAAAATATGCTTTCATAACTTAATTCCCATATAAAACAGATCTGGAAATCAGGCTTGGTTTCTCTTTTGGAAATGAATTTATATGATTAATTTCACTGCCTATTTTGTTGCCAGGGAAATTTTGTGCTTTAACCTTTTTTTTTTTTTTAAAAGGCATAGAATACAGTCAGCATAAGGAGTATATTTAAAGTTTTTTTTTCCCCTAAGCTATATAAGCGATCGTTGATGAGGAAAAATAGAGGATGCTTGATAACTGAATGAGGTTTTGTGCATGCATGTACCTCCTGATACACACACACGTGTGCGTGCGAGTATTTAGAATGTGATAGAGTTTAAAATCTTATTTAAGCTGTCTCTTGCTTTTGAAATGAACCTAAATGATGCATTTCTGCCAGAATTAAGATATCAGTTTCAATATTTGTGTTGAATCAAATCCATTTGTTAAATATCAGCTCAGCAGTTATTGACAAGAGAATCATCACAGCACCTGCTTTTCTGAACACTGAGCATCAGCCCAAAAGTATTAAATAACATCTGGTGGTGACCTGCACTTTGTAAAACATATTTTTGAAATCAGCTTAACATATTTTCTCTAAACAAAACAAGAAATTAACATGCAAAGGAAAGAAAAACATTCCAGCTGCAGATAAAAATAATTGCTGAAGTACTATCAGGAGACACCAAGTAATTGCAGAAGTGTGATTGAATGGAGGCAGCAAGTATTTTGTAATTTTAACTGTAAAACAGGACAACAGAGAAGAAAACAGAAGGTCTTTAATATGGCACTATCATTAAAAAAAAGGTTCAGTTAAGTATATTGTACACAGAGAAGTGCTATGTTTGTTAGAATGTGTATGGAAGGAACTGAATATAATTAGACTTTTAATAGAAGTTTTTGGCTCTGGTTCCTCTCTGTTTCAAAGCCTCAACTGTTCTTGAATTCTTAATAAGTTAAGGAATGAGTACAGCAGAGGAGAGAGCAGGCAGAATCTGTTGTAGCAGCTTGCCCACAGCAGTTTGTCAAAAATCTAAATAGCCCTTAAAAAAAAGGCTTATTTTTTGCTGATGACATCATTCCTGCCACTGTCAAAATGTGACAAGTCTTGGCTTGCCTGAAGAAGAAAAACTTTCTAAAATTGATACTGCACGGATTTAAAACACACATAGGGGCTACTATAAATATAAGATATTTGTACCCTGTTTCTATGCTAGGAGCTTTCTTTCAAGAATAGTTTTTTTTTCTGAAGCATTTTGACTTACTAAATCTTTGAACAATGCATATTAAAAATCCAGATTGTTCCTTGCCATTTTCTTATGATTGCCTTAGTTTAGGCATTGGACAGTTTTAACACCAGTAGCCACAACCTGCCTTTTTCAAATTTAGTTAACTTTAGGGCAACTGAAAATATTTAAAGATAGGAATGCCACAGGTGTTTCTGGAGATGATTTAAATGCATGCTTTCCATAGTGCCACACACTAACGTTATTTCTTTTCTCTTCCAATTTCTTATTTCTTCTGAAGCCTTATGAAGATGTCTTATCGAAGTGTTTTTGAGCATTCATATTATTTGCTCTCTTAAGAATCATCACTAGCTGTGAATTGTACAATGAATAATTAATGTTGAACGGTGACCTTGAACCTCATAAAACTGATTAGTAAGACAACGCATCTGGGAGAACAACTTTAAGACTGTGCTTGTAAAAGAATATCAAAACAGCTTAACACAGTAGGGAAAAGCCCCCAGGAGCCCTTTTAAAGCCAATTGCCTACAAACACTTCTAAAAAGAACAACTCTGCAGTGGGGAAAAAAAAAGTGTGTTTAAAAATACCATGACGCTCAGAAAAATAAAACAGCCTTTATACTTAATTGTAACAGAGGCATTTGGAGTTAAACACTCCACAACATTGTATGCAGGGTATGGGCACCCAGAATAGAGCATATTTGTCTTCCTTCTGGCTCAGACTGTTATGGTACAGTTGCTTTCTAGTTCACTGGCCTCTAAACTCATTCATAAAGTGGGACACCGCACATCCTTGCTGGCACTTTAGAGCAGAAAATATTTGCCTTGGTTCCCTCTTGCAGGGGCTGTTGACAAACTGCTTGTAAACCCAGGCAAAACTCTTTGTTCTTGTTGCACGCTGGCTGCTCTTTAAATGAGAAGCTCAGTAAGATGGAAATTTCGGAAGTAACTAATCATTTTTTTCTGATCATATTACTGTGCAATTTTGAGAAACACTTTTTAAATTTTTTTTAAATTTTACCCATTCATTAAATTAGCTGCTGTTGGTTCTAATGCTCTGGCAGGGAGGAAAAAGTGAGTGCCAACCTTGAAGTTCAGACTATCAGCTAGAAATCGGTAGCTAAAAGATGGGAGAAAGGAAGCACTATTTCTTTCACAAGGCAGAGAGATATAACTCAAGGCCCAACATACAAAGATATTAAGGGGCTTGCTGGAGATTACATAGGAGCTATGTGACAGCAGGCCTAAATTCTCCCTGAACTGAAGGATTTAAGCCCCCCAATTAGAGCAGCTGGCATGGCATGGGCCCCTGGGTTACATGACATGGGAGGGAGTATGTGCAACTCCTTAAGATGAGCAAGAGTACATCTGTCCCTGTGTGATAAAGCTGAACTTGTCTTGGACAAAATAGTTTTAATTACAAGATCCTTCCTTTCATCCAAATATCTGTACTCAGCGAGTGAATGCAGGAAGATTAGTTTTATGGTTGAATTTTATCTGTAGTTGTAGTTATGAAAACATGGTATGGTCCAGTGGTGACTTGCAACAGTTTTAAATGAAGCAAATCTTATCTTCTTTTTACTTTTTCTAAGCCAAATTATGAGTCTCAAAATACAGATTACAAAAGAGATGCATAATTTTTGTGTTTTTTTTTTTTCCCACAGACAGTTAAATCTGTTGATATTTAAAAGAATTATAGCGCATCTTTTTGTCATTGTTAAATGTCTTGGTTTCATTCTTTGAAGAACTACATTCCAGGGTTTTATTTCATTTTTCTTTATGTAAACTAATTATCAAAATAATATAAACATTTAAATGAAGCAAAAGCCAACATCTAAATGAAATATTCTGATTTTTTTTCAGTCACGGTTCACAACATTTTTGGAGATTTTATTCCAAATTGGGATGGGTGAAAAATTAAAATCCTGAAAAATTTCACATTGTGGAAAAACATCTGTTGCTCAGCCTTTGTCTCTGAGTAATTTAAACTACTTCCTTAGAGAGAAAACTGAAAAAACCCTAAACCTTCAGTGCAACCAAAAGCTTGAACAAATTTGGATGGGATTTGGCAAGTAGTTTCAGTCAAAGATGAGAAAAAGAAAATTGCATCATTTCATGACATTGTTTTAAATTTGTACTATTCATTTTCACTTTAGAAATCAATGCAAAAATGGCTAATCTGAAAATCATTAAAAATTTAGATTGGGATCAATGTAATTAAAATTCTTTGTATACTGTAATATATAACATAGTATAGCGTTGGGTCAGGTTCAGGTAGTCCTCCTTATTTTTACTGAATTGGTTTCATTCCAGAAATAAAAACAGGTCATGTTTACTAAAACCATATGAGTTCTGCACTGCAGATCTAAGAAGTTTTAAAAAACAGAATCACAGAATCACAGAATCGCTGAGGTTGGAAGGGACCTCTGGAGATCGTCTAGTCCAACCCCCCTGCTCAAGCAGGGTCACCTAGAGCACATTGCACAGGATTGCATCCAGGCGCGTTTTGAATATCTCCAGAGAAGGAGACTCCACAACCTCTGTGGGCAACCTGTTCCAGTGCTCTGTCACCCTCACAGTGAAGAAGTTTTTCCTCATGTTCAGATGGAAGCGTCTGTGTTTCAGTTTGTGCCTGTTGCCTCGCATCCTGTTGCTCGGCACCACTGAAAAGAGTCTGGCCCCATCCTCTCGACACCCTCCCTTCAGATACTTGTACACGTTGATAAGATCTCCTCTCAGCCTTCTCTTCTCCAGGCTAAACAGGCCCAGCTCTCTCAGCCTTTCCTCATAAGAGAGATGCTCCAGTCCCCTCATCATCTTTGTAGCCCTTCGCTGGACTTGCTCCAGTAGTGCCACATCCCTCTTGTACTGGGGAGCCCAGAACTGGACGCAGTACTCCAGATGTGGCCTCACCAGGGCTGAGTAGAGGGGGAGAAACACCTCCCTCCACCTGCTGGCAACACTCTTCCTGATGCACCCCAGGAGACCATTGGCCTTCTTGGCCACAAGGGCACATTGCTGCCTCATGGTCAACTTGGTGTCCACCAGCACTCCCAGCTCCTTCTCCGCAGAGCAACCACCTGCTGGCAACACTCTTCCTGATGCACCCCAGGAGACCATTGGCCTTCTTGGCCACAAGGGCACATTGCTGCCTCATGATCAACTTGGTGTCCACCAGCACTCCCAGCTCCTTCTCCGCAGAGCTGCTTTCCAGCAGGTCAACCCCCAACCTGTACTGGTGCATGGGGTTATTCCTCCCCAGGTGCAGGACCCTGCACTTCCCTTTGTTGAACTTCAGGAGGTTCCTCTCTGCCCACCTCTCCAGCCTGTCCAGGTCTCTCTGAATGGCAGCACAGCCTTCTGGGGTATCAGACACTCCTCCCAGTTTTGTCTCATCAGCAAACTTGCTGAGGGTGCACTCTGTCCCTTCATACAGGTCATTGATGAAGTTGAACAAGACTGCACCCAGGACTGACCCCTGGGGGACACCACTAGCTACAGGCCTCCACCTAGACTCTGCGCCACTGATCATAACACTCTGAGCTCTGCCATTCAGCCAGTTCTCAGTCCACCTCACTGTCCACTCATCTAACCCACACTTCCTGAGCTTGTCTATGAGGATGCTATGGGAGACAGTGTCAAAAGCCTTGCTGAAGACTAGGTAGACAACATCCACTGCTCTCCCCTCATCTACCCAGCCAGTCATTCCATCATAGAAGGCTATCAGATTGGTTAGGCATGATTTCCCCTTGGTGAAGCCATGCTGACTACTCCTGACCACCTTCTTGTCCTCCACATGCTTGGAGATAGCCTCCAGGATGAGCTGCTCCATCACCTTTCCAGGGATGGAGGTGAGGCTGACTGGCCTGTAGTTCCCTGGGTCCTCCTTCTTGCCCTTTTTGAAGACTGGGGTGACATTGGCTTTCTTCCAGTCCTCAGGCACCTCTCCTGTCCTCCATGACCTTTCAAAGATGATGGAGAGTGGCTTAGCAATAACGTCCGCCAGCTCCCTCAGCACTCGTGGGTGCATCCCATCAGGGCCCATGGATTTGTGGGTGTCAAGTTTGCTTAAATGATCTCTAACCCCATCCTCCTCCACCAAGGGAAAGTCTTCCTTCCTCCAGACTTTCTCTCTTGCCTCCAGGATCTGGTGTTCCTGAGGGCTGGCCTGAGCAGGAAAGACTGAAGCAAAGAAGGCATTCAGTAACTCTGCCTTCTCTGTATCCTTCGTCACCAGGGCACCCACCCCATTCAGCAGCGGGCCCACATTTTCCCTAGTCTTCCTCTTGCTGCTGATGTATTTGAAGAAGCCCTTCTTGCTGTCCTTGACATCCCTTGCCAGATTTAATTCCAAACGGTCCTTAGCCTTCCTCGTCGCATCCCTGCATACTCTGACAACGTTCCTATATTCCTCCCAAGTGGCCTGTCCCCCTTTCCACTTTCTGTATACTTCCTTCTTCTGGTTGAGTTTTGCCAGGAGCTCCTTGCTCATCCATGCAGGTCTCCTGCCTCCTTTGCTTGACTTCCTACTCACAGGGATGCACCGCTCTTGAGCCTGGAGGAAGTGATGTTTGAATATTAACCAGCTCTCTTGAACACTCCTTCCTTCTAGGGCCCTCACCCATGGGATTACTCCAAGTAGGTCCCTGAAGAGGCCAAAGTTTGCTCTCCTGAAGTCCAGGGTTGCGATCCTACTTGGTGCCCTGCTGCCTCCTCGCAGGATCCTGAACTCCACCATCTCATGGTCACTGCAGCCAAGGCAGCCCCCGACCTTCACATCTTCCACCAGTCCTTCTTTGTTTGTTAGTACGAGGTCCAGCAGCACACCTCTCTGTATGATCTTAAAACATGCTGGATACTTTTACCAGTATAAAGAAGCTTTAAACGATTCCATTTGATAACTTGCTAATCATAGAACTGCACTTTCTAAAATAATAATTTGCTGAAATTACTATGGGATAGTCACAAATGGATAGGATGTTTTTAGCATGAACCAATTTCTATAAATAGATTAAGATAAAAAGCTTTTAATCCTAATTTAAATACAAAGCATAAGTAATTATGAATCTGTCAGCACATCTAATTTGAATTTTTAAAGGTATTTAATTTTCAGAATGTTTTAGTATTGCACTTCCAAGGTAAAGTCATTCAAAAATTTTAACCAACCTCTGAAACATGCAGCTCAATATTTGGAAGTGAAGTAAGTTAAATTGAATTATTATTTTTTTATTTGTGAATAGAAGAATCTATATAAGGGCTCACAAAGATCTATTCTCTTAAATGAATGATTTGTCTGTCTTTGTACTATGGAGCTGGAAGTGGCCATTGGACTTGTGCAAGTTGTACTTGTACCTTTGCACCTCACATTTTTGGAAAAAATCTGAGCAGTTTTCTAGGTCTTAATCCTGTTGGCTTCTATGACACAACAGAGTACATGCACCTGTATGTTTGGCACATTCCAAAACCCCCAAATCTTATGGAAAGTATTCTGAGTTCAGGAGAAAAAAATCAATTATAGGTAAGGTGCAATCCCTATGTGCTGCTCAGATTTTCTTTTGAAGGCTTGAGTAAAACCTAGAGGAGTTTGGCACTTTTTGCAGGGGTAAATTTCATTCTGTTTGAATGTTAGCTAGCTCAACTGCACGCTTCTTTTTGTTGTGTGTGAGTCTTTTTTTTTTTCCCCCTCCCCCAAATACTGTACTATCAGCCAAGAATAACTTGAGTTTGAATTCAGGACTGCTTTGTAATGCTTTCAAAACATTGCAGGAATGTATCTGATGCTTTTTTGCATGAGCTTCAGTGTTTTTTTTCAAGGCACTTAGGGAAACCAACAACCCCCTCAGAGTGGCAGTTTGCTGGTGCTGAGGCTTTGTGGAACAGAGACGCCGAACCCATACCAAACTCCAACCAAACTGCTGGGCTATGGGAGAGGCTGCTCGGTAGCTCCTGCCTCAGGCCTGTAGCCATCCAGAGGGTTCATTGTGCCAATGTAGGCAAGTTTTGCTTTGCTTGTATTGCCAAAAATCTTACATTAGAAATACCAGGTCACTTTAGCTTTTTCTGCCCTGAGCTTACCGTGTATTTATCAGAGCTCTTCTCTGTTTGCTTATTATTTGTCTTCTCTTTTGACACATAGATCTTCTATGAATGATCACACCTCCTTTGTGTGTGTGTGAATGAATAACAGTTTTCCCTTCCAATTTAATGGGTGAAAATATATTTGTTTTTCTTATGCATAAAGCAGTATTTTCTGAGCAGGTTTCGGGTGGGCTGAGAGAGAAGAATGATGGTTACTAGACTCATAAGTCAAATCCCTCCTGTCTCTCAGGCTCCCCCTGCTCTCACCAAAGGCCAGGGCATGGAGTAAATGAGAGGGGTGTCCTAACTGGGCACTCCCTGGGGAACAGTGACATTGAACAGGGGAAGGATGTCAATGGCCCCACAGGTCTCATGATTAACATCTATTACCACCAGGCAGCAGACATAGAGGATTCCCAACATGTTCTTCTATTAAACTGTGCATCTCCTTAGTAAGTTTATTAGGAGTGAATATAGGGAAGCTTTTAATTTATGTTCAGTCATCTTTCTACAGCATCAGTAAATCTATGTATAATTTGAAAGGAGCAGTACAGAAAGTACAAGTTCAAATTCTCCCTTGTGTGGTGCAATTTCATCCTTAGGCTATCCTTTGCCCAGATGGTAAAAACATTGCCTTGAAGGCTTTCAGCATCTCACACACCCACCAGTTGGAGTTAAAGTGCAGGAGAAATGCTTTAAACTTCGCCGCCTTCTCTGAGCAACCCGCATTGCCTCATCTCATGCCAGTTCCTCTTCCTTGTGTGTCCAAGATGAAGAGCTTTATCTGCGATTACAAGTAGCAACACTCTAAATAACAAAAAGCATCTTGAAATCTGACTGTGATTCTCTTGGGGACATCTATGCAAGTTTTTTGCCAGGTAGAACCACAGCTTAGCCTGCTGTCAGAGAGGCAAACGCTATAACTTTTTCTCCAAAGCATCCAAAGATGAATGGTCACTCAGAGCATACTGGAACAAATTCTGCTCTGTTATCCCATACTCATGTCCTTGATTTCAATTACTTTATTTAGGATGTTCCTTGGTGCAGCCACCTGCAAAGAGAGCAAGCAGTAAAGCATGCAAGCTTGTCTTCTCCCACCCAGCCTGGCAGGCTACTGCTCAAAATGCCTCAGTTCTCTTGCTCTTCAGTCCCTCGCCTTGAACCAGAAGTCATCCTGCCTATGAATGGCCAATGAAAACAGGTAGTTGCACTCCTGGGGAAAAGCTGCAGGAAAGCTGACTCTAAAACCATTGAGTGAGAGGCTAACCTAACCTTGTGAAACTTTAGAAAGTGCATTGTTTGAGAGCATGATACAAGCGTGGACACTTGCAGTGGTGTTTTACTGTGAATTATCTAGTGGGAGCTGATACACGATCACTGTGCTTGTTTTACACAGATCATTGAGCAGCTCTGAGATCAGCAGTAACTTTGCACTGGAATAGCTTCATATTTCAATTAGGTAAAACTGTCACAATTTCATATTTATTCTGAAATATTCAGATTCTGAAAATTAAGCTGGCAGTTTAAGTCTACCACATGTCACCTTAAAGAGGTAGGAAATACTGAGCTTCTGGTCTCTCTCTGTTGTGATTTGTGTTTAAGTCAATAGATTCTACCTTAGTACTCAAACACATTATTTCTGGTAGCTGGTTGTGTGACAGTAGTGTCAGTTTTCTTTTGCTGTCTTGGAAAAGTCATCAAGACTTTGATCTGGGATGAGTCATGTCTGAGTCAACAGCATCTATTTATATTATTAAACAATTATTGCATTATTTTCAAAGGGAAAGGGACATCATGATGTAAAAGCTATTGGATAACAGCTGTACTATTTAAAGTTAGAAAGAATGCAATCTTCCATACCAGATTGTCTGATTTCCTAAGATGTAAGATGAAAATCACTTTAATTCTGTTGAAAGAGATGAAGTTTCTTAAAAAGAATATCATACACCTTAGTAGTTAAATCATAAAATTTGTAAAACTCTCATAACTGAGAGACTATAAAGTAGCTTTGTACAGTGATACTCTACAAAACTGTAAAGAATCGTGGATCAGAGAAGAAAAAATTGTTTGGATTTAACATGAACAGATTACAACACTTGTGCAGCTTAAGAACTGGAGTTCTTAACAGAAGAGATGCCATGATATTTTTTTCTGTCCCCAGAATATGATTTTTCTTATAAAATATATGAAGACCTTACTAATATTGAAAAAAAGGACGTTTTTATTTATTCTGTCTTCATGGCGATTTCTTGCCTTTTTTGTTCTCTTATATTTTATATGTTCCAGTTTCATCTCTGATTAACTGTATTATCCTTTCAAACCAAATACAACTGTATAATTTGGATTTATTTGATGGACAAGCATTTGTTTGCAGTTTTGTAGAGCAGTTTCTCATAAGACTTTGTCATGGAGTTAGGAGGAGAAGCTAGAAGATGGCAGAGATGATGTGCCAAGTAGATTATATTACACATTGTTGAAGGCTGAGATAAAAGCACTTGTCTTTGTTGTGAGTTAGTTAAATGGACTTTTAGATGAATATTCCTCTCACAAGTCAAATATTCAATGTATTTATCTGATGAAAGTCCTAATCTTAAATGTCTTTCCCCTCAGCAAGGCAAAGTGCAGAAGAAGTGACAGAAGTATCTAGCCAATGGGAGGTACTGAAACTACAGGACAGCTTTTGTGCTCCAAATAAAAATAAAAGTGGACTCTTTCCACAGTCCAGCCTGATGCATGCACTAGTAAAATAAATCAAGTACTGGCCAGCTACAGATAGCTGGAATACTTTCCAGAGAACTCCCTCTACCAAGAGTTCTGTAACAATCCTGACTATCGAAAGGGCTTCTATGAAACTGCACGTGATGCGAGCAGCAAATTAACATGTGATTTTATTAACAAAGATTATCTGATACTATATATTATCATGTTATTGTTATTCTAAAAATTACTACCCCGTAAGTGAAAAACGTCAAAACAGATTGGCAAGGAATGTCTTGCGAGTATGAATGAACTTAGCATGTGCCAGCCACGGGTGGGAGGAATGTGCCACTTAACAAATTATTCTGTTTTTAGCATCCTAACCTTCTTCATATGCTTTCAATCAGGAGACGAGTCTTATGCAGTCAAGGCGGCCAAAACAAGCTGCTGGTTGTGGCCTTTCCATTAGCTCTCCATGGTTTTAGTTTGCAGACCGAACGCTGAAAAATCCTGCAGCAGCTGGCAGTGGAGGGCTGGCCCGTTTGCTGTAGCCATGGTGTGGAATTTCTCTGGGTTGAGTATATTTAGACAGCAGCACACTTACAAATGTGTTGTAAAATTGGACGCCTGCCGGGGGAGGCTTGGGCCTCCTTGGTTTACTTACTAAGCCTATGTTTCAATGGAGGAGCAAATTTGATTTTTCTCCCCCCTCCCTCTCTCTTTTCTTTGTCTTCTCCCTCCTCCCCCACACCTCCTTTGATAAAGAGGCATCAGTGACTGGTGAGAAGAACTGACCAACTTGACCTCATCTCCCACTGGTGGTCATGAGAATAATACAGGAGAAGGTCAAAGGTTAGCTTTTGAATACTCTTAGGAGCTAATTTATTACAAGGAGGGAGTTTCACATTGGCTGAATTATTTTCTTGAAGAGAAGACCACACTTGAGTTTGTTTATGCCTTGTGTTCAATGGGAGCTCTCTTTAGGAGGCTTTCCATGCACCTGTGTGAAGCACAATAATGGCCCTTTTCTGCAGGGCCGAATAACCGACAGCCACAGAAAAAAAATGGGCTAGGCTGGAGCAGAACCTGGAGGCTATTTGATTACAAAATGTAGTCCAGAGTTTTTTGTTTTTTTTTTTAATTGTAACACCCCCCCCCCTTTTTTTTACCCTTATCCTGTTGCTGAATATTTTTTGGCTGGTGGAATGTGGAAAGCTGGGCTGGGGGAGGGGGAAAGGAAGGAAACCACATTTGCACAAGCATCTTGCTGAGAAATAAGGACATGGATCCTTCAGGAAGTAAAGCTCTAGCTTACTTGGAAGTCCATGTTAGTGAAAGGTGCCTTTCTGTCAGTTATTGCTTCCATTTACTGTTGGGCAACAAGCAAATGATATATTCTGCTTGCATTCTAATCTCCTTAGCTGCCTAGAACACCATGATACTTCTATGACTTATGAGGCTTTGGAAATGATTTGCCTGGATTTAAGAGTCTTGGCTACATTTAGTCTCTCTGCTGCTCAGCTACAGCCCAGCAACCTGATTTCTCAGTCATTCCTCATGTTTTTGTGCAGTGTCTAATGATATCTCAAACATCACTTGAAGGCAGACACGGCAACCGTGACTGCATATGCTGTTGGGACTCTCGTTATCCGGTAAATCTTGACCTGTTGTAGTGATTTTTCTTATTACAAAATAATCCCTAGCCTTTGTCTGCAGTTTAAGGAAGATCTGTTGTCTGTTAGGAGATGCTGCCCTTCAGGCTTTCTATGCACTGAAACCTAATTTTGTCTACAAGTTCCATTGACTTAAATTTTTCTAGATTGTTGGTGAAAAGCTCTGAAAGCTAAATTTATGTAAGTAAAGTGGCTTTCTTTTGAACACAGTGGGATTAAGACATTCAGTCTGCTCAGCACTGGAACCTGGATTTGTTGGTTTTTTTTCTGCATATTCCACATTTACAAGTACCGGTACTAAGACTGCAGTTTTAAATACTCTGGTTAGCTTTGTCTGTGGAGGCAAGGGGGTACAAAGCATTTTGGGGGGCTTGAGAGGGGGGTTGTATCATTCTTGTAGCTGTAGCCAAATTTAAGTAAAGCAAACTTCTTCCCAAAACATTCTTCTCTCCCTCTGCGATTCACATTTTGTCTTAAATATCACGGTATTTGTGTTTTATCATTCTGGAAGGAGATTTGCAGCCTTTTGGCAGATATCACTGATAAACGTTTACACCTTGTTAAGCTATGTGATAAAAGGCTCATCTCCACACATACACAAAGGAGCACAGAGGCACAATGGCAGGCGTGGGAACCCCAGTAGTCTAATCAGAGAAAGGAGCCTGCCACTGGGCTCCTCCCAGGGATGTCCCAGGACAGCCATCAGCCCCATGGTCCAGGAGTGAAGCCCATCAAGTTGAGTCAAGGGGAGCAGCTCTCCCAGTCACCTTTTGGGCTGAGGGAGGTTACTGACCCATACTGGAAAGGGGGAAAGGGCACATTACAGGATGCTGGGAAGAGCATTTGGGGATTGCACAAAACTTATTATAGGATGTTTAGGGGAGGAGCCAGAAGTATGGAAAGGGAGGGATCAAGGTAGTTTGAGGAGGAACAAGCATGGGAAAAAAGGATAAGTGGATAAAAGGCGTCCTGTACCTGTTCAGCAGAGTCTGTCCTGTCTTCTCGTTAAACTTTATTTCTAACTATTTTTCTGGGCAAGGGGCTCTCTATTCTGTAGGGAGGTCGAAGTGTCAGCAACTGGAGTGGAGACCAGGGGTCACTGGGCCCCATGTGTCTGAATGCCAGCAAGTGGAACAAACACGTGTGAGTATGTCAGTTTGTGATCGCTAGTGAATATCAAGCCAGACTGGCAAGTAGGGTAAGTGGCTCATGAAGCCAGGTGGAGACCAGAAAGTCTGCAAGCTGGCTACTGGACGGACCAAGGCAGCCAGAGAGGAGAACGCAATGAGGCTGTCAGTGCTGTTTGTGTTTGCATGAACACCGAGTGTTTCTGTCAGTGTAGATCTGTGTGGCTGGCTGTGGGTATGTGTATATATGTGTTGTATATGTTTGTTTGTGTGCGTGTCTACTGGGTATTCACACTCAGTCTTGCTACTGGTGGCTACTGGTTTCAGCACATGCTAACACACTCCATACCCCACCACCAAGGATTTTGTTCAATATCATCTAAAGTGGGAGGGAATTGCACTGCTGGGTACCTGTCATGAGAATAATGGAACAATTTGTTTTAGGCAGAATGTTATCAGTCTGAGCTGTGAAAACCACAGACCATTGTGTTATGTCCTGAAACTGAAAGGAAATAAGTACAGTTTTCTGTAGATAGCGAGGGGGAAAAAAAGACATTTTTCTATGCTGTGTGAACATGTGGAGTCAGTGGTGAGCCTGGCAGAATTCGGCAGACCAACATCATCCTGGTAGAGGATCCACTGGAGATCCAGTGGCAGAAGTTAGATCTTCTCATTTTCATCGGTACCTCTGACCAGCATCCTGAGCCAACTGCTTTTCATTCTAGTGACACTGTCCTGTGAAATAAGAAGACATCTGAAAAATGATGCTGTCTGTGCTTGATGAAAGGTCATAGCAGAGCATGTGCTAACAATTGTCCCGGCTGCGCTCACTCCACATTGTAATGCTACAGCCTGCCCTTTGTTTTTCCTCATTTGTCCTTCAAGTTATAAGCTCTGCAGACCAGAAACCATTGTCTTTTCTGTGTGGACTGTGTCCCCGTCTCTTACTGCAGTATATATGATCGTGTCTATCTGCCAGCTGAGGCTGGCATTCTGCGAGACTGATTGTGACTTTGTCGGGCAGCGAGTGCAAGGGAGAAAGGGAACCACAACGTCGTAATGGGCAGCAGTGTGTTACTGACCTCCAAGCCTGTATTAAAAGTGGGTCTCTAGTTTGTTATGTATTTTCTCTGCTATTTTACATGCTGTAGGCTTTACTGTGTAAAGTAACACCTTTTCTGTGGTTAGAGACCCTGTTGGTTTGGGGACAGGAAGGGGAAAAACCCCTTGATAAACATAATAAATATAAGTAAAACTGAGAAAACCCATTCTAAATAATGAACTGGAAACCTATGCATAGGTTAAGGTTTTGACTTTAGGGTAACATTTTTCTCTATTGGATTGGGTGAAACAATTTAATACATCCCAAACTTGTTTCTGTTTTATTCACAGAGGGAAGAATTTTGTTGCCAATCTAATTCAACAGCCAAAATAATGCAGTGTTAATAGATTATGTTGATATATTAATTTTGCAGAGTGAACCAGCACTTTCATTACTGCTCTTAAGTGGAGCCTGAGCTGTTTCAAAGTGTTCATATGCAAGAGGTAAAATGATATCTGAAGTTTCAGCTGCTGCCTCAGAGAGCTGTCAAACAAGGATCCCGCAGTGCTCTCCAATACTTCCTTTCTGATCAGCAAGGACACAGGTACAAATGTACTCCTTGCATTTACTTTCCTTAAAGATATAAAAAGCAGTTTCCTTAAACCCAAAAGTTTGAGGTGAAGTTGGTTGCAATTTATACAATTGTTTAATGTATAAAAACTCTAGTTCTGTACAGCATTAAATCTAGTTTCTAATTTAATTAACTAACAAGCAGAATAATTACATACAACATCTCATGAGCACATATAACATTTTTCTTCTTCCTGTTTAACTGCACTGTGCTTTACTTCCTTCTGTAAGCAGATGACTTTCCTTCTTTTCTTCCCCTCAAAAATACAGATACCACAAAAACTTATCCAAATTAGATGATAATGAAAATCAAATATGAAGTAAAGACAAAGATTTGTATTTTTTCTCTTTTGTGCTAGTGACATTATGAGGCTGTATGGGGTGGTCACATCACTTTTAACTTCTCTTTTCTATTCTGCTCTAGGAAATCTTGATTGATAATAACTTTTTTAGTACTACAGTATGGCAACATTTTGCTGAAAGACTGTGAAGGCTGGTAGATTTTAATTTATTATTTCTTATCTATTTTTAGAAGAAGCAATCTGCCAGACAGAGAATTGTGAGCAATGATGGTCTTGACAAATTTTACAATGGCTAAAGTTCTGTAAAAAAGTGGACACAGTCATTTTATAGTGGGTGATTGGCTCTGTACAACCCAAAAGTTGAACTGTAACTCAGAAGCTGACCATTAAATTAATCTTTCTGGAATTCTGCTGATTCACAAATAAATGATGCCACATCATCTTATTCTCAAACTAAGTTTTCACAGTATTTGACAACCTAGGGAAAAAAAACTATTGCTACATATATTTATGATTATATTTTTCATTTTAACTACTTAATTCTTGTAAAGTCTTTTTTTTGTCAATTTATAAAAAAAGAAAAATTTTAATTTTATTTACTATTTCTAGAGCTCTTAGAAGAGAGATATCTACATGAGCAAATACTGTGTACACGTACACACACTCTCCAACCTGTAGAATTTTTTTTTCTCCTCTTCCAAAGGGTAAAGATGCATTTCTGCGATAATGGTGCCAGTGAAGTGGAGCAGGGTATTCAAAATCGTATCTTCTCTGCAGAACTAATAATAGCTGCCTAGCTGATGTGTCTGTGGATCGTATGATGAAACTATCATGGTTCTAGCAACCCCCTTTGATCTGGCAGGGAGAACTGAAATTACAGCTTTGAGTGGGTGAGGGCTATTTGCAAGGTCTCCTGCCAAGGCCGCTAAGACATATATTGTGGGGTAATTCCTGGAATTTTGCCAGTTACAAACAGGGGCCCCCAACAAGCCTATTACAATAGGAATGAGGCTGGAATGCCACTTTGCTGTGCTCTATTTTCCACTGTCCCTGCTCTGCTGACCACCAGAGCAAAAATAAATTAGGGGAATTTTTTTTCACTGTAATGTCTGCCATCCCTTATTATATGTTATAATTTATAAATAGTTCATCTGATTAACTGTGATTTTTTTCTTTTTAATACTCATAAGAAATATTTTCACACTGACGTCCCTCCCTGTTTCTCTTTGCAAGTAGCAGGGCAAGGTGATGTGCATCCACTCTATTTTGTTATGAAGACTTAAATCTTTAATGGCCTTTTGTTGCTGAAGTTTAGGAGGACCAGAATTAAAATTCAGGTTTTATGTACCATTTTAAAGTCATGGCTTTAAAATAAAAAGTTAGAGTGGAGTAAACTAAATTCTGCTTTTGTGTCAAGATCTAAACACTCTGAATCCTCTGAGTTCCTCTGAACATCGTTTTTTAAGAATGTTATCATTAAAAAGTCCTGTTAGTCTAAACCATTGACAGTTCAGTAAAATGTTTTATCTTGGTTCCCAGACCTAAGTTATCCACTCTCAGTTATGGTGGGATCAATATTCATGTGCTGGTGTATTTTGGTGGAAAGTCTGGCTTTTGACAGAAACAGAGTTGTTGCCTTAAAATAGGGAATGGCTACTGACTTGCAATAATATGTACTAACAATAAGGGATTTTGGAGTTTGGATGTGGGTGTCCAATAAGGAGGTTTTCTTAAGAGAAATGTTCTTGGTTATATTAAAACAGTAACTTTACAGGTCTGGAACAGGCTCCTTGTAATGTGGTATGAAGTATGAGATGCAGAAGTTTGGAAAGGGATTTTTTTTTTTTTTCTCCCAGGTTGTTCATCTTGGAACCATTTAGGCATTAAAGTACTCTACTGTATGTTGCACACACATGTGGTTTAACACACAAACTGAATAGCCTCTTGCTCTTTTCTTCAAGGTTTCAGAATCTGATTTTATAGTTTTTGGCAGTCTGTACCTAGAAGTTTGAAAATTGTTCTATAAGCAATATCTTGTGGTCATAAATTATCACAGCCATTTTAAGTTTGTAAAAACCCTACATAAATCTCCACGTAAGCACAACAATAAAAAGTGCAAATGTATTTAGTAATGTTTCTTGGGTCATCATTGCTCTGAGTTGTGTGTAACAGCAACCTAAAAACTACAACTGGAAAGCTATCTTATTACCTTTTTGTTAACTCCCACCATAACATACTGCAGCAGTAAAATCACTAAGCTTTGCTGTTTATTGCCCTTTTGATATGTGGCAACATAGTGGACCACAGGCACTCCAGAACAGGAGGAGGCTTTTTTACAATATTAATAGTACAGATGTCAGATCTTTCACAGAATCACAGAATCACAGAATCACTGAGGTTGGAAGGGACCTCTGGAGATCATCTAGTCCAACCCCCCTGCTCCACCAGGGTCACCTAGAGCACATTGCACAGGATTGCATCCAGGCGGCTTTTGAATATCTCCAGAGAAGGAGACTCCACCACCTCTCGGGGCAACCTGTTCCAGTGCTCTGTCACCCTCACAGTGAAAAAGTTTTTCCTCATGTTAAGATGGAAGTGTCTGTGTTTCAGTTTGTGCCCATTGCCTCGCGTCCTGTCGCTCGGCACCACTGAAAAGAGTCTGGCCCCATCCTCTCGACACCCTCCCTTCAGATACTTATACACATTGATAAGATCTCCTCTCAGCCTTCTCTTCTCCAAGCTAAACAGGCCAAGCTCTCTCAGCCTTTCCTCATAAGAGAGATGCTCCAGTCCCCTAATCATCTTTGTGGCCCTTCGCTGGACTTGCTCCAGTAGTGCCACATCCCTCTTGTACTGGGGAGCCCAGAACTGGACGCAGTACTCCAGATGTGGCCTCACCAGGGCTGAGTAGAGGGGGAGAATCACTTCCCTCGACCTGCTGGCAACACTCTTTCTGATGCAGCCCAGGATACCATTGGCCTTCTTGGCCACAAGGGCACATTGCTGCCTCATACTTAACTTGGTGTCCACCAGCACTCCCAGGTCCTTCTCAGCAGAGCTGCTTTCCAGCAGGTCAACCCCCAACCTGTACTGCTGCATGGGGTTATTCCTCCCCAGGTGCAGGACCCTGCACTTCCCTTTGTTGAATTTCATGAGGTTCCTCTCTGCCCACCTCTCCAGCCTGTCCAAGTCTCTTTGAATGGCAGCACAGCCCTCTGGCGTATCGGCCACTCCTCCCAGTTTTGTATCATCAGCAAACTTGCTGAGTGTGCACTCTGTGCCTTCATCCAGGTCATTGATGAAGAAGTTGAACAAGACTGGACCCAGTACTGACCCCTGGGGGACACCGCTAGCTACAGGCCTCCAACTAGACTCTGTACCACTGATCACAACTCTCTGAGCTCTGCCATTCAGCCAGTTCTCAATCCACCTCACTGTCCACTCATCTAACCCACACTTCCTGAGCTTGTCTATGAGGATGCTATGGGAGACAGTGTCAAAAGCCTTGCTGAAGACTAGGTAGACAACATCCACTGCTCTCCCCTCATCTACCCAGCCAGTCATTCCATCATAGAAGGCTATCAGATTGGTTAGGCATGATTTCCCCTTGGTGAAGCCATGCTGACTACTCCTGATCACCTTCTTTTCCTCCACATGCGTGGAGATGGCTTCCAGGATGAGCTGCTCCATCACCTTTCCAGGGATGGAGGTGAGGCTGACTGGCCTGTAGTTCCCTGGGTCCTCCTTCTTGCCCTTTTTGAAGACTGGGGTGACGCTGGCTTTCTTCCAGTCCTCGGGCACCTCTCCTGTTCTCCATGACCTTTCAAAGATGATGGAGAGTGGCTTAGCAATAACATCCGCCATCTCCCTCAGCACTCGTGGGTGCATCCCATCAGGGCCCATGGATTTGTGGGTGTCAAGTTTGCTTAAATGATCTCTAACCCACTCCTCCTCCACCAAGGGAAAGTCTTCCTCTCTCCAGACTTTCTCTCTTGCCTCCAGGGTCTGGGGCTCCTGAGGGCTGGCCTGAGCAGTAAAGACTGAAGCAAAGAAGGCATTCAGTAACTCTGCCTTCTCTGCATCCTTCGTCACCAGGGCACCCACCCCATTCAGCAAAGGGCCCACGTTTTCCCTAGTCTTCCTCTTGCTGCTGATGTATTTGAAGAAGCCCTTCTTGTTGTCCTTGACATCTCTAGCCAGATTTAATTCCAAACGGGCCTTAGCCTTCCTCGTCGCATCCCTGCATACTCTGACAACATTCCTATATTCCTCCCAAGTGGCCTGTCCCCCTTTCCACTTTCTGTATACTTCCTTCTTCTGGTTGAGTTTTGCCAGGAGCTCCTTGCTCATCCATGCAGGTCTCCTGCCTCCTTTGCTTGACTTCTTACTCATAGGGATGCACCGCTCTTGAGCCTGGAGGAAGTGATGTTTGAATATTAACCAACTCTCTTGAACACTCCTTCCTTCCAGGGTCCTCACCCATGGGATTCCTCCAAGTAGGTCCCTGAAGAGGACAAAGTTTGCTCTCCTGAAGTCCAGGGTTGCGATCCTACTTGGTGCCCTGCTGCCTCCTCGCAGGATCCTGAACTCCACCATCTCATGGTCACTGCAGCCAAGGCAGCCCCCAACCTTCACATCTTCCACCAGTCCTTCTTTGTTTGTTAGTACGAGGTCCAGCAGCACACCTCTCCTTGTTGGCTCCTCCACCACCTGGGTCAAGAAGTTGTCACCAATGCTCTGCAGGAATCTCCAGGACTGTTTGTGCCTAGCTGTGTTGTCTTTCCAGCAGATATCGGGGTGGTTGAAGTCCCCCATGAGAACCAGGGCCTGGGATTGTGAGGCTACTTCCAGCTGTCTGTAGAAGGCCTCATCCACTTCCTCATCCTGATCAGGTGGCCTGTAGTAAACACCCACAACAGTGTCACCTCTATTAGCCTGCCCTTTGATCCTTACCCATAAGCTCTCGACTCGCTCTTCATCCACCCCTAGGCACAGCTCCATACATTCCAGTTGCTCTCTCACATAAAGAGCAACTCCACCACCTCGCTTTCCTGGCCTGTCTTTCCTAAAAAGTACGTAGCCATCCATGACAGCACTCCAGTCATGCGAGCTATCCCACCATGTCTCTGTAATGGCAATGAGATCATGGCCCTGCGACCGCACACACATCTCTAGTTCTTCCTGTTTGTTCCCCAAGCTGCGTGCATTGGTGTACAGGCATTTCAGGGAGGTGATCGAGCATGCAGGTTTCCCAGGAGGGATACAAGAGGGTCCTCCATAGCCACATCCCATGCGCACTTCCCTGGCTGCATTCACCTGTTGGAGGCATCCTGACTTGAGCAGTCTTTTGCCAACTACCCTGTCACTCTAACTCTCCCCTTCCCCCATCTTTCCTAGTTTAAAGCCCTCCTTACCAGGTTGGCCAACCTGTTGGCAAAGACCCGCGTGCCCCGCCTCGTGAAGTGGATCCCATCTCTCGCCATCAGTTGTTGATCTTCAAACAGGGTCCCATGGTCGTAGAAACCAAAACCCTGTTGCCAACACCAGCGGCGCAGCCAGTCATTAACCTGGAAAGTCCGTCTCCTCCTCCTCTCATCCATCCCCCTCACTGGCAGGATTGAGGAGAAGATGACCTGGGCTCCCAGACCCTTGACCACCATCCCCAGAGCTCTGAAATCCTGCTTGATGGTCTCCAGTTTGCCCTTGGTGTCATTGGCGCCCACATGGAAGAGCAGCAGTGGGTAATAGTCCGAAGAATGGACGAGCCTAGGCAGTCTTTGCATGACATCTCTCACACGAGCCCCCGGCAGGCCACAAACCTCTCTAGACAAGAGGTCAGGTCGGCAGATAGATGCCTCCGTCCCCTGTAGCAGGGAGTCCCCCACAACAATCACCCGCCGCTTTTTCCGGGTGTTCCGGTAGGGCACAGGGTCTGTTGTCCCGGTTACTTCCCTGGCAGCCATGCCCATCTCCTCCTCATCCTGGAGGGCACTAAACCTGTTCTTCAGCTTCAGGTCTTCAGGAGGAGTAGGAGCCTTTCTCCTCCCACGAGCAGTGACCAGTTTCCAGCCTTCTTCTATGATGTTATGATGTACCATTTCACACGGCACAGAGCCCTCTGGCAACTCCACTGCTGCAGGGGGTTGGGACTCCCGAAGCTGCACAGTCTCCGAGAATACCCTGTCTATCTCTTGCTCTGCTTCTCGGATGCTGCGCAGCCTACTAACCTCCTCCTGTAACTCCCTTACCTGACGACACAACTCGTCAACAGCAGCACACCTCCTGCAGGAGAGCTGGCTGCCAGCCCAGGCCTCCCGGAGAGGCCCCAAGCACTCCCTGCAGCCTGAGACCTGTAGAGCTGCATCTACTGTCAGAGGGCCAGTCTGGGTCCAAGCCTCTGACACAGCAACTCCAGCAGCCGCTGGGGAACGTGCTGTGCGGCGTGTCACGACCATATTGGGGAAGTGTACACCGCAGGGAACAGAAATGAAGGTCCCTTCGCACGTCCCTTCGCGCGCCCTTCTGCGCAAACTGCTGCGCAAACTGCTGCGTCTGTTACCTGCGCTCTGGGAGCTGCGCTCTAGGCCTGGCTCTTATATAGGCCTCTCCCTAGCACTGACTCACAGGGTGCTTGACCGCCCAATCAAGGGCCACTGGGATCAAAGGCCCCAACCCCCTCTGGTCAGGGGCAACCCAGAGAGCTCGTTAGCAGCAGCCACTCCTAGCTGGAGCTTTTCCCACGAGCTTTTCCCAGGAGAAGTCAAGGCCTCCTGCAGTTGTCCTTGCCTAGCTTCCCCTTTCCTGTTCACAGCGATCACCTTCTAGGTCCTCGGGGGTCCTCAGAAAGCCCACAACTTCCACAAGATCCTCAAGTTCTAGTCAGAGCCCAACCACTGCTGCGCAAACTGCTGCGTCTGTTCGCTGCCTCTGTTAGCTGCGCTCTTTGCCTCCTTGGAGCCAACAAACCAAATGTGATTGTTGTGGGCTTCCTGGGAAGCCTACTTCATGCAGCCTCTGCGTTCTTTATTTACTGGTAGAGAGAGCATTGCTCAGCACATGGCTGGCATTACTCTTGGTCATTTGGGGAGAATATTATCTAAATGACTGAACTGTTATTGGAAACATCCCTGCAAGTTCAGCTGTAATATGTGCTTTATGAACTTACAGGAAAACATCGTTCCTGCTTCAAAGAGCTAATAATGAGGTTCAAAATGAGGCACACCATATCAAAAGAGAGATATGATATAGGAGGGAAGGAATACAGAAGAAGGTGCTTTTGTCCAGTGGGACATAGCAGAATTGTGCCTTTAGTTCCTAACGGCTTTAAGTAGCTCAGTTTAAGAATTTTAATTGTAGTTGCCCCAACTGGTACCCACTTTCACATGTGTGCCCCAGTTCACAGCAGAACTTGAGCTGAATGCAAGCCCTGCGCTGCTTTCCTCAGCGGAGCAGTGACCCAGATATGTTAGCAGCTAAACAGCTGCAGAGCACCAGCATCAGCTGGTGAATGCAGGCTCTCAAGTGACAAAATTAGAAATGCAAGCAGCTGGATAAGATTTCTGTAGTGTACCTGATGAACTGGTGTGAATACATTTCCTTCTGTAGCTGCAAATAAGTTCATAAAATAAAAATATTCTCCCCAAGTGCTTTTTTAATTTCATTGAGTTCTCTAATCACCTTTGAAGTTTTACAGGAATGTTATATTGTGAGGAGCAGGGCAAGATTTACCCCAAAATTCTCATTTTCCAAGTAGTTAGTGAAACGAAATGTAAGACTGTTTTCCTAGGTTAATAATGATGCCAGGACCTTCTTGGAATGAGTTGACTCAGACCTGCAGAGTCAGTAGGCCAGATGAATGCCTGCATGTGCCGCAGGAAAGGATGAGCCTTTGCCATATCTTGGCTTTTAAAATTGAGAAGAAATGCAGAAAGCAGAGAGACTCAAAGGGAAAGAGTATATTTTTGGATGACTGAAAAAGGCACAGTAGGTTTATTGGTTAGAATAGTGCTTATGTATGAACATTTTTCCAGACAGGGAATATTATTTTATATGACTTCTGGAGAATGGGGTCCAAATTCCTGCACCATGGTAGGCAGGGCATGCAGCTGAATGTGGGTCTTCTGTTATATCCTCAGAAATGACATAACAGGTAAGGTATTAGAGTGAACGTTCTCAGTTTTATCACAGATTTCTTCCTATTGCTGAGAAACTTCTCCCGTCACATCTGCTGTGAACATGCTCTTTAGAGGTTTTTGGTTTCAACTCCTGATAGTTTCTCATCAAACATATTTTTCTGAAGCTCTGCACCAGAGACGATGGTTGTGAAGGAAAGGTCGGTATGCCAGTACTGTGTACACATCTCAGAATGGAAAGAATTGATTCATCATCCCGAACAGCTCAGAGTAACCATGCTCCAAGCCTCTTACTCTCAGTGGCCCTTTACGGCTAGCTAAGATCTCTTTAAGACTGGCTGAGCCTGTTCCTGTTAGATTTACCACATGTCCTCCCTGACAGATGGCCATTCTCCCTTGCTCCTGTGTGTCAGCACTCCTGAAACTGCTGTTGCTGCAATGCAGTTCAGCAAAAGCAGACCTGGAGCAGAGCTATTCAGGCAGTACAAAAAAGCCCTCTTGTGTAAACAGCTCATTGACTGCAGAAATATTTTGCAAGCAGTGTATGCGGCAGGTGCTTTTTTGCTTTTCTAGCTATTTCTCATGTAGATAATTACTCAGTGGAGATGATAAATACCTTACATAGAAAACAAAGTTGCCGAACCTTCCAGCTAATACTGACTGGTAGTTGCTGTCTGGCGCAATCTGGTTGGTGAGTTGGAAGCAGAACCCTCTGGAAGGGTCATAATCCCAAATCATACATCTTAAGAAAATCTGTTTTGATATGACTATGTCATAGGGGTCTGATGAAAACAGTTTGTGCATGCACACCAGCTTTTCTTATAGTTTTCCCCCTTTGATCTTTTGTCTTTTGCAAAGATCACTCACCATTCCATTGATCCTGGGCACACAAGTATAAGTAAGCTGAGCTGATTTTCATTTCTGCGTGTTGAGCTGAAGGATATGATCTGCAAGGTGAGAGCGCTCTGCTTTTGTGCTCTGCAGCCCATATATATATGTTCTATTTAGTAATATTTATTTCAAATTTTTTCCAAAAACTGTAATAAGGATTTTGTTTAAATGAGTATTCCATATTTGTGGCATGCGAAAGCACTACAACAAGGCATTACTCTAATCCAGCTCTTATGTTTCGCATTTGAACTGTACAGATTGTACTTTTATGGTTTCCCAAGGAGACGAGGTTTATGAGCTTATCCTATCTGTGTCTCTGTTTTTGTCAGTCTTCCCTTTCCTCCCTCTCCCTCTTTCTTCCTCAGTCTTCACCAATAACTTTTGAACCTACTGGCCAACTGCAGTCACATTTGATAGAAGAGAAGAGGTCTGAGATATATTCAGTTCCTAAAAGTTTCATGAAAACTGGCAGTCTCAAAAAAGTTGCCCTCCAAGGAGGAAAAGGCTTACACTGTAAATGTAATCTTCAGTAGAGAGCAGATAATCCACGCAGGGGCAGCTCTAAAAAACTCATTGTATCATGAATTCTGCTGTTTGTGGATATAGTTAGCATCAGGATTAATCATAGAAGGGCTGTTGTACGGATTTTGTGGAAACATTTTGCAGTCAGGCCTTGATTTATTTTCATTGCTTATTTGCATGCTTCCTGTATATATGACATCCAGCCCACTGGTGGATGCATACATGCACACATCTCATCACCATAAGACAGGCTGAGTGCTGAAAGGTTAGCTTTGGAGTGTCTTTACTTCCTTCTGTTTCTACTGATAAACAAAAAGTAAGATGTATTAACATGAACAGTATGTACTTTTAAAAAAGGTGTGTAGTAGAATGTGTTGAAAAGGCAAAACAGTTTCAGCGTGAATGACTTACTCCCTTGGAGAGTAACTGTTGCATCAAATGCTCCTGCAACCCAAACCATCTTCTGAGGATATAATATGGTACTAGCATGCTACATTTTCCTTTTTTCTCTCAAACGCAAAAGAAAATCTGGCTCTTCTCCCTTGTAAGTCATTGGTAATGCTCCAGGTGACGGCCAGCAGAGGCCCTTACTGAGAGCGAATGGTTTCCCTACCCACTAATGTCATCAGCTCCTGCAATCAGTCATCCGATGTGTCCAGGATGGCTGGACAGACACCACTATGGGGTAGAGTCACTCCGTGTATGTGCAAGAACCATTCGCCCAGAGTTTTTGAATATCCTGCAGCACGGACTGCTAGACATAAAAAACAGTAGTAAGGATGGTGATAGCATGTAAAGTAATGCAGGAGAAGTGACTGACTTGAAATAGGAAGAAATGGACATGTTTACATACTTTTCAGAGGCCTATATATACTGTTATCTTCCCAGGCAGGGTTAAAAAACAACAAATATACACACACACACATATGTATATATGTGTGTGTATCTATCTATCTGTCTTTTTTAATGAAAGCACCACCTGGAATGTGCTAATTCTCACTGCCCAGTGTCAATGTTTTCTCTTTTCTCACATTGTCTGTACATCTCACAAGTGTAATAAAAAGGCCTGGGTATGCAGTCATGACTCACTAGCAGCTGATCTCAGCAACTATGCGATCTGTTGTTTATCTCAGAGGTAAAGGAGGGTGGGGCTTTTTTATGTACAGAGCTGTACTTTTTGATATTTAATATTTCAGGTCTCCTTCCCACTGACAATCTGGAGCAGGCAGGGGTCATGACTTAACTTGTCCATAAAGTACACAGCACAATATTGATGCTATAAAGATAAGCAATGTTCATTACAAAGACCACATTAAAATCACATACTTGAAGAGGCAAGTATTTGGATGCTAGGGCATGCTGGATTTATGATTGTCTTTGTGTTATTAATTCAGTCACTACACACACAAGCATAATTATCGGAGCTGGCTGATAATTCAGTAACAGATATTTTGTTTGAATTTCATAGTGCATTAAATATTTTAGAATTCTGCACTGACATATATTTAATGAAATATAAAATGTCTTAGAGGAAAGAATTTAAAAAATATATCTGTTTTCCTGTCAGAGTGGTACCTTGGCAAGACTGAAACAACACTAGCTGTTTCAAAGAGATGCTTATTTCAAATTAGGGCTAATTACGAATGCTCTCCTTAATTACCTGATTACAGCCTCATTAATGTGTACAGATTGAATGCACAAGAAAGCTAAGTTATTTATATGTGAATTTCTGTAGATCTCAATCAGACTGGGATTTGATTACCCAAATGTAGGTACCTCTTGTCATTTGAGACACGAAGGTGTCCCACCTGGCTCCCAGCTGCTGCTTCTGAGGGAGCTGGCGGATGTTATTGCTAGGCCACTCTCCATCATCTTTGCAAGGTCCTGGAGAACAGGAGAGGTGCCTGAGGACTGGAAGAAAGCCAGTGTCGCCCCAGTCTTCAAAAAGGGCAAGAAGGAGCACCCAGGGAACTACAGGCCAGTCAGCCTCACCTGCATCCCTGGAAAGGTGATGGAGCAGCTCATCCTGGGGGCCATCTCTAAGCCTGTGGAGGACAAGAAGGTGATCAGGAGTGGTCAGCATGGCTTCACCAAGGAGAAATGATGCTTAACCAGTCTGATAGCCTTCTGTGCCGGAAGGACTGCCTGGGTAGATGAGGGGAGAGCAGTGGATGTTGTCTACCTTGACTTCAGCAAGGCTTTCGACACTGTCTCCATAACATCCTCATAGACAAGCTCAGGAAGTGTGGGCTAGATGAGTGGACAGTGAGGTGGATTGAGAACTGGCTGAATGGCAGAGCTCAGAGTGTTGTGATCAGTGGCACAGAGTCTAGGTGGAGGCCTGTAGCTAGCGTCGCCGCGCCAGGGGTCAGTCCTGGGTCCAGTCTTGTTCAACTTCTTCATCAATGACCTGGGTGAAGGGACAGAGTGCCTCCTCAGCAAGTTTGCTGATGATACAAAACTGGGAGGAGTGTCTGATACCCCAGAAGGCTGTGCTGCCATTCAGAGAGACCTGGACAGGCTGGAGAGGTGGGCAGAGAGGAACCTCCTGAAGTTCAACAAAGGCAAGTGCAGGGTCCTGCACTTAGAGAGGAATAACCCCATGCACCAGTACAGGTTGGGGGTTGACCTGCTGGAGAGCAGCTCTGCGGAGAAGGAGCTGGGAGTGCTGGTGGACACCAAGTTGACCATGAGGCAGCAATGTGCCCTTGTGGCCAAGAAGGCCAATGGTCTCCTGGGGTGCATCAGAAGAGTGTTGCCAGCAGGTGATTGCTCTGCGGAGAAGGAGCTGGGAGTGCTGGTGGACACCAAGTTAAGCATGAGGCAGCAATGTGCCCTTGTGGCCAAGAAGGCCAATGGTCTCCTGGGGTGCATAGGAAGAGTGTTGCCAGCAGGTGGAGGGAGGTGATCCTCCCCCTCTACTCAGCCCTGGTGTGGCCGCATCTGGAGTACTGTGTCCAGTTCTGGGCTCCCCAGTACAAGAGGGATGAGGCACTGCTGGAGACAGTCCAGCGAAGGGCTACAAAGATGATTAGGGGACTGGAGCATCTCTCCTCTGAGGAAAGGCTGAGAGAGCTTGGCCTGTTTAGCCTGGAGAAGAGAAGACTGAAGGGGGATCTTATTAATGTATACAAATATCTGAAGGGAGGGTGTCAAGAAGATGGGGCCAGACTCTTTTCAGTGGTGCCGAGCGACAGGACATGAGGCAATGGGCACAAACTGAAACACAGACGCTTCCATCTGAACATGAGGAAAAACTTCTTGACTGTGAGGGTGACAGAGCACTGGAATAGGTTGCCCAGAGAGGTTGTGGAGTCTCCTTTTCTGGAGATATTCAAAACCCGCCTGGACGTGATCCTGTATAATGTGCTCTAGGTGACCCTGCTTGAGCAGGGGAGTTGGACTAGATGATCTCCAGAGGTCCCTTTCAACCTCGACCATTCTCTGATTCTGTGATTCTGAAAGGTGCAAGTCCTCTTTAGATCTTTTCTCATGTCCCTTAGCCCTGTGCAAACATTTCAGATGCCTGATGGGGTCTTGTGGCACTAGTGCTTACATCCAGGCAGTTAAATCCACACTTACTGACTTTTCAAGCCAGAAAATATGTTGAAATTAGAATTGTATGTACAGTTATGCTAATATGCAGATTTTCTCACATCAGTGGTAATCCAAATAGGAACAGTGCTCACTTGCAGCATATCAGATGTCAACACCTATATGTAATCTGGCATTGCAAAATCTTGTTAAACAAAACCAGACGTGCAGCATAAACAGGAAAACACAGTGCCTAAGTGTAAATGATGCTCCAAGGGAGGTGTATGGACTCGTACATAGTGAAATAATGTAAGACATCATCCTTGTGAATAGAACAATGGGAATACTAATTTAAACCAAAGGGCTATCTAGCTTCTGTCTCTGTCTGTGGCAGGAGCAGATATTTCTGTTTTCTTTTTTTCTTTTTTCTTTTTGGACCTATAAGGAATTCATAATACTTTCCTTGCAAATTTTTGGTAAAATATTTTTTTGTTTACAACCAGCCATAAAGCTAGTCTAGTTGTTTCACTTAAAAAAAAATTTCAGTACTTTTTGGTGGAAAAAAAGTCTCTGTAAGAAGCAGTGACAAGATTGAAAAACTTTCTTTTCAATCTCCTCTTTTGACTGTACCTGCTCAACATTTTATGTCCCAGGCATGGCATAAAATGGTACCTCAAAATCTCTAGTTCTCAGACATAATGTTGAAATACATGCCTTGGAGCATTATTACATGAGATGTATTTATTGCAGAGGTGATATCCAAACACAGACTCTCTTGAAATGTGTGAATCATAATTATTGGCTTGTTGGATAAGCGATAAGTTGACTCTGCACGTCTGTATTCTTTCTTCCCAGAGATATCCTTCTAAGGTGAAGGCTAAGAGTAGTATCATTTCTAATATGCCTATCTGACATTTGGGAGAAGACAGTTTTACATCAGTTCTTCTTCACTGTTATCTTTCTGGGCGAGGTTTCTGTGAGGTCTGTTCTTTTGTTCCTTGATCTCTAAACTTTTTATTTTTGAAAGCACTGGGCTTTGGGAGGTGACTAATCAGCAGATTGCAGCAGATGCACGTAGCAGGGCACAGACCTTTGGGAGGTCTTCAACTCACTAACATTATGTTAGATTGATGTCAGAACTCAGGACCTGTTGGAAGTCATTAGGGCAGCAGCATTAGCGTGCAGCACTGAGGTCAAGGCACAAAAAACTGCCTTACTGGCTAAGGATGTCCTCCAGGGACAAGTTGCTCTGAACTAACTAGCTGCACATTCTTTTCTCCTTGGCCTTCAGGTAATGAGGATCTGAAGCTGAATTGCTAAACTGGTTAGTTCAGCACAAATACTTGAAATAGGATGAACAGCAGAGGAAGTATACAGGAGGGGAGAGAGTCCATCAGTTTTGGTACTTTTAATGTAAGTTTAGGTTTGGAGATCATGTTATTCAATAAAATCAGTATTTTACAGCTATGCTTGCCTCTGGTCAGTGAATGAGAATGACAGAAAGAATTAATTTACAAAAGTAAATGCCTCTAAAGAGGGATATAGAAAATCCATGAAGTTTCATGTGTGCATCTTTGTATGTGCCAAGAGAAAAAGACAGGGAGCATGAACCATGTTTTCTGCAGAAGAAAGTAGGTGTGGATGGGAACTACATGCTCAGTAATTCAGCTGCTGCAGTTATGTTGTCTGTTGACAGATGGAGGTCTGTTGGACTACTTAAAAATGTTTTCACTTTAAAATCTTCCACCTAATGTGTCCTTTTTACTCACCTTTGTTCACATAAGAGAAGGAAAAGGTAGGGAAGCTCTCCATCTGTTTTCAACTGCTTTAGCCTTCATCATTTCCATTGGACAACAAACTATCAACTCTATTCTGTCCTAAAACTTGATTAAAACCCCTGTTTTGTACACTTACTTTTTTAGTAATCATTTGAATAATTGCTACAATGTAATTCTGACAGATAAAAATTGCTCCCAGTGTATAATTTGTGCTGAAGCTGTAGTCTAATTTTGCCCTCTCTTGACATTCTGAGCAATAAAGGGCTGTGCATAGGTACTATTGCTCTGTATTTCCTAAATACTAAAGTTTAATGTAAAGGCCATGTTTTCAGAGTCAAGCAGTACCTTTTTTTTTTTTTTGTCAGTGGTCCTGGCTTTGAATAATTGACATTTTTCATTCCTTCCTGAAATACAATAGTGAATGCATTAAAGGACAGAATAGAAAATATGAAGTTTTGAAAGTTTGTTCTATTTTAATTCAGCATATCAGGATCTGCTTCTATGTTTGTTCAGTATTTATCTTAACTTTGTCAATAATCTAAAGTTTCAATGTTTTACTTAATTCTTCCAATAAAATATAAGGTCTTCCATAAAGTAAAGGCTTTTAGTATTCTTCCCAGATAGTTTCCATGCATTTTTCTGATACAGAATATTTTATTAACTTTAAATAATGTCTTTCATCTCCAAGGGATTGCAAATTCTCAGACCTGTCAGTGTACAGTTTCTCCTGCAGGGGGAAGGCAACAGAAAATACAGGTATGCATGAACTGAGCAACTGAAAGGAGGAAAGGATTTTTAGGGCAAGTGTACAAGAAAAAGAGCATTCCTTTTATGGCTTATTGTCAGGTTCAGCATACAATTTATTTGGTGAGTTTAGATTTCTCTGTTAAAAATTATCAACAAAAAGTCAGTGTGTATCTTTTTACATTTGAGGAACGGTTTACCTGAGCATACCACAGTATTTAGTATTCAAATAGTTATTAATAATTCCTCTTTGGTGGCCATGTCCATGGAATGCTGACCCAATAAATTTTATGCATATTTTTGTTATCTATATCCAGATGATTTCCAAGTAAATATACATAAAGTAATTATTACGCAATTTTAATTGAAAACAAAATTGGTTAGAAAATATTTTTAATTAATGTTCTAACATAGATTTTTGTTTTTTAAATGAAGATTTTTCTGAATGGTCCATTTCAGAAATATAGGAAAATTCCACTTTATTTCACTTTAGGAAAGTAAATCACTGGAAATGCTTCCCTACATAATTTTTATGTTTTATTAGTTTTGTATACAAGGTATGCTGTGTGTCCTTAAGCTGATTGGATAATGACTCAGTCCTGTCTGCTGTAGTAGATAGGCTGAGGTCCACCGGCATGAATGTGTAGATTCCCTGCAGGTTGCTCCAAAAAGCCACCTGCAGGCTCTTGCCCTTCCCTTGTCTTTCCTTTCTCCTCATTCCTCTCCCTGTCTCTTTTTGTGTTGCTGTGGAGCAGGATTCATCAATGTAATAAATACAGCAGTTTGAACAAATTCAGGGTCATGGCTAGCTGATTTAGCTTTTGCTTCTGTAGTATGCAGCAGAGGTTGTTGCTCTGCGCAGGCGTGACTGGGATGGAAGTAGAAAACATTAGGAAAGTTGCATGTTGTGTCTGCTTTTTGTCAGGAAGCATTTGATTTCAGATGTTCCTGGGTCCCTGTCACTCCGTGGACTCCCTGTATCTTCATTACTGACTCCCTCCCTGTCTTTCTTTAGCTAAGCAACAAATCTTACTGACTGACTTAAAGTTAAAATGCTCTGTCATAACCAGAGCTTGTTAGCTATATCTTTATAATTGCCTGCCTAGACGTGTCTTACAAGTGGGAGACTTTGGTCAGCTGAGAGTGCAGCAGTTCTCAAGATCAGCAGTGAGGATCACAAGGATACAAACAAAACATTTTTCAGATACTGCCCAAGCTTCCTATGGGCTTGGGCATGCCGTGCTCTGCTCTGTTTTTGATTCATCAAGCCTTCTTGCAGAATCCCTGCATCTGAAAGGACAACCTCCAAACTCAACTCCCCAGCTTGCCCCCCCACACACACACACCACAAAAAAAACAACAAAACAAAAAAACAGATTAAGTCTGAGCAGCTGAGTTATATAAAGGTTGATGAGTGAACTCTGCTCTCTGCTCACAGTGTTTATGCTTATCTAGTGATAGGTAATTCAGGAACAGCTGCCCATATTGGCATGTTGTTTGCTTTCCTCTAGAAAGCAACATCCTGCCCCAACATTTAAAATCAGCTGTTAATAGAATCAAGTTATGTGAGTTTAGGATTGGCCTAACTTTGCTCCCATTTATCAGCGCAGTGAGTGTTTCCAAATATCCTCCCTAATGCAGTATAGATATGTTGATAGCCTCAGCGGAGGGCAGGGAGAGAGTTCATCAGTATGGAATGTATGTACTGTTGTAATCATGACTGACTAAGGCGCTACACAAGGCACGCTTCATAAGAAAAAGGTAATATCTTTTATTAGGCTAATCAATACAGTTAAAATGTAGGGGAAAAAAAAGTCCTCCAAACTTTCTAATACAACTGCAGCATCTGTTTGTTTCCAGTATTCCTGTTGGTCAAGTTAAAAGGCTCCTCCTCTGTAAATCTTGTCTTGTTTATATGAAAGCAAATTATGCCTGCTGTTTTCGCCCAGCAGCTTGCAATACTTAATAGGTGAACAGTAAGGGAAATAAAATTCCTCCATTCAGCTGTTCCTTGGCTTCTTTCAAGGTCTTTTTTTATTTGACAGAGTAAAACATGTAATCAGGAACATGTAATTTTTAGTGAGCACAGCAGTGATTGTCTGTATTGAGTAGTTAATCAAAACTTGTCTGAACACACAGTCATCTGTTTTTTGAAGCACATACAATGTATTTTACTCTTACTACCAGGAGTTGCGTATGTCTGTTGTATTTGGCCTTAGTAACATAAGAAGTCAAAAAGTCTGAATACAATTGTCAGACTTTATTGGTTAATCTTATAGTCTAAAAATTTAATTAGTTAAAAACATTGTATAAAAAGGGTGGGTTTTTTTAATGTCTTTAGTAAGGCTTTAGAGTAGTCTGATTTAAGAGATAAGAGGCAAGTAGTCTTAAGTGATCTTTTTTTTTCCCCTTGCATGATGAAAACTCAACAGGAAGCGATAATTCTTATAGGAAAAAATATGAACACACATAAGCACATACATTGCCTGTGAAAAGAGAGATGATCCATTTAAGGTGAATGATTCTACTGAAAAATGGATGAAACTTTGAAATAAATCTCCTAATTTCTTTAGTTTAAATGGGAATAGTCAAAAGTGTTAGCATTTGGGTTCTTTTAAAAATCAAAAATGGTAGCTATATACCATGTTCATATAGGTCACTGGCAAAGATATATCAGCAGGTATATATACCTGCTTAATTAATTAAGCTAAATTCAAAACATTAAGTATGAAACCCTGTAGAATAGCTAAGGGACCAGACTGGGGAGCTAGAGCTTCCTTTTCCTCCCTCCGGGCCCTCCAAACTCTCGCACGCTCTTTGCCCAATCCTCACCCTGTCCAGTTCTCCTTCACACAGACTTTTGCAAATGACTCAAACCCAAACTCTCACTCAAACTCAGAAAATCCTGTCAATATTAGTTGTTTACATCTTAAGAAAAAAAAAAAGTCTCCATCTGAAAATCTTCACAGCCATCTGCAGATGGTTCACAAAATATCCAGAGGAGACTCTAAAAAAAGTTTTCCAGAAAAAAAAAAAGTTTTCAAATTCTTTTCCATTGCTTTTGTAACTGCACATACCATTAGAAATGAACAGAGTTTTGATTTAGTAGGCCACTAAAATTACCATATGTTCTACATAATGAAGTCCCAGTACAGTATTCATACTGGGAGGCTGCTGTTCCTTACAAATCAATGCCTATTAGGATACACTGTTCAGTGCATTTATAAAAAGAAGAATGTTGCTAGTAGTGAAAGCGAAATGATCTGCCAAGAATTAACCAAACCACTGCATGATTTGCATTCTGGAGCTGCAACGGTAATTTATACATTGCAAGAGCAGAGAAGCAGCAGTGGTCTATTTTTGCACAAGTTTGTAGATGACCACAGCATGTGCATGAGAGACGAGGAAAGGATGGGGCTGCGGTGAGAGCTGTGGGTGCCATTCTGAGCTCTGCTGCAAACTTCCTAACATCAAGTCACTTAAAACTGTGCTGAGACTCAAGGGCATCTTACTTAAGACCACAGTTCAGATCATCAGTAGCTTGGGTGGCTACACATTGAATCTTTCATATGGCCAGTCAAGAGAAGTAATCTTTCATTAGCAATGTAAATGCTTCTGAGTCTAGATAGCTGAGTTAACTGTTGCTTAAACACACCAGAAGGGTCTATAAATGTTGACATTAATATATACAACATATTTGGGCTCATGTTATGACAGTGTGAACAGAGTGGTCTGTGGAGCTTATTTTGTCCTTTTCAACCATGTATATGGCAGGACTGGATGAGGCACCCTTTGATCTAGCTTGAATGTACATCAAAACATAGGCTAAGTCCAGAGGGCTTTTGTTTGTTTGTTTGATGGGGAAGGTTTATTTTTTAGATTTCTATGTATGTTTTTTTGAAACACTGGAATCTTTATCTGTGTTAGAAGAAGCAAACAAAAATACACTGAATCCCAACCTATGTATAAATTGGTGTAGGTGTGAACCATCAAGAAGTTGGTCTTATGCAGTGAGTTATTTTGTAAACAAACTTGCAAAATAGAAAGGTAATCACACTCCTCTGGGGAGATTAAAAATAAAATAAAAAATGTTTATTTTACCTCAGTTTTCCTGAGGAAGAGTATGTGGCTGTGTGGTATTACTTTGTAAACTTAATTTTAAGTGTAATGCCATAGAGAATGTTCATAGACATTGTTCTGAAGTGATTTATCCTTTAAATCACGGTTGTCTTACCGGCTGCCTTAATCTGATCCTAAAAGTATAAATGAACTCCAAAGCTTTGATCTGGAAGGTTCACAACTCAAAGGAGATTTTCAAGGGCTTTGAAGTTGAGCTCTAGAAGGGACAATGCACTGTGCACTTATTCACTGGGGGAGTGCTGTCATCGTACAACCAAGCCATTGCCAGTGTAAATTCATCACAGTGTTTGATGTAGCATTATTGCATCAGTATTCATTTTGTTTTAGAGTTGGGATATAGGAAAAAAAGGGAGCTTCTTTTGCTGCTTGGCACTTTGTTAATTGAGATAAATGTACATCAGTTTTTTTTTTTCTCCTCTGACAGAACTTTTCAGAATTAAAAAATGTGTCTCTTGGTATCACTCTTTCCGCCTTTGCAGGAAGGTCTGAGAAACTGTTCAGAGATTTTCCTACTTCTATTAGCAGTTTCCACTAAAGTTACCTGTGCCCTTCAGTTGTGATCATATAGGTGAAATCCTGTGCCTGCAAAAAATGTGATTAAAATTACAGAGGCTGTGTGATTACATGGCATTGCAGAGTAATATTTGCAGAGTACAGTAAGTGGTTGATGCCTAAAATAACAATCAAATTTCCATGACTTAATGCTGATATAAACTTCTGAATTAGAAATATGGGATACAGCCCATAGAGAAGCAGAGTGACTTACAAAGCTGAGCACACCTTACCATTAAATCAGTGGGCACTGAGGGTATGACTGGATCTGAATCTGCTGTAAATGCACAATACAGGATATGAAAGCATTATGTGAGTTTCTTCAGATAGGTTGATAAACACATTTTGTTTTTTCTGTCAAGGACTTAGGTGTTTCAGTTCTTGGTCTGTGCCTCTTATGCTGAACTGTGTGGTAGCTCATTGATAAGAGCATTTGATTGAAACCAAGCTTATATTTTTCATGACCTGAACCAGATTAAAACAGAAGCTTTTTCAGATGAAAGGCTTGTAGGTTTATCTTCTCTCCTACCTAGTCCCAAAGAACTGCAAACTTCTTTCTGTAATTTCATGGTCCTTTTGTTGGGAATGAGTATCATGAGACTGGAGATAATGACATGCTTTGACTGGCTGTTTCAATAAAGACAGGATTATGATGGTGAGGGGTTTTTTTCCTCTGTCCTTGTCAGATGGTATGATAAACAAAAGTCAGCTGGCACGTTCATCTTGATACTTCAAGCTGATCTTGGCTTTTTCTCTCTCCTTGTTGATAAGCTAACTATTCTCCACCATTTGCAGCTGAGAAGCACTAATTTTATGAGAATCATACGTTTTGGTCTCGGTTCATCAAACAGTTCAAAAGGTTTGCCTAGACTAACTCAATGATCACTATTCCTTTGCACAGGACATTTTACTGAACCTTTTTTGCATGTGGTTGTTTCCCAGGCTTATATATTCTTCCCTTCAGAATTTCTGCTTGCTTATAGGAACATTATAGCATGGCAGGTTAAGTTCAATCATTATTTTTCCCATTGTGTAAAAACTTGCCTTGTAGCCACTGTCTTCTTACCTGATAAGGATACTGGATCCTTAGCTTGCTATTCTGTTATTGAACTTACTTGGAGCAACTGGTGTCAGCCCTCATCAGAAACTTTGAGCACTTTTGAAAATGTCCATAGTGAATTCTCCTGTCATTTCAGGGAAGACATGAAAGTGCAGGAGGAAGAAGAATATTTTATATCTGATATTTCTTTTCCTTTTTAAAACTGTGTGTGCTTATTGCACAGAGTCAGTGAATTAAAAGCTCATTGGCACATGGCTTAGCTGTAGTTCCCTACACATCTTATCAGCAACCCAGTTAGTGTCTGTGGATGTGATCTATGTAACCACATTCATGAAGTAGCTGCTAGTCAGCAATTGTTTAAGAAAATATGATGCTGTCGTTTGGAGGCCAAGTGAACACACTAACACATGGAGTGCTAAAAATATTGTAGATTTGACCCATCCCATACCTTGTAAGGATGCCAATGTAAATGTAGGCCTGTGGGATCCTCTGCCTGTAAGAAAAGGTATGTCTACATTAGCATTTTGGTTCAGTGTAGGAGTGCAATTTGAACTGTCCCCACTTACTGTTCTTTAGTCTGTATTGTAGAGCGGTCTGCAAGCATGCAGATGGATTTGATTAACATAGTTGAGAAGGTGCATCCCAGCTGTGAATGGCCCTTCAGTCCACAGGACTAGACTAGACATAGTCTGAAGTAAAGACCCAGAGATACATATAGTTTAAATGTTCATTCCTCAGCAGAAAAATTTCTTTACAAGTCTAATTCTATTTTGCTGCACTACTTGCTAAAGTAAATATAGCCAAAGTGTAGCAGGACAGAATACTTTTCCTAATGTATTCATCACTGAAAGGGATTCAATTTTCAGTCTAGTCAGAAATAACTTATATTCTGAAACCGCTTGAGGCCAAAAGCTTAGCTGAATGTTTGTAACGCTGAAGGAGAGCCTACAGAAATGTTTACCCCAGCATTTCTAAGGACATGAGTGCTGCTTGGGACACAAAATGGGACATTATGCCAAATCCAGAACACTCCTGTAAAGGTTCCTTCAGAAATGGTACTTGATGCACACAGCATTTTTTTTTAGCAAGGGTTAATTAAGCCTGGGAAAGGTTTGTCATTATATCAGTTTGTTCAGAAAAATGGTATTATTCACCATGGAGTGACCAGGGGTCTAATTTCCAGATGTTACCAAGTCTACTGTGCAGAAAGCTGGAAGGAAGCATAAAATTAAATTTGTACTACTAGCATAGGCTGGAGGTTATCCCTCACCATCATATCCTCTTTTACTTTCATGCCGGTAAAGTAGTTAATTTGAAAAGGCAACCTTCTTTTAAATTGTTTTTCAGATCTGATACATTTGTCATGCTCTGCTAATCCACATACTTTCTGACCTGACCTGCATTGGTCACTTTTTTAATGTGGTTGATGACAGCCTAATGATCAGTGGTGTCTCATAGATGGAAATTTTGTTTTGCTTCAGGCCACCTAATTGTCTCCAAATTTAACAGTGTCTTGTGGTTTATGTCATATTCTGTCACCACTGCAATCATATTCTTTGTAGCTGTTGAACTTCGGATGGGTATTAATTGCCAGTTTTGATATATGGCAAAAAAGAGCAGGCTGAAATTCACAGAATCACAGAATGGTTGAGGTTGGAAGGGACCTCAGGAGATTATCTAGTCCAACTCCCCTGCTCAAGCAGGGTCACCTAGAGCACATTATACAGGATCACGTCCAGGCGGGTTTTGAATATCTCCAGAAAAGGAGACTCCACAACCTCTCTGGGCAACCTGTTCCAGTGCTCTGTCACCCTTACAGTCAAGAAGTGTTTCCTCATATTCAGATGGAACTGCCTGTGTTTCAGTTTATGCCCATTGCCTCATGTCCTGTCGCTCGGCACCACTGAAAAGAGTCTGGCCCCATCTTCTTGACACCCTCCCTTCAGATATTTGTATACATTAATAAGATCCCCCTTCAGTCTTCTCTTCTCCAGGCTAAACAGGCCCAGCTCTCTCAGCCTTTCCTCAGAGGAGAGATGCTCCAGTCCCCTAATCATCTTTATAGCCCTTCGCTGGACTGTCTCCAGCAGTGCCATGTCTCTTTTGTACTGGGGAGCCCAGAACTGGACACAGTACTCCAGATGCGGCCACACCAGGGCTGAGTAGAGGGGGAGGATCACCTCCCTCCACCTGCTGGCAACACTCTTCCTATGCACCCCAGGAGACCATTGGCCTTCTTGGCCACAAGGGCACATTGCTGCCTCATGCTTAACTTGGTGTCCACCAGCACTCCCAGCTCCTTCTCCGCAGAGCAACCACCTGCTGGCAACACTCTTCTGATGCACCCCAGGAGACCACTGGCCTTCTTGGCCACAAGGGCACATTGCTGCCTCATGGATAACTTGGTGTCCACCAGCACTCCCAGCTCCTTCTCCGCAGAGCTGCTTTCCAGCAGGTCAACCCCCAACCTGTACTGGTGCATGGGGTTATTCCTCCCCAGGTGCAGGACCCTGCACTTGCCTTTGTTGAACTTCAGGAGGTTCCTCTCTGCCCACCTCTCCAGCCTGTCCAGGTCTCTCTGAATGGCAGCACAGCCTTCTGGGGTATCAGACACTCCTCCCAGTTTTGTATCATCAGCAAACTTGCTGAGGAGGCACTCTGTCCCTTCACCCAGGTCATTGATGAAGAAGTTGAACAAGACTGGACCCAGGACTGACCCCTGGCGCGGCGACGCTAGCTACAGGCCTCTAACTAGACTCTCCACATCAGTGGAGCACAACCCTCTGAACTCTGCCAGCCAGCCAGTTCTCAAGCCACCTCACTGTCCACTCATCTAGCCCACACTTCCTGAGCTTGTCTATGAGGATGTTATGGAGACAGTGTCGAAAGCCTTGCTGAAGTCAAGGTAGACAACATCCACTGCTCTCCCCTCATCTACCCAGGCAGTCCTTCCGGCACAGAAGGCTATCAGACTGGTTAAGCATCATTTCTCCTTGGTGAAGCCATGCTGACCACTCCTGATCACCTTCTTGTCCTCCACAGGCTTAGAGATGGCCCCCAGGATGAGCTGCTCCATCACCTTTCCAGGGATGCAGGTGAGGCTGACTGGCCTGTAGTTCCCTGGGTGCTCCTTCTTGCCCTTTTTGAAGACTGGGGTGACGCTGGCTTTCTTCCAGTCCTCAGGCACCTCTCCTGTCCTCCATGACCTTTCAAAGATGATGGAGAGTGGCTTAGCAATAACATCCGCCAGCTCCCTCAGCACTCGTGGGTGAATCCCATCGGGGCCCATGGATTTGTGGGTGTCAGGTTTGCCTAAATGATCTCTAACCCCATCCTCCTCCACCAAGGGGAAGTCTTCCTTTCTCCAGACTTTCTCTCTTGCCTCCAGGGTCTGGTGTTCCTGAGGGCTGGCCTGAGCAGGAAAGACTGAAGCAAAGAAGGCATTCAGTAATTCTGCCTTCTCTGCATCTTTGTCACCAGGGCACCCACCCCATTCAGCAGCGGGCCCACATTTTCCCTAGTCTTCCTCTTGCTACTGATATATTTGAAGCCCTTCTTGTCCTTGACATCCCTTGCCAGATTTAATTCCAAATGGGCCTTAGCCTTCCTCGTCGCATCCTTGCATACTCTAACAACTCCTATATTCCTCCCAAGTGGCCTGTCCCCCTTTCTACTTTCTGTCTACTTCCTTCTTCTGGTTGAGTTTTGCCAGGAGCTCCTTGCTCGTCCACACAGGTCTCCTGCCCCCTTTGCTTGACTTCCTACTCATAGGGATGCTCTGATCTTGAGCTTGGAGGAAATGATGCTTGAATATTAACCAGCTCTCTTGGACCCCCCCCTTCCTTCTAGGGCCTTAACCCATTGGATTCCTCCAAGTAGGTCCCTGAAGAGGCCAAAGTGTTCTCTCCTGAAGTCAAGGGTTGCAATCCTACTTAGTGCCCTGCCTCCTCCTCGCAGCATCCTGAACTCCACCATCTCATGGTCACTGCAGCCAAGGCTGCCCCGACCTTCACGTCTTCCACCAGTCCTTCTTTGTTAGTACAAGGTCCAGCAGCACACCTCTCCTCCTTGGCTCCACCACCACCTGTGTCAGAAAGTTGTCACCAATGCTCTGCAGGAACCTCCGGGACTCTTTGTGCCTAGCTGTGTTGTCTCTCCAGCAGATATCAGGCTGGTTGAAGTCCCCCATGAGAACCAGGGCCTGGGATCATGAGGCTACTTCCAGCTGTCTGTAGAAGGCCTCCGCCACTTCCTCTTCCTGATCAGATGGCCTGTAGTAAACACCTGCAACAGTGTCACCCATGCTAGCCTGCCCTTTAATCCTTACCCGTAAGCTCTCAACTTGCTCTTCATCCACCCCTAGGCAGGGCTCAATACGTTTCAGTTGCTCTCTCACATAGAGAGCAACTCCACCACCTTGCCTTCCTGGCCTGTCTTTCCTAAAAAGCATCCCTGACAGCACTCCAGTCATGTGAGCTATCCCACCATGTCTCTGTAATTGCAATGAGATCATGGCCCTGCGACCGCACACAGATCTCTAGTTCTTCCTGTTTATTCCCCATGCTGCATGCATTGGTGTACAGGCATTTCAGAGAGGTGACTGAGCACGCAGGTTTCCCAGGAGGGATACAAGAGGCTCCTCCATAGCCATGTCCCGTGCGCACTTCCCTGGCTGCATGCACCCACTGGAGGCATCCCGACTTGAGCCACGTTTTGCCAACTACCCTGTCACTCTAACTCTCCCCTTCCCCTGTCTTTCCTAGTTTAAAGCTCTCCTTATCAGGTTGGCCAACCTGTTGGCAAAGACACACGTGCCCCGCTTAGTGAGGTGGATCCCATCTCTCGCCATCAGTTGTCAATCTTCAAACAGGGTCCCGTGGTCGTAGAAACCAAAACCCTCTTGCCAACACCAGTGGCGCAACCAGCTGTTAACTTGGAAAGTCCGTCCCCTCCTCCTCACATCCATCCCTCTCACTGGCAGGACTGAGGAGAAAGTGACCTGGGCTCCCAGACCCTTCACCACCATCCCCAGAGCTCGGAAATCCTGCTTGATGGTTTCCAGTTTGCCCTTGGTGTCATCAGTGCCCACATGGAAGAGCAGCAGAGGGTAATAGTCTGATGAGTGGACAAGCCTTGGCAGTCTTTCCATGATATCTCATATTCAAGCCCCTGGCAGGCAACAAACCTCTCTAGACAGGAGGTCAGGTCAGCAGATAGGTGCCTCCGTCCCCTGCAGCAGGGAGTCACCCACAACAATCACTCGCCGCTTCTTCCGGATGCTCCCACATGGCACAGGGTCTGTTGTCCCAGTTGCTTCCCTTGCAGCCATGTCCAGCTCCTCCTTATCCTGGAGGGCACTAAACTTGTTCCTCAATTGCAAGTCTTCAGGAGGAGTAGGAGCCTTTCTCCTCCTATGAGGAGTGACCAGCTTCCAGCCACCTTCTACAGTGTTATGATGTACCGTTTCACACGGCACAGAGCCCTCCAGCAGCTCCACTGCTGTGGGGGCCTGAGACTCCTGGAGCTGTACAGTCTCCAAGAATACCCTGTCTGTCTCCTTCTCATCCTATTGGACGCTACGCAGCCTACTGACTTCCTCCCGTAACTCCCTTACTTGACGAAACAACTCGTCAACAGCAGCACACCTCCTGCAGGAGAGCTGACTGCCAGCCCAGGCCTCCCGGAGAGGCCCCAAGCACTCCCTGCAGCCTGAGACCTGTAGAGCTGCATCTGCTTTCAGAGGGTCTGTCTGGGTCCCAGCCTCTGACACAGCGACTCCAACGGCTACTGGGGAATGTGCTCTGTGGTGTGTCATGACCATACTTGAGGAAGCGTACACCGCAGGGATTGGAAACAAAGATGCCTTCTTACATTCTGCTGCACAAACTGCTGCCCTCTGGGAGCTGCACTCTAGGCCTGGCTCTTATATAGGCCTCTCCCTAGCACTGACTCACAGGGTGCTTGACTGCCCTAATCAAGGGCCACTGGGATCAAAGGCCCCAACTCCCTCTGGTCAGGGGCAACAGAGAGCTCGTTGGCTGCTCCTAGGTAGAGCTTCTCCCAGAAAAAGTTAAGGCCTCCTGCAGTTGCACTTGCCTGGCTTCCCCTTTCCTGTTCGCAGTAATCACCTTCTAGTTCCTCGGGGGTCCTCAGAAAGCCCCACAACTTTCAACAAGGTCCTCAAAAGTTCTAGTCAGAGCCCAAACACTGCTGCGCAACCTGCTGCGTCTGTTCGCTGCTTCTGTTAGCTTCCCTATCCTTGTGATAGTTTGGGAACTAAGAAATGGTGTGAATGTGCTAGTCAGATATTATTGTAACATATAACATATGATTGCTATGTGATATTTAATATATTATGCTCACACATGCAAACACAGGAGTGTATTTGTGTATATTTCAAATGAAGCTTACATGGCCTCCTACATCACATTTCAAGCCTCTTTTACGAAAGCAAATCTTGAGTTTCTAAAGCTGATAACTTTCCTATCAATAATAGACTTTATCAATAGGAAAATTATCTCCTGCTGGCCTGATTTGCTGCAACTACATCAAAGCACCTGTGCCTCATCCCCGTCATTGGGCCAATTTGCATATTTATCTCACATAGGATGGGGTGGGGGGGGGGAGAGGGCTTCAGCCCCACTTTCTGGGACACTGGCAGAACTTGCCCTCCCAGCTGCTCTGCAACTCTATAGTTTCTCTCTGGCTCTTCCCCAGAGAAGGGCTGCAGAAGGGAGATGCAATGTGACTGCATGTGAATGCTGTGCTGTGTTGTCTCTTCCCCATCCTGGCAGCTCCACACTGTACAAACAGCCCCTCATCATGAGATCTGACATAGGGTTGCTTAAACTGGAGCAGCTGAGAGAGTGCTCATCCCTCCCCTTGCTGCCCCTCATATCACTGCTATACCCAAACCCTAGCCATGTTATGAAGCTGCAAGAATGCTGTTGCCACAGAAAAAGCTTTTATTCTGTGTGATTGCAAGACCCACAGACTGGCTGCATAGACACTTCTCCACTTGGAAAGGAAGACATGGAAGAAGAGAAGCCATGACCTTACTGAAGATTATTTCACAAAGAATTTTTATTTTCACCTCTGTTATGCTCCTGTATTTTTCCTCTCCCTTTTTTTTTTAATTTCTGCACTGTAAAAATCTCCTATCTAATTGCATTTTTCAACTAATTTTAGTAATTTTTAATACATTCTTTAGGAAGATTTTGTTATGTGTCACCTCTACACACACTGACCCAGAAGTAGGGAGGCTTATAATGCTACAGTTTGTCTCCTCTGCGTGTAGCAGTTGCAAGTAAAAAAACCCCTAGA